>NW_025999869.1:23272172-23313918 GCF_001458135.2 Marmota marmota marmota
TTTTTTTTTTTTTTTTTTTTGGTGGTGGTGGGGGAGCGGGAAATGAACTCAGGGGTGCTTAACAACTGAACCACATCCTCAGCCCTTTTTTAATTTTTTATTTCAAGACAGGGTCTCTCTAAGTTGCTTAGAGTCTTGCCAAGTTGCGAAGGCCGACTTTGAAGTTGTGATCCTCCTGCCTCAGCCTCCTGAGTCACTGGGCTTACAGGCACACACCACTGCACCTGGCTCATAAATTTTTATTTCCATTTTCTTTTCATATATCTTGTGCTCCTGGTTAAATTTTTCCTAAGGATTCCTTTCAAAGGCTCCTTTTGTGGTCCCCTTCCTTTACCTTCTTTGGCAGGTGCCCCCAAAGAAGTGAGGCCAAGATAGTGGAGCTGGAGTTCTTGGCTCTGGTTCTGCAAGCGACCTGGGCTCCTCCTTCCTAGCCCTGTTTCCCTTCTATCATGCACTTTGAGTCACCACCTGGCTTCTGGCCCATGTGCACCTGCACCTGGACACATGTACACTCACTAAGTCATTCCCTGCGGCCACCCCCCCATAGGGCGGGACCCTGGAAGAATATGCCCTTTTTTCCCCACCCAGCCTCTCCCTTGGACTTGGTCTCAGCCCCACCTGGTCATAGGCCCAACTGGAGGCCAACTGGCATCCAGGGAATCCACTAGAAGTAGAAGCAGTTAAGAAAGTACTGGGAGCCCCAGGCACTATCTCCCACCACTCATCCAGAAACTCAGCTCCCCACTTGCAAACCCCCAGGGCAGACCCACCAGCCCCTGGTGCTCACCTTAATCCTGGGACTAACAACTAATTGAGCCACCATCACTCCTCCAAGGCCAACAGCTCCAGCCTGGCAGGACTACAGGCCCTGCAGGGGCATCCTGGTGGGAGGTAAAAGGATGGAGTGGGGCCCAGAGCTACCAGACTTATTTGTCCCTTCCCAACTTCAAGGCCTAGTCTCTTACCAGTCCCCTGTCCTCCACGTCTGCGCAGAGTCCCAAGATGGTCCTAATTGTGGTGGACCATGGAAAGCTTGAGATAGGTCCTTGTGAGTCAGATCTCTGTGGCCCATGGTCCCAGTCGAGAGGTAGCCAGATCCAGGACCTCCAACTCAGGGACCCAGCCTACCTAGCTCAGACCCATTTATTGTTGCCCCCACCTACCCCCCTCCTTGGGGGAGGGGCCTTTAAGGGCCTTGGAACCAGAGACTTGGACATCATCTTGTCCTTCTCCACCCAAACTATCCCATCCTACCTGTCCCTGTGTCTGGGGTTCTGCCTCCTAAGCATTGATAGGGCCCATTCTAGGGCAGCTGAAGGGATCTCTCACTCTTTTGCTTCAACCCTTCCATGGTCCCCAGGGTGCCGGCCTGGCATCTAAAGACTCTCTGACCACAGGCCACTGACTGCTTTCTCTCGCCTCCTTCGATGGTTCACCATTTCTGAACCATCTGCCTTTCCTACCACTCAGACCATCTCTCAAGTTCAAAAGGCTTTGCTTCCTTCTTCTTCATCAAGCCAACTCCTACTCACTCTTCAAGGATTAACTCCTCTGTCCCCTCCCCAAGAGCAAAGCCTCAGACCTCCTATCCCCAGGCAGTCAGTAGTGCCCTTCCACACGTCTTCTGCCCCTCCCCCTCCACTCCTACACCCACACCTTGCCTCCTGCCATCTTCCTCCTCACCTCCCCTTCCAGGTTTCTGCAAGCACATGGCCTCGGCCCTCCAGGGGAAGCTAGTCTTCAAGGGCAGCTCCCTTTCTCCTGTGTCCTCAACCTCAACTCTCTCAATTAAATATTTACTAAAAACCTACAATGTGCCAGGCATTGTGTTACACACTAGGAAAACATTTTTAAGAAAACAAAAAAATAAGTACAGACTATAAGCAGGCCTGTGCATGAAATAAAGAGGATGTTACAGTAGAGAATAAGGGATTGCTTCATATAAGGAATCTGGAAAGACCTCATAGATCAGGTGACATTTGAGCAGAGACCTAAGTGCTCCTGAGGGTGCATCTGTGTGGCTGTGAGGGGGAACTGCATTCCAGGCAAAAGCCCTGGGCAGGTCAGGGGAAGGAAGTGTGTGTTTGCTGTACTCCGAGAGCAGCCAGAAGTAGCTAGAGTGGTAGACAAGGTCAGAGAGACGTGGGGGTGGGAAGGACAACCATGCTGACCCTGGCAGCCTTGGTAAGGACTTTGGCTTTTACTCTGAGATGGAAGCCAGAGGAGTGGCATGACCTGGACTTATGTTTTAACCAGAATCACTCTGGCTGCAGGAAGAGAATAGACGGTAAAGGGCAAAGGTGGAAGCAGGAAGCTCAGCTAGCAGGCGAAACTGCGTTCATCCCTCACTAATTCCTAACTAGCCCACTTCCCTCGGCCACCAGTCCAAGCTCTCGTCATCCCCTGGCTAGGGAAGTGTGACAGCTGTGCCTGGCCTCCCTGTCTCCTCCCTGCCCCTCAATCCACAGAATGGCAAAGAGAGGTACTGTAAATGTAGTGCTATGACACTCCTGTCTGTTAAAGCTTCCATAGCTTCTCACTGACCTTCGCACAAAGTCTAAACTCCTCCCAGTCCCTGCTCACAAAGTCCCAGGAGTCCAGCCCTGCTGATCTCTGTTGACCCCCTAGCTGAGGTCCCCCATAATTCAGTGGTGCTGATCTCTAAGTTCAGCTTCAAGCTCTCCACCAAACTCACTCTTGCAGGCTTCCATGACCCTCTCAGGAAGTTGAAACAAAAACAGTCCTTCCTTCTGGTTCTCTGAGTGACAGACAAGCTGTATTACTCCCAGAGAGCCAAAGAAAAGAGGAGCCCAGATGCTTCACACCGGCCCTCCCTTCCTGGCCAAGGCCCCAGCTTCTCAGTGAGCACTAGCTTGGTCCTGAGCTCACAGCCCGTGATCAGCTGAATTGAGGGTAGGAGTGTTGTGATCTGCATCATTATGACCAGAAGTCTGGTCTATGAGTCCAGAGGGCCCCCCTGCCCCACCTGGAGAGCACCTGCCTCTCCCTTCACTTCCAGTTCCTCCTATCCAGCTATTTGCACTCTGGTGATGCCCTGAACAGTTCACCAAGGAGACAACTTCTTGTCTTTGTGTCCTAGGCCAACTCCTGACTGACTTTTCACAATTCTGGGTAACTTCCCAGCTTGTCACTTTGCTACATTAATCTGTATTTCTCACACTATTCTCTCAGCACTTCTGAATGGAGGTAGAACGTGTCAATA
Source organism: Marmota marmota marmota (assembly GCF_001458135.2). Lineage (NCBI taxonomy): Eukaryota > Metazoa > Chordata > Mammalia > Rodentia > Sciuridae > Marmota > Marmota marmota. Next base: position 23,275,396 of record NW_025999869.1, read on the forward strand.
GTTTTGAGGGTAGTAGAGGGTTCTCTGTTACAAGCAAAAACTGTCCCCTATGTCCCTCTTCCACAACTGGGGAGCTAAATCTTGACCCTGACAGAACTAGACTTCATCTAGTGTCTGGCATGGGCCCATTTGTGGCTCTAAAACAGACTAGAAATCCCAGGACAGGCTGCCAGAGACCTCAATGATCCTGAAGGACCATGTGTGCTCAGAAACCTCACTAACCAGCCAGTGAGTAGGTCTGTCTTACCGGTCAGATTGGGAGAGCCAGGCTGTAAGGCTGATGCCCGCAAGCCGCATTCCAGCTTCTTCACTGCCAACTGCAGAAATGGATGGAAGGACACTCCACTGCTCTCCACGGCATTTTGCTGGCCTGTAGGTACATCTTCACTGGAAGCTGGAGTACAGCCACAGACTCAGAGGAAGGGAAATCCATTGGATAATAACTGTGATGGAAGTTCCAGGACAACTGCCTGAGTCTGTCTTCCTGGGAGACTGCTGCAGGCCTAACAGTGGTCAAATGACACTGACTGGGCCACTCCAGAGAGGAACAGGCTTGTCTCTGCTTAGTAGTTACCAAATAACCCACAGTGGAGGTCAGCCTCACTGACTCCTCACACAGGACTGGGCTCCTAACTGCCCCTGGGGCATGGAACATAGAAGCTGGACTGAGTCAAGGTGACACAAAAAGCCTATGTTACTAATAATACCTGAGATAATCAACCTAAAAGGAGGAATGGTTTATTTTGGCTCATGGTTTCAGAGGTTTCAGCCCATGGTTACTTGGCCCTGTTGCTTTGGGCCTGTGGCGGCACAGTGTGTCGTGGCAGGAGCACATGGTAGAGGAAGCCTCATGGCCTCATGGCATCAAGGAAGCAAAGCAAGACAGGAAGGGGTTTGGGTCCCAGTATCCTCTTCAAGGGCACATTTCCAATTTCCGCCCACTAGTTGTCATTACCTTTCAATAGTGCCAGGGCTAGGGAACAAGCCTTTATCACCCAGGCCTTTGGGGACATTCAGGCAGCCTTGAGGTTCTGGTCTGAGTGTGCACAGGCTGGTGCCCTCAACACCTGATCACCAACTCCAGCAATAATGAGCCTACCTCACACCTGCTGGACTTGCTCCTGAGGTCCTCTATGGTTCCTGGAGCTGCCGAGAGATAGCTTGGAGTGGACTCTTCCCAGCCTCAGGGCTCTCTTTGCCTGCCTCATCTCCCACAGCAAGGGTCAGCCTCAGCCCCAGTATTCCTAGGTAATGAGGATTCTCAGCGTTTCTGTTCACTCTCCTGCCAGCCTGGGGCACCAGCCTCCAAGGCTCTGGCCTTCTTCCTTCATTCCTCTCCAGATGCTCATTCTCGAGATCCTTGGGTTGACTGGGTTGCCCAGTAGCTAGACCCTTCCAAACAGTCCTGACCTTACTTTTATGCTCTCACCTCAGCCCCACTGGATTTGATCTGGGGTGACAGGAATCAGGGACCACCCTGGTTGAGCCACGGGGCAGCTTCTCCCCCCCAGACCCAGTCTTCAGCAAATTGTTCTGCTAAGGCTGCACCCTGGTTTGCCTACTTCCCTGCACCTGGAGCCACCTCTACAGCAGATTTCTGCGTATCCCTGCCTGACATGCAGCATCCCAGTTGCGGTTGAGGGACATAGAGGACAGTTCTGGGAGCCTGTTTGCAACCAAGAATCCTGTCTCTACTCTCTGATAACATTGTCCATGCCCCAGGATTCAGGAACTCTGCAGTTGTGATTACTTCCAAATGTGTATCTCCAACTCAGACTTCTGACTGAACTCTCACTAGACATGTCCACCCAGATGTCTCAGATTTTCATACTCAAAATATCTAAAACCTACTTCATCACCTTCTCTATAACCTACTCCTCCTCCTATGCCTCCATCTCAGATAATAGATCCCCATCACTCACCCACCCACTCAGTGCCCCCCAAATTAGACATTTCCCCTGCTTCTTGCCCTCCCTCATCTCTGCCTCCAATGGGCCACCAAAATCCATCCTTGCCTATCCTTAAAAGTTCTAGAATCCTTCTATCTCTTGGCCACCACTATCATCACCCATTTAGATGCCTACACAGTCTCCTCCCTCATGTCTCTATATCCACTCTAGTTCCTCCCTTGGATTCTCAATATGGCTACCAGAGAGATCTTTATAGAAGACATATCTTATCTGGTGATGCTCTGACTCTCATTCATATTAGAATTAAATCAAAACCCATTAGACAACTAAGAATGTTTAAGGTCAAGCATGGTATAATGTCTGCCAATCTTTCCAAGTTCATGTTTTCCCCCACCCCTGGTTTAATGCCCACAGGAGCAGTTGTCTGAATTGGATTGCTCCTGTACCCATGGATGCATCTGCCCTGCATTGTTAGCTCCAGGTCTCCTTGGCTAGAACTAGCAGAATCAGGAGTGAACCTATAGACAAGGTTTCTGGGGTCCTGACTTCCTCATGATCCTGGCAAGCACCCCAAAAGGGTAGCACAAGCTGCACCCTCTGTGGTCATATATGTGACTTTCATTCTTGCAGGTTCAGATCCTCCAGGCCTATTTTTTACCCAGCTTCTCCAGGGTGGCATGACTCAGTTCATTGCTTGCTTCTCACTCTCTGCTCCTGGCTTCTAGAATGTGCAAGAATGGAACACCTACAGAATCCCACCAGGCTCTCACACATGTGCCATCTGGAAGTGTGGGTGAGTTAACCTCTGATGAGGCAAACTTCAACCCATGGGAAAGAAACCTATGGATGAATGTTCCCTACATCCCAGCCTTAAGCACCCATTTCTAAGACCCACCCTCTAGCTTCCTACAGCTATGAACAACCTGACACTGCACCCTCGGACTCGCTTCCCTTCCTCCCTGCTTTGCTCTCCCCAGTCACTCACTCCTGTTCCCTTAGATCTGTTGGCAGATAAACCACATGCTCAACAACCCTTGGCACAGGCTCTGCTTTCAGGAGAGATTTCAGGATAATCCAGTTGATATCAGGAGTGGCCCTGGAAGGCAGGCCTGCAAGGAAGGGATTCTGGAACTGGAGCACTCACCTTTCAAACTGAGACAAGGACTTCACTGCTTTTGGTAAATGAAATGACAATAACCCCGGGCATCCCTGAGTAGCACTTCCCAAGACTCTCATCCATGACAGATTAGAATGAGATGCAAGCAGAAGGTAAAGCATTGGTTTGTTTCAGTATTTTTCAATCAGTGAACATTTTACCTCCTCCCCAGGGGGGCATTTAGCAATGTCTGGAGACCCTTTTAAACTTGAATTTATTTTTGAAGGAGTAGACAATTTGAAGATGGCTACTTGATCTGAAACTCTATGGTCTTTTTTTTTCCAATATTTATTTTTTATTTTTAGGTGGACACAATATCTTTTTAAAAAAATATTTATTTTTTTAGGTGTAGATGGACACAACACAATGCCTTTATTTTTTTTATGTGGCTGAGGATCGAACCTGGGTCCCACCGGTGCTAGGCAAGCACTCTACCGCTGAACCACAATCCCAGCCCCTGGACACAATATCTTTATTTATTTTTATTTTTTTTCTTTTTTTAATTTTTTATTGTTGGTTGTTCAAAACATTACAAATTTCTTGACATATCATATTCCACACTTTGATTCAAGTGGGTTATGAACTCCCACCTTCACCCCATACACAGATTGCAGAATCACATCGGTTACACATCCATTGATTTACATATTGCCATACTAGTGTCTGTTGTGCTCCGCTGCCTTTCCCATCCTCCACCCTCCCCCCTCCCCACCTCTCCCCTCCCCTCCCCTCCTCTCTCTCTACCCCCTTCACTGTATAACCCTGAGGGTCTCCTTCCATTTCCATGCAATTTCCCTTCTCTCTCCCTTTCCCTCCCACCTCTCATCCCTGTTAAATGTTAATCTTCTTCTCATGCTCTTTGTCCCTACTCTGATCTTAGTTACTCTCCTTATATCAAAGAAGACATTTGGCATTTGTTTTTTAGGGATTGGCTAGCTTCACTTAGCATAATCTGCTCTAATGCCATCCATTTCCCTGCAAATTCTATGATTTTGTCATTTTTTAATGCAGAGTAATACTCCATTGTGTATAAATGCCACATTTTTTTTATCCATTCGTCTATTGAAGGGCATCTAGGTTGGTTCCACAGTCTTGCTATTGTGAATCCAGCCCCTGGACACAATATCTTTATTTTACATTTATGTGGTGCTGAGGATCGAATCCAGTGCCTCGTGCATGCTAGGCGAGTACTCTGCCACTGAGCCAACCCCCGCTCCCATAAACTTGAATTTATTTTTAAACTGATACTTAAAAACATAGAAATTGTACATTGGAGATATTATTATTATTATTATTATCCTGAGTGGGGAGCAGGCTACTGGAGTCTAATGGATAGAGGTCAGAAATGCTGCTGAGGGGCTAGGATTGTGGTTCAGCTGTAGGATGCTCACCTTGCACGTGTAAGACCCTGGGTTCAGTCCTCAGCATCACATAAAAATAAATTAGTGAAATAAAGGTATTGTATCCAACTACAACTAAAAAATAAATATTAAAAAAAAAGAGAAAGAAATGCTGCTGAACAGACTAAAGGTCACAGGACGGTCCCCCACAACAAAGAATTTCTGGCCCCAAATTGCCAAAGTGGCAAAGTAGAGAAGGCATGATTATGGTACTTAGAATATATGAGAATAATGGTGATCATAAGGATTGAGGAAGTAGAGTGGCTTTGGTTAGTTGCTTTAGAAATCTTGAAAATAAATGACAGACTCAAGATTACCAACTATCAAATTGAAGCCCACTATGAGAGCCAGATCCTCCATGACAGCTTAAAAGAAACTTTATCTCCTGTAGCCACAGGGCAAATTGTAATTGGAAGGGCAGGAGAAACACACAAAAAAAGTCTGTGCATGGCCTTGATGTTTCTCCCATGATGAATATATGGCCTGAATAGGAAATATAGAAACCCCAGAGCACAGAATAGGGACATATGGGGAGGTTAACGTGAGAATTTTGAATTTCTGGGTTGTTCTAAATCTTCAAGGCCAACAGAAGCAGCTGATCTCCCCTTTGGATAGGAAATGAGTCAATCTTTGACTGGAATCCCTGCCAAGATGCCTCCTGAGACAAGTGGCCCTAAAGATGATGCTTATTCTCCTAAAGATTCTCCCCCACCTCCCCTCATTACCTCCAGATCAATAACCAGGGTTAGTTCTCAGCACAGTCTACATGGGGGAATATAGTCCCTGATCTATAAGGAAACAGCATACACACTGAAAAGGTAATCAAAAGAGGTAGAGTAGATGTAATTACCACAAAACCAAAGTGGCAACCAGAGTGCTTTGACTCATAGGGTTTGTTTGTGGCAACAGCTAGTAGCCTGTTTTCCCAAGAGTTAAACACATTAGCAGATGACCATGCAACACTTGACTATATAAGAATCAGACCCTCCAAATCAAGAGCCATGAACAGAAGCAGATGATAGCTGCCACCGCGGAAGATAGTATTTCCTTATAAATTTCCCAGATCTAGGTCAGTTCTCAGGCTCAAAGCCTACTGATTTAAGGGAAGGCCAAGTCTCTTTCTGGAAGAACAGTTCAATACCACCAAAAGTATGCATGATAATTATTTCTCCAGTTGCTTCCCATAAGGGATCTGTAGCTTTTTATCAGAGTAAATCTGGCGGGGGCAGGGGGGCAGAAAGGAAAAAGAATCAAACCTTTCAAGGGCTGTGGAGGTAGAGCAGGAAGTGGCATCCATGCTAGTGGGCGATTAAATTGTGGCTCTGCCAAGTGACACATCCCTGTAATCCTAGTGACTTAGACAGTTGAGGCAGGAGGATCTCAAGTTCAAGGTTAGCCTCAGCAACTTAGTGAGGCTAAAAATAAAAAAAAAGGCTGGGATCCTAGCTCAGTGGGAGACTGCCCCTGGGTTCAATCCTCATGCCACAGTAAATAAACAAACAAACAAACAAACAAATAAATAAGGGGGTTCATGAAAGCCAGGTAATAAATGAAATTATTGAGCAAAGAAGTCCAATGAGTCTGAAAAGCCACAAGGTATTATTCTGGCCCCTAAGTGAATAACTGGGATAGATACACTTAGCAGCCAGCAGAACACTTAACATTACTCTCTGTCCTACTAAGAACCAAGTGGCAGATTTGAAAAAAAAAAAAAAAGACTTTTGAGATGTCATAAATGTAATTGTAAAAGCCAAAGGGCGAGGGCTGGGGTTGTGGCTCAGTGGCAGAGCGCTTGCGTAGCATGTGTGAGGCACTGGGTTCGATTCTCAGCACCAGGTATCAATAAATAAAATAAAGGTCCATTGACAACTAAAAAAAAATTTTTTAAAAAGCCAAAGGGTGAAAGGGAATTTTCCATCCCTATAACAAAAGACCTAAGGACAATTAATTTGTAGAGAAAAAAATTATTTTTTTCATAGGTTCCTGCTCATGATCTATTGGATCCATTGTTTGGGGCCTATAGCAAGGCGGTACCTCACGGTGGAAGTGCATGGCAGAGCAAAGTTTTTGACACCAGAAGCCAGGGAGCAAAAGAGAAAGGGACAGGGATCCCATTATCTCCTTTGGGGGCACGTTTCCAGTGACCCAAAGACCCCATATCAGTGCCCACTTCTTAAAAGTTTCACCACCTCCCAATAGGGCCATACTGGGCACCAAGACTTTTTTTTTTTTAATATATAGCCTTTCAAAACATTTAAGATCAAAACCATAGAATGGGGGAAAAAGATAGGGGAAGTTAATCAGTTAACAGCTGTAGGAAAACCAACAAAATGACTATATTGAAACCTTGACTTAAATCCTTTCACTGCCAACCACAAGGAGTAGCTTTGTTATAGCAGAAAGCATGCCCATGCACACTCGTGTGCTCCCAGGTGACACCCTCTGCCCTATTTTGATGCAGTAAGGAGGCCCTTACCAGATGACAATACCTTGATAGTCTACTTCCCAGTCTCCAGAAGTGAGAGAAATAAATTTCTTTTCTTTATAAATTACTTAATCTGTTGTACTGCTATAGCAGCAAAAAAACAGGCTAAGAGAGGGTTCAAAAGTTGCTTGTTTTTATGTGAGAATAATGGCAATACACATTCATTCTCTTGCTTCTGTACTATGTTAATGCCACTCTCTGACATAGTATTTGTTGACTTTGATTGTCTCAATAGTCCACAGTGGACACCGTGGTAGTCCACCATATTAATGACATAATGCTAATTTGACCTAGTGAGTAAGAATAACCACATACTCTAGATGCCCTAGTAAGACACATGTCAGAGGATGGAGACAGAAAGTGTGAACAACCCATACTTGTAAAGCTTTATCTTACCTCTTTATTCTAGAAAAATTAGATATATATTAAAGTAGACAAAACAGCTGAGTGCAGTGATGCATTCCTGTAATCCCAGCAGCTCAGGAGCTGAGGCAGAAGGATCACAATTCAAAGCCAGCCTCAGCAACTTTGTAAGGCCCTAAGCAACTTAGCAAGACCCTGTCTCTAATAAAATACAAAAAGGGCTGGGGATGTGACTCAGTGGTTAAGCACCCCTGGGTTCAATCTCTGTTACAAAAAAGAAAAGAAAAAACATAGACAAACTAGCAAACCAAGCCCCCAGATCCACTCTCAAGGCCAATGTTATTTCATCTATGTCTCTATTCACTTCTCCCAACCCATATTATCTTGAACAAACTGGTGAAGTCAGGAATGCAGGAGTCCGGAATACACTAGGGTATCCCCTAGAAAATAAAGACAAGTTGTTGTGCCTTACCCTTTGGACATAGTGCTTGGTGAATTCCTGCTCCAACTACTTATTGAGTTCTTCATAAGGCTCACAACTTTGAGTGAAGCCCAGAGTTAAGAGAAAGCTCTACAATGTGTCCCACTCTGGTACAGGCTTCCCTGCCATTTGGTCCATATAATGCAGCAAATTCAAGGACACTAGATAGAGTCTCCGACAAGCTTTACTAAAATAGTTTCAGTGCAGATCTCTAGAATTCTGGAACAAAACCATGCCAATAGCTGAGCATGGTGGCACACACCTGTAATTCCAGCAACTCGGGAGGCTGAGGCAGAAGGATCACAAGTTCAGAACCATCCTTAGCAATTTTTTTTTTAAAGAGAGTGAGACAGGGAGGGGGAGAGAGAGAGAGAGAATTTTAATATTTATTTATTTTTAGTTATCGGCAGACACAACATCTTTGTTTGTATGTGGTGCTGAGGATCGAACCCGGGGCTGCACACATGCCAGGCGAGCGCGCTACCACTTGAGCCACATCCCCAGCCCCATCCTTAGCAATTTAGACTCTGTCTCAAAATATAAACTAAAACGGGTCAGGGATGTAGCTCGGTGGTTGAGTGCCCCTGGATTCAATCCCCTGTACCAAAAAACAAACAAACCATACCTTTGAAACAGACAGCTACTTGACCTTTGAAAAGCAGCTATTTGTTTCCAATAAAAACAGGACCTGGCAATGGGGCATCAAAAGTTTATGTAACCAGAGATGCCCAGTATAATCTGGGTATTGCTAGATTCTATCAAGTTATTATATCAGGAAGGCTCATCAGCAATCCACCATAAACAGAAACGGCAGATTCAAAATCAGGACTAAACAGGTCAATAGGGTGCGTGTTATAACAAAAACAGGTGGCTCAGATGCCATGATACCTACCTCAGCTATACTAACACCTGTCTCAGCTCAAACCCGTTAGGAGGTTCTCTGCAACTAATTGAAGAAGGGAAAAACACTCAGCTCTGACTCACAAATAGGTTAGCATAATCCTATATTGATTACTGTTACTGCAACACAGCTCCATTTAGGATGTAGCCCTGAAAACTGGTGAAGGAAAATCCTTCCAACAGGCTAAGCTATAAGCGATGCACTTGTTCATTCATGTTGTAGAGGGGGCAAGACAGTTTGATTTACACGTACTTGTGAACAATGGCAAATAGGTTAGTTGAGTGGAACCTGTTCAGATCTCAGGTCCCACTTGTGTGCAACTTGGAAGTACAGGGGAGTAGATGAATGGAACAGAATTAGGAAATAAATGACTCCTCATCCTAGATAGCTCTTTAGGAGTCCCAGTGGAGCTGGGCATGGTTGCACACTTATAATCCCAGCTACTCAGGAAACTGAGGCAGGAGGACTGCAAACAAACAAACAACAACAACAACAAAAATCTAAAGAAGGTCCCAGAGGAATGAAACCTGGGTCACTCATAGCAATGAGGCTCAGACAAACCTGAGACAAATGAAAAGAGGGAGGCACTTGCCTTCTGCTGGTGAAAAAGGTAAAAGAGCCACCAAGATATTCTGTAATTAAAGGTAAATATTTGAGCCAGACTCAACCATGCACCTGTAGTCCCAGTTACTTGGAAGGAAGGATCACTTAAGCCCAGGAGCTCAAGACAAGTAGGGAAACATAGCAAAACCTGCTCTCAAAAGTAATTAATTAGTTAATTAATAATATTTTAACATAAAATTGCAAAAAAAGAATGCAGAAATCCTAGATGAACACAATATCTATTTATCTACCTATCTATCTGTATAAATTTTTTTGTAATGAAGAGTGAACCCAGGGGTGCTTTACCACTGAGCAACATCCCCAGTCCTTTTTATTTTTTGAGACAGGATCTCACTAAGTTGCTTAGGGCTTTAAGTTGCTGAGGCTGGCCTGGAACTTGTGATCCTCCTGCCTCAGCCTCCTGAGTTGCTGGGACAACAGGGGTGCACCACCATGCCTGGTTCACAATATAAAAATTGCAAGTCACAATTGGTATTGCTAATTTGTCTTTCAGGTTCCGGCTTCAAGAGGGCTCTTCCACACAGCATTGTTATTACACCCGGCCATTGCCAACTATCAGCTCAAGTTCACAGTTTTTTGTTGGCTTTATCTCCTTTGACATTCACTTTACCCAATTCCTCAGATTTATTTTCTAGGGATCACTTCTCAAAATAAACTACCTCATATAAGTTCTTAGGCTTTGCCTTATTATCTGAATTTGGGGTGGAGGACTGAAATCCTAGCTAAGTAAGGTAACAGCTTACTACTCAAAGGATACTTTTTAAATTAAATGGAATCTATTAATAATTTCACTGAGTTAACAGGCATAAATCAGTTATCTTGCACATTAGGACATATGGTCTAAATATTGCAGATAGGGAAACTGAGGTTCCAAGGTGGTGGGATGTCAGTATAAGAGGAGGGGTCAGATCTGAGGCTACAAAACAGAGTCAGAATTGTCCCTCAACTTCTCAGTCAGGGGCCAAGGAAGCAAACCCATTGCTGCAAAAATCTCCAGAGGTGAGCTCTTTCACCTGTCAATCTCATCTGCCTCTTGAAACCCTGGGCTCAGACTCCAGCTCAGGCTATCCATCTCACTATCTATCTCACACAACAGCTGAAATGCATAGATCATAGATCTGGGCATTGAGCAGAACCCACTCCTCACCGGGGGAAAAAAAAAATAAACAAACAAAAAAAGACCGTGGCTTCTAGTTTGTTACTCTGCCAGGTCTGGGCGTCAAATCGAACCAGCTCCAGCTCCTCTTCATTCCCTCCCTCCTTAAATTCGTGGAATGGGGCCTGGCTATTCTACAAACAGAAGGCCTTCCAGTCCTAGAAGGTTCTGGAAGCCTGCCCCAAAAAGGGGACCTGAGGGCATGGGCAGGGCCAAGCCAAGGGGATGAATATTGGAACTCTGGTGTGGTGACAGCCACGCCTCCATCACTATGCTCTGGAAATGGGTCAGAATCTGCCTTGAAGTCTTCTACAGAAGCCCGCAGAAGGACTTAGGGACACCGCTAGGGCCACCCTGCAGCCCTTATCCCCATCCCTTTTGGTCCAGAGCGCATTTCTGACCCAACATGACCTTGTTCATCCCTCCCAGGCTCTGGGCCTGTTAGTCCTTTTCAAGGTGAGGCTCCTGGCGCTTCTCTGGGCGCCACCAGTTGGCGACTGACTCGAGCCCTCCTAAGACCCGTGAAAAGTGAGCTCTCCGTCAGCTGATGCCAGCCACTTGAGCCGGGTGGCAGAGGAGAGCGCGCCCTCCTGTCACCCCTGCAGCCTGCAAAAGTTTCCCGCGAGCACAGACTTCGCTAAGTCTCTGATCCGCGCCCGCGCGAGTCCAGACTCTGCACTGGGACAGCAGAAGGACTCCTGACCCGGGCTAGGCCTGGCACCACGCCGACAGAGAACCTGGGGTCGACCTAGCTCCCAGGCTTTGGCCTCTCCCTTTCCGTTCCGCCCTCCCACGTTGGACTGGGGATCGTGAAGTCAGAGATCCGAGCTGGCCAAGCACTACCTGGTGCCTCAGCGCTACACTCGCTCACTAGCTTGCAGGCGACACCGCAGATCCTGGCTTCAAAGCCCCTAGGCTGCCTCTGGGCGAGCCAGGGCGCGCAGCGCGGGGCGGAGTCAGCGAAGAGCCCCGCCCCAGCCCCGCCCGGCCGCAGCCCATCCCTCTCCTCCAGCAACTGGGGATGGGGGTGTGGTCCCGAGACTTAGTCTTCTTCTGGCTCCGGGATCATTCCAACGCCTGAAGCCCAGTTTCCCGAAGCTGTCCTCTGCCCCGGAACGTTCTGACATCCACAGGAAAGGCCTAGGACGCGCGGCAGTCCCGAGAACGTCCTCATCACCAGGTTGCAAGCTGCGTAGCAGCGGGAAGCATGAGGGACTACGAGGAGGTGACCGCCTTCCTGGGCGAATGGGGTCCCTTCCAGCGCCTCATCTTTTTCCTGCTCAGTGCCAGCATCATCCCCAATGGCTTCAACGGTATGTCAGTCGTGTTCCTGGCGGGTACCCCGGAGCACCACTGCCGTGTGCCGGACACTGCGAATCTGAGCAGCGCGTGGCGCAACCATAGTATCCCGCTAGTGCGGCAGGAGGATCGCGAGGTGCCCCACAGCTGCCGCCGCTACCGACTGGCCACCATCGCCAACTTTTCATCTCTGGGGTTGGAACCGGGACGCGACGTGGACCTGGAGCAGCTGGAGCAGGAGAGCTGCCTGGATGGCTGGGAATTCAGCCAGGACGTCTACCTGTCCACCATCGTGACCGAGGTGGGTGGCAGTCCCCCGCCGGGGCCTAGGTACTGGGAATGGAGCAATCCTCTATTTGCGTCAGCCCCGTGTGAGACTCCCTGGCAATGCCTGAGTCAGCGCCCCCTCTGCCTCAAACCTGCCTGGTATGCTACTAGCTTAAGCTTCTAGCAACAGGTACGCAATCCAAGGGAGCAAGACTCACTGTAGGCTCATTCCTAAAGCGTTTCTGTCCAGTACCGAGAGGGTAGAGAATGGAGTGTTGTCACTAACTGTCTTTTCCTTTCCAAGTTTCACAACAAATGAAGTTATTTCCTCAGAGCCTAAATACTGTTCTGGGGAGGCCCAGCTCCAGGCTGCCTTGATTTACAGCCTATATTACTTTCCTAACAGGGGTGAGAGCAGAGTTGTGGAGGACTTTGCTGAGTCCAGGCATAGACACAGAGAAGGGCTCCTATCCTGAGGCCCCAATTTCTTCCAAAGGGAGCATGCTGGTTGTGCACAGGGAACAAGAAGAGGTGGAGCCCTAGCCTCAAGGCACTCATGGATAGACTCGCAGAGAATTCTTACGAATAGTGCCAGCTAGTGGGCAGGGGCTCCAGCCTCTGTCACTAGCCCCTCAGTATCAGAAGTGGTTTGGGTGCCGGTTCTGTAAGTTTCAGAAGTCGGGATGTACATGCACTCACTCTGTGTTTCCTACTGTGCATCTATTGAGGACCAGGAGATGCTAGATCAGATCATACCCTCCTTCTGAGAAGAGTGTTCCCACAGACTAATTTCCGGTTGTTAATCAAGCTGGTAGAAGTCCCTGCTTCTAGACTTCATCTTTATGTTCCTCCCAAGAAAAAAGGAACAGTTGTCTCTGCTATGGCCTCTGTTATCCTTTTCCCTCAGTACAATGTGGCAATCACTAGATAATAAGTCTGGCCCTGTGCTGGGCCCCAGGGTGTAGATATCCGGGACATGGGTCCTGCCTTCAAAACTCAGATGCCTACTGGGTGCACTGGCTGTGTTAGAGAAGACTAACATCAACCCTGGTTAGCAATGGGGTTTGGGAGCATGGCTTGCTTGCTGTGTGACCTGGGGTAAATAAATTAACCTTTTCTGTGGAATAACAAAGTGAGGAAATGCTCCAAGAAGGAGTGATAACATTTAAGCTACATCTGAATAGGACCTGTCCAGGCAAAGATAATGGCAGATTTGGGGAATGGAATTCCCATAGATGAGGGTAGTTATAGTTCGGAGGACCACAGGAGGCTATAAATGCTCATAGGTCCAGTTCATAGGCATACTGAAGAGTTGACTTTATTTTGAGGATGGCAAGAATGTAGCAAGGCCAGATTTGTATTTTTAGGGAAAAAAAAAAACTTACTCTAGCTTTTATGAAAAGCAAGAGGACCTGTGAGGAAGCTATGGAAGTCACCTCTGCAAGAGAATGGTGGTCAGTTAGGACTGGTGGCTATAGAATCTGCAGGAGCTGTGGGAAGTGACCCAGCCTGTGGACCTCCTCTGAATCCCCCAGCATTAACTCTATGCCTGCCTTGGGCCCTGAGATGGCTTCTCTGGCTTTTACCCCCTAGCAAGGGCTCCTAATGCTTGCCTACCCCACCTACAGCCCAGCTCAGGAACATCTCAGGCTGGGAGCCAGTTCAACCCACCTCAATTCCTGGAAGTATTCTCAGCAGCTGAGATGGAGGCTGGACCGACTGGCTGCAGACTTCCCAGGCAGCTGGACTGAACTCCCCTTCCTTACTGGCTTTGTGAACCTCAGGATGTGAAGGGTAGGCAGCTAGTGGCTTCCAAGTCCATAGGTACCACTGTTGTGTCCTGTTCAGAAGTTTGTAGACACCTCTAAGGATACACATCCTCATACACATACCTGTTGCACCACAATCATCTGCTCTGCTTTTCTTTTGCATTTTTTTTTTGAGATGCTTGGGATTGAACCCAAAGCCTCATGCATGCTAGGCAAAGCTGTACCACTGATCTACCACTGAATTATATTCTCAGCTCTTCCCCCCCTCCACACTTTTTTTTTTTTTGACAGAATCTTACTCAGTTTCCCAGGCTGGCCTCAAACTTGCAATTCTCCTGCATCTGCCTCTAAGTAGCTGGGATATAGGTGTGCAGCACCACACTCAGCTCCCAGATCAGATTGTTTTTCATCAACCTTTCCTTTCCTTGCTTGCTTTTTGAGTGATGAGAGTAAAATAAAAGGCAAATGGGTACTGGGGGCTGGGAGGAGGAGTGGGGAGAAAAGCAAGTGCCAAGGTGAATGATATGGGTGGCTCTCCCCAGAGGGGTGCTGGCACAAGGAGTTCTGGGTGGTCACTAACAAAAATAAAAACAGAAATTAACATATGTTGGTGAGCACATGGAAAAATTGGAAGACTTGTGTGTTGCTGGTGGGAACATGTGTTTTCCATTGCAATAATAAATACCTGAGACAATCAACTTAGAAAGAGACAAAATTTACTTAGCTCCTAGTTTTAGAAGTTCCAGTCTGTGATTGATTGGTGCCATTGCTTTTGGGTCCTGGGAGGCAGTGTAATAGAGCAAAGCTGCTTTCCTATTGGAGGAGACCAAAGAGAAAGAGGAAGAGACTGGAGTCCCACAATCCCCTTCAAGGGCACACCCCCAAAGATCTACCCTGCCATGGGCCCACCAATTAAAGTTTCCACCATCTCCCAGTAATGTCATGCTGGGGGCCAAGCCTTTAGCACAAGGGCTTTGGGGGAACATTTTAGATCCAAACAATGGAAGAACATTAAATGGCATAGCTTCTATGGAAAACAATATGGTGGTTCCTCACAAAATTAAAATTAGAGCTGGTCATGGTGACTCATGCCTGTAATCCTAGCAGCTCAAGAGGCTGAGGCAGGAGGACCATGAGTTTGAGACCAGCCTCAGCAACCTAGAAATGTCCTAAGCAACTCAGCAAGACTCTGTTTCAAAATTTTTTAAAAAATGAAATAAAATAAAAATAAAAGGACTGGGAATATGGCTCAGTGGTTAAGTATCTCTGGGTTCAATTTCTGATACTGAAACAAACAAAAAAATTTTTAAAGGATTACCATTATGATCCCACAATTCCATTTTTGGGTACATACCCAAAATAATTGAAATCATTGTCTCAAAAAGATATTTGTATACCTGTGTTCATAGCAGCATTGTTCAAAATAGCCCAGAGGTGAAAACAACCCTAATATCTATCAACAGATGAGGGTATGTGTATAAATGTTTATGTGGATGTGTTTACACACACACAATATATAATATTATTCAGCTCTAAAAGAAAGCAAATTCTGACACATGCTACAATTAATGAACCTTGAGGATATTATGCTTAATGAAATAAACCAGTCACAAGAAGACAAACATTGAATGATTTCACTAATATCCATTATGAAGAGTAGTCACTCATAAAAACAGAGTGCAGATGATGGTTACCAGGAGCTGGAGGAAGGGAGGAATGAGGAGTTGTTGTTTAATAGATATCAAGTTTCTGTTTTGTACAGTGAAGAGTTCTGGAAATTGGTTACTCATGTGAACTCTATTGAACTGTGCATTTTAAAATGATGAAGATAGTAAATTTTATGTTATGTGTATATTTTATCACAATTTTTAAAAATAAGGATAATAATGACCCACCTCATCTGGGTCATTGGGAGAGCGTGGTGAGATCATGACCCCATATATGTCATGTGATAACCAACACAGAGGGTGGCACCAGCAAATGGCATAATAGGTGGTTGGTAAGGACAGGACCTCATCACCCTCTTTCTTGTACCTCTGTCTGGATACTGTGGATATTTTGGGACCTTTTCTAAGTCTCCGATTGTGGCTGGCCTAACAGGTGATAAGATTGCTGGTGGCTGAGCCCATCTCCCCAGAGGGGAAGATCCAGGGCTCCGATAACAGGACATACATAGGTTCAAACTCATGCCTACTTGGCCAGTGCCAGTGGAAAAAAAATGGCCTCCTCTCCTCACAGGGTCAAGCCCATTTCCCCAGGCAGGTCTGGGCATCTGGGCTAGCATAGGTAGAGGGACCATCCCAGATCATGTCTCTGCTTTTTCTGGGCCAGGATCTCCCAATGGGCATAGTTTCAAGGACAGAGAAGCCAACCTAGGCTTCCTCTCAACCTGGCCCTCCACGGGGGGACAAGATCAGCTATATCCCCAAGGATGCCATGTTCCACCATAGAAATGTGTTCCGTAGATGTCAGGTAGCAGGGATCTGGCGTCTGAGTCATGACTCACATGAGTATATCCGTCTGCTTATATGTATGTGTGCATCAGGTCATTTCTTTCTTCAGAGGCTGTTTGTGAAGTCCAGTTTATTAAGGCAGCTATTAAGAATCAAATTTTTGAAACTTCATTTTGAAATCAATTTTGATTTAGAGAAAAGTTGTAAAAGTACAGAAAACTCACATACACCCTTCATCCAACTTCCGCTGATGTTAACCATGACTCATAATCCATTTATCAAAAGCAAGAGATTAACATGGATTAACAATTGCATTAATGAAACCAGTTTTCCCCTTAATGTTCTCTTTCTGTTTGGGGATCCAATCCAGAACCCCACATTATATTCATTGTCATGTCTCAGTCTCCAATCTGTGACAATTTTTCAATTTTCTTTATCTCTTGTGACCAAGACATGTTTTATGAGTTATTTGATAAATGTGCCTCCTTCTGAGTGTGTATGAATTTTTCTCATAAGTACATTGAGTTATGCACTTTTTGGTAAGAATACCATAGAAGTGATGTGTCTTGGAATATCATAACAGCAAGCACGTCTTAATTACTGGTGATGTTAATCTCAATCACTTGGTTAAATTTGTTGTGCCAGATCTCTCCTTGTAAGTTATTATTTTTTCCCTTTCAGAGTTAATAAATATCTTGGGGGAGATATTTTGAGATTATAAAAAAAATACCAAAATACCTCAAATTTTTACCCACTGCTTTTATCATCCTTCACTAGACCTTGACTGAAACCATCATTACCATGGTATTTTCCTAGTGTGGATTTGGAATTATTCTGGAAAGAAAAGCTTCCCCTCCACACCAATGTATTTATGCATTTACTAATTTATATCACTAGAGGCTAATTGCATATTTATTTTACTCTGTCAGTTATCAATTCTTAATTATCTTGTTGTTGCAGATTGAACCAAATTACTTTTCACTTTAAGAAAAAAGAATGGAAAAAGGCAGGGCAAGGTCCTTCCTCATCTTTGGACTCAGGGCTGGAAGAGGCTGTCCTCCACAGCCTCTTGGGAGGAGAGCCAGTTGCATCTAGTAGCTAAGGGAGGCAGCAGGGCAGAGTCAGAAGCAGGGGCAGGTGGCACCTGAGATAAGACTGGACATTATGTGGGGAAAGGTAGGGACTTCAGGTATCCAACAGTCTGTCTGAGGATGGGGTTTTTCACTACTCCAGTGGCCAGACCTTAGTCTCTATGGACATGCCCTCCCTATAGCTCTTTAATACCATGTACTTCAGAGAATAGCGACCTTGTGTGTGAGCAAGCTCAGAGCCTCCTGCCCTAAGACTCAAGGAGCAGGGACAGCAATCGGTGTCCTGATTTGCAGGGAGCCTAGGTTCATCAACAGGGCCACAGGGAGGGCAGAGATAGGCCTGGTGCTAAACATGGGCTGGCTCTTGCCTCAAGCCTGTCATCTTTTCCCCAGGAACATCATTAGCTACCCTTGACACTTCCCCCACCACCTCTCCATGACTGGGGATACTGAGGTAGTCACCTCTGAGCCAGAAACCTTTTTGATAGGCCATCAGTAGTCTGAGACAGGTCTACTGCCACGCACTCTATGCACTGTCCTTTCTGCCGATGGCTGCATCCTTTAGGAGCCTGATGGTGGAGCTGCTGGTGGCCATGTTCCTAAGTATGGTGACCATGCCCTTAAGTGTGATCAAAATTCCAGCAAAGAGCCTATACCCCTAGAGGCACTAACCTTGTGCTACTTTTCCTGAAAGATGGGATCAGGGCACAGTTAATGGCAGGAAACACTGATTTCTACCTACAGCCTCAAAGTGGGCCTGGTCTATGGAACAGGCTTCATCCCCTGCTGTCAGGGAGCTTCTGGGAGGCACTGGGGCAACCAGTGAACAACAAGACTGACAGCCTGGCAGTGTGGCTAGCCACTGTGTACAGTCTTTTCTGACAGGTGTGCAAGCTGCCCTGGGATACTGCTGGCTGGTAGGGAGACCCATAACCTGGCTGTCAAGATGGCCTTAATATTAACCAAATTGCTCAGCTGAGTCCATGCTCTGACCTGACCTCTGGTAGATTTCAAAGGGGATGAGGAGGCAGAGCCTCGACTCAAGCAAGTACCGGTGAGACTTATATTTCCAGTCAATGCTTCAGAGAGCAGATTCTGCCAATGCCAGAGAACAAACAAAGGAGCCTCCGGGGTGTCCCCTATCTCTGGCCTGAGTGTGCTTCTCTGTTTGTTTATCAGCTGCCTTGCCCCAAATTGTTTACCTGTTGCCTCTCAACTGTGTTCCTCTGACAACAGGCACCAGGATCTCAGAATGTGCCTTTGTTCCACGGTTGCTGCACCTGTACTTCCTGCCAAGTTTCTGGATAAACAGACTTGGTCTGTGGGCAGCAGAACTCTCTGAATCCAAGGTGGCAAATTGACAAAACGAAGGCTGTGATAGGGCTTGTCAGGAGGAGCTGGATGTGCCTGGGGCTTCTGAAAGGATTGTAATTCCCCTCCCCCCTTGTGACAGGTTACATTCAATTTATGTTTTAGACTAATGCAGATCTGCCTCATTATCTGGAGCCTTAGTGGGGCTTAAGCATGTCTCTGGAGCCCAAAAGAAGGCAAAGATCCCCATTTGGAGCAGAGATAATGTGAGGAAATGGAAGCTCTAGGGAAGGATGGATTCAGCCCTGTGGTCTAGCAAGAAGTATGACTAGCCCAAGGTTGGCAGCATCTGCTTAGCATCTGCAAGACTAGAAGGCAGTTTCACACTGGCTCCTTCAAGAGCTTACCCTCAAGGCTAGGTGGCTGGCACAGACCCTATCCACAGAGTACAACGTAGAAGAGCTTTGGTGGATCCAGTGCCAGGATGCAGAGGCTATGCCCAGGTCCCTAAGTGCCCACCCCTACCTTTCCATTCAAACTCCTTGTCTTTTGCTTTGATCTAGTCTGATGACCACAGAGAACTCTTCACTAGCATCTATCTACCTGAGGTGGTTTTTGCTTTACCACTAATCTAAAGGAAGAAGCATGTTGATAACATTTTAAGATGTGGCAGCTTCAGTTATCTGTAAAGGAAAAAATGAATAGAATAATTAAATAGCCAAAAAGATGGCCCGCAAAATGTGAGAAAACATTTGCAAAATCATATATTTGATAGAGGACTTGTATCCAGAATACAAAAAGTACCCTTTAAACTCAACAATAAAAAGCCCAATTTCACCAGCTATTATATGCCTGTAATCCCAGTGACTCAGGAAGCTGAGGAAAAGTGATCACCAGCCTCAGCAACCTAATGAGACCCTGTCTCAAAATGAAAAAATTAAAAGGGCTGGGGATGTAGCTCACTGGTAAAGCGCCCCTGGGTTCAATTCTGTATAGTGAGAAAAAAAAAGACAATCTGATATTAAAATCAGCCAGGAGCCTGATGCACACCTGTAGACCCAGCCACTCAGGAGGCAAAAGCAGGAGGATTGCAAGTTTGAGACCAGACTGGGCAACATAGTGAGATCTTATCTAAAAAAAAAAAAGTAAAATATTTTATGTATTTTGGAAAATAGGTTTATTTCTCCAAAGAAGAATATTTGCAAATTAATAAGCACATGAAAAATTTTTCCAACTTCTAAAATGGTCTAAAATGGTAGTGACAGGGCCTCTCCAGATTTGCTTCCCAGTGAAACAACTGTAACTAGTTGTTATACACACATACACACACACACACATGCATGTACACACATACACATTATAGAGTGTGCACACACACACGCACACGCACACAGTTTTTTAAGAAATTGTCCTAAGGACATACAACAAATGAAAAACACTTATGAGTGGAAGTCCATTGCCCTGTAGTCTCAACCTCTTTATTCCTCCCTTTCTTCCTTCTCCCTCTCCAGCACAGAAAGCGGGATAGTGGGCCTGGCCAAGAAAACAGAGTTCTCTCTTCCCTCAGCTCACAGTCAGGGGATACAGTCTCACCAAGAGGGGCTACCAATGCTCACCCTATCTCACCCTGCATTCCCTGAGCTCTGGGTTGCAGAGGCTAAAATCCTGGTGAATGCAACCAGGAGTTCAGGAGATCCCTTTCTCCACCCAGCCCATATATATTGGAGGCTCTAGCCAGGTCCCACGGGTCAAGAATATGGAGGTCTTGATTTCCCTTGCCTCGGCTCATTCATAGGTCACAGGTTCCATGTCAGGAGAAGCTAGCCAAAAAGACCAGGGGCTGCTACCCACACCCAGTGTCCAACTCATAAAGAACAGGTGTCACTCTGAGAGTGGGTCACTTTCCTGACCAGTGCTCTGGAGCAAGGGCTCAGAGATTTGGTCTTGGGGAGAAGTAGTCAAACAAACAAACAAACAAAACAGATAGTTCTGACACTGTCCCCACGGGAACTGACTTTATTTGAAACAGAGGTATAGACGATGGTTAAGCCTACTATTGCTTCTAAAAATAGGGGAGATTTTGTGGTAAGCAACTAAGAGGAAATGCATAGCTCCAGTAGAACAAACTAACCCACAGGGCATCTCGTTTACCAGAAAGAACCAATAAAAGAGACAGCTAAGAGCAGCCCTTTTGAAGTCAGGACAAACCTCAAAGCTTGCCTCAAAAACTACTCCACCCAGTATCCTAATTAGAGGTAGCCCAGGGTAGGGGTAATCATCAGGGAGACCCGACTTCATTTCCATTACAAACTATGCCATCTTATGAAAGAAAAAAAAAAAAAAGTAATTACCTAGGCTTTTTTCCTTCAATTTTTAGTGAAAGACTTAGACTGTCAACTCCCAAAAGTTTATCTGTTTTATATTATTTCATGCTATAGTAATGTTTTAATATTATTTTAAATCTGAATTTTTGTGTGTATTGGAACATCTGGTGTCCGTACCGAATGCATCTAGGCCATATCTCCTTATTACAAATTTTATCTGCATATTGATGTCATTGACTTAAAATTTCAAGACACTTGCTTTCAAAATCTGTAAGCCAATATTAGATCTAGAAACAAAATTTTATAGATTTTAACTGTATTAATCTTTTTAGGTTTTATTATAAATAGAATAGAACCATATCTATCATATATGTTGCTATTAGAAATGTCAAAATATGTATAGGTTTTTAAAAAAGTAAAAAAAAAATGCCTGCAAAAGGGCTTGAATTCAATTGGATTGGATTATGGGACAATTTATGCCTTGGGGCATTGTCAAAAAGTAAGAAAGCAATTACCCAACATTTAATGGAGCCTAAAAGTAGGGTGTGATACTTTCATAGGCAAACAGCTTAATAGAAAGATCATGAAATAGGGGTGGGGTTGTCAGTATCCAGAGTCTCTACAACATGTTATCTAAGGTGCCCAGTTTTTACAACAACAAAATTATAAGACGTGCAAAGAAACAGGAAAGTGTGACCTATACTCAATAAAGAAAAAAGTAAGCAACAGAAATTGCTGGAGAGGGCCCACTTGTCAGATTTAACAAAGGCTTAAAAGCAACTATTATAAATATGTTCAAAGAGCTAAAGAAATGTAAAAGTAAAAAAAGGTATGAAGAAAATACCTCATCAAATACAGAATACCAATAAAAAATAGAAATTATATTTATATTTTAAAAGAACCAAAAAGAAACTCTGAAGTAAAAATGTGTAATAACACAAATTAAAAATTCATCAGATGCTCTTAACAGAGATTTGTATAGGAAGAAGAAAGAATCAGCAAAGTTGCAGAGGATTGGAAATTATGCAATCCAAAGAGCAGAAAGGAGAGAGAAAAAAAAAGAATAATATGGGGAAAAAATGAGCAGAACTTCAAGGAAAATGTGGAACACCACTAAATACACCAGTATATGCCTAATGAGAATCCTAAAAGAAGAAGAGAGAAAAAAGAAGCAGAAAAAAATAAATAGTTACTGAAAACTCCCCATATTTGATGAAAACATTAATCTATACATCTCAGAAGCTCAGCCAACTCCACGTAGAATAACCACAAAAGAAATCCACAACCTGGATACATAGTAAAACACCTGGAAGCCAAAGACAAAGGAAAATTTTTGAAAGAAGCAAAAAATATGACTTGTCACACACAAAGTAACTCCAATAAGATTATCTTTTGCCATCTTATAAGAAATAATAGAAGACAAAGAGCCATAGATGACATTCTAATTGCTGAAAGGAAAAAAAAAAAACTGTCAATGGAGCATCATGTATCCAGCAAGTCTTTAAAAAATTAAATAAAGACATCCCCAAATTTAAAAAACAATTCTCAAATAATTTGTTTCTAGCAGTGCAATGCAACTTTACAAATAATGCTAAGAAAATTTCTTCAGGAATAGATTTCACCAAGAGTTTTCAAGTTTATATTCTGAGAACTATCAAACATCATTATTGAGCTGGGCCTGGTGGTAATTGCCTGTAATTCCAATGACTCTGGAGGTTAGGCATGAGGATCACAAGTTCAACGCCAGCTTCAGCAACTTGGTGAGGCTCTAAGCAATTTAGCAAAACCTTGTCTCAAAATAAAAAATAGGGCTGGGGATGTGGTTCAGTGGTTAAGCACTCCTTGGTTCAATCCCCAGTACCCTCCTCCCCAAAATCATTGAAATTAAGGCTGAAATAAATGAAAAGATATCCCTTGTTCTATTCACAGAGTCAAAAACTTATTGTCAACATGGCAGGACTCCCAAAATTAATATACAAATTCAATGCAAAACACGTTCAACTTTATTAGTCATTAGGAAATGCAAGTCAAAACCACAGGAGATACTTCTTTATACCTATTGGGACAGCCAAAATTAAAAAGACACATAATAACAGTGTGGGTAAAGATGTGGAGAATTTGAAACCCTCATTCATTGCTGTTGGGGTTATAAAATGGTGCAGCCAGTTTGGAAAGCAGATTGGGAATTCCTCAAAAAGTTAAACATAGATGTAACCCAACAATTTTGCCACTATGTACATGCCCAGGAAAATTTAAAATATATGTCCATACACAATCTTGTTCATGAATGTTCATAGCAGCATTATTCCCAACAGCCAAAATTGGAAACCACCCAAAAATCTGTTTAGATAAATAAAATGTAAACTATTAATACTATGGAATATTATTCAAACCAAAAAGCAATGAAGTGCTGAAACACTCTACAACAGCACAGATGAACCTTGAAAACATTATGCTAAGTAAGAATCCAGTCACAAAAGACTACTTATTGTATGCTTCCATTTATATGAACTTCCCAGAATAGGCAAATCCATATAGCCAGAAAGTAGATTAGTGGTTGCCAAGGACTGGGACAGAAGAGTATGGGGTGTGGCTGCTAATATGTTTGGATTTTTTTTTAAGCGATGATGAAAATGTTCTAAAATTAGATAGTGCTGATGCTTACACAACTCTGTGAATATATGAAAACTACTCAACTGTACACTTTAAAAAGAGTGAATTTTGACATATGTAAATTGTATCTCAATAAAGCTGTTAAAAACAAAAAGAATGAAATATTCAGGGTTTTTTATTGTTTTTGTTTGTTTGCTTTATTTTGCAGATGATCAAGAATTTTCCAGCCTTAAGTCACAACCAAGTTATAAAGAAGGAACTGGGGTGGATGTATATTCTATTGTTAATTATTACTTCTTACTTTCCCTCTGGAATGAAGGATAACTATAAGAGAACACTATAGAAATCCGTTTTTCATTTTTAATGGAACATTGCTAATTTTTCATTCACAGTCATCTCTGGGATTAAAGGCCATTTATAAAAGGATTTTATACCTTGTGGTAAGAGCTTTTTTAGTTCTTAGTAATTGGATGAAAGAATTTTTATCTCTTTGCTTTTTCATTCATGCCATGCCTTTTTTTAAAAATATTTTACTTTTTAGTTGTAGTTGGATATAATACCTTTTTTTAAAATTTATTTTTATGTGGTGCAGAGGGTGGAACCCAGGGTCTCACACGTGCTAGGCAAGCTTTTTTAAGTTATGGTTTTGCTTTGGACAAAGGCATGAAGTTAGTAGAAAAGGAACTACCATTTTGCAAGGCCACAATGTGTCAGATATTCCACTTAGGTTTTTTGTCCAATGTATACAACGAAACTAGGAAGCGCTATTGTTGTCACTTCTTTAAAATTAGAAGCAGACTAATATTGGTGAACGCATGGCCCACACAGCCAGAAGCGGTAGAATCTAAGAAAGCCTGTGCTGGTTGCTCAACACGAGGCTGCTTTCCAGAGCTCTGAGTTCTATGCAGGCCAGAGTGAATATACTGATCTTGATGGTCCTTTGTGGCTTTGGTAAAAGCTAAAACTGCCAGACTTTGGCTACTCAGAGAGTTCAAGGTTGCAGGTGATTTTCAAAGGACAGTGCATAGGTACTCAGCAGCCCCAGAACTACACATTTTCTCCACTCATTTTTCATTGCCCCTAGTTGTTTAACATATTTTCATCAACAATCTGTTAAGTATTCACCATGTGCCTATCCTTGTGTCAGTGTAAGTCATCTAAAATATATTTATACTGATTATTCATGTTTTAGAATTCTGTTCTTCTAGTAAAGGATAATGAGGAGAGGAAGGTATTTTTTTTTTCTTTTTCTCTAGCTAGAGAACAAGGGTGTTGTAACCCAGAAGAGCCTTCCCTGCCAGGACTACTAGGCTTATGCATGCCCGTACACACTGATCTATCCCTAAAGTGTGTTTGAACTTGAGCTTAATGAAGGCAGAGACCATGTATTGTGGCCAGCATAAAGCATCGGCTGGAACAGATAGATGCTCGAAGTCAAATAAACAAATGATTAAGCAATTTCTTTGGCCAATCCCCAAAATGTATTTGGACTAGTCATTTTATTACTCTGTGCCTTTTTTTTACTAATTTGTAAAATGAAGATGAAAAGAATATTCACCCTATATGGAAACTTTGAAATCCCATTAAATAATACAAGATGCTCAATAAGTATTCAAAACACTAGACTGTCATTCCTAGTATTGTTACCATTGGGAAGCAAAAGAGGCACATTTATGCCAAGAGTGACCTTCCATCCCTAATAACCTTGTAACCTGGACTTTTGTCTCTTGAAGCATGACTGAAGGACACATGGTCCAGCTATATGGAGCTCCTTCTATTCTATTGTGAGAATCTTGGTCTGAGATCCTGAGGATCAGGTGGACATAGTAACACCGGGAGCATACATAGAGTGCCTACCCCTACATAACCTGGGCCAGCTAGTTGCCACATTTTACTCTTTCTCCAGAGGTAGGCTATGTTTTCAGAATGTTAGTGTTTGGCTTGAAAGAATAGCCCCAGGCAATGTTGGCCCGCTCCTCACCACCCACCATTAGCCACAGGCCTCTGGACATGTGTCTCTGTGTGTGTGTATCCACATGTGCAAAGACCCATAGGAACAGTTCTGTCCCATCAAGATGAAGATGGTTTCTTATTGAATCTACAATGTCTGCTAACTACAGAGAGTTCTCTGTGTCCTGACTAGTTGTACCCCAAGACATAGCCCTCAAATTCCCAGGAGGTGGGTGCAGACAGGGCCTGGCTTCCCCAAGAACAGCCCTTTGAAGGGAAGGGCTTCTCTTTGGGCTGGCAGCTGATTTACTGGGCTCCTGCCCTTTAAGCCCCAGCTGGAATTTTATCTGCCAATCCTTTGTCCCATTACCAGGCTCCTCATAGCTTTCCAAAAGGATAACCTGGACATATAAGGGGGAACCCAACCCTACAGCCACTCATGAGGTCTAGCTGTTTCCTGCAGAGTTTCCAGAGGCAGATCACCACTGCATGCACCGGCCCCCTCCTGTGCTGTATCATGCTGGCAAGGCTTCTTACACCTCTCTTCAGGGAGGAAAGTGAGACCTAGAGCCATGGCTGCATGGCCACCAGAAAGGAAAGCAATGGAGTGCTGGCCCTCACCTCACCCTTTCCAGTGCCCCAGCCCAGAACTCCTGCCTCTCCTCCATTCCCCAAAGATCAGGCTTGACCCCACTACCAGCACCAGCTTCATGGACATGCAACCTGAGCAGTCACACAGAACCCCACAACCAGTTTTAATGCTCTGCTCTTGGCCGTCTTGAAATTCATAATTTTTTAACAAGGGGTCCTATAATTTCTGTTTGCACTGGCCTGCAAATTAGGTGTAGATGGTCCTACGCACTACTTTTGTTCATGCAAAAGCTGGCTGTACATCTGACAGCTTTTCTCTTTTCTTCCTCTCAAGTCTCATTGCTACCTCCCTAAGTCAAAGAACTAATAGAAAAAATATTTGAAATGCCATAGAATAGAGGACATTATATTTGGAGGAGCTTTTCTCCTCAACTGCAGATGGAACAGTGATTGAGAACAGACATGCATACCTCTGCCTAACTTGAATTTTCTTGGTTCTGTCCAAGGTTGAAGGCTGTGATAGAGGCCTTTTACTTTTACTCTGGGGGCAATTTTCTCTGGTATCACATTCTCAAAGAAGTGTAGGTTATCTTATTTAATCAGCTCCTTTTGTCCTGCCTTTGTCGTTCATGTTCAGAGCAAGACATGGGTATAAGGTTGGGCTCTGAGGCCCTAATTGGTATCTAGCATGCTCATTTACTTGCTATGACTTCAGACAAATTCTAGTCTCAGAGCATCAGTTTATTCTTAAAAATGGGTCACATTTCACATCATGAGACTTTGGAGCCTCAATCATTCATTACTCTGTGTGTCATGGGCAGATCCCAAGCTCTGAAGCTATTACCAGTCATTTTTGGAGACAGGTGGCTATTAATTCAGGCACCATCTTGTGCACCACCTCTGATCTACGGACTGGCAGAGCACTTGATATGTAATATTTGAGGGCTCATTGCTCTCTTCCCTGAAGTCCATTCAGGAACCTCTGCTGTCTTACTCTGTTTTCTATTGTTGTAACAGACTGGGTATTTTATTTAAAAAAAAAAAAAAGGTTTATTCAGCTCAAAGTTCTGAACACTGGGAAGTTCAAGGTCAGGTGGCTGCCCCTAGAGAGGTCCTTCTTACTGGTGGGAAACTCTCTTCCAAGTCCCAAGGCAGCACGGGGCGTCAGTTGGCAAGACAAAACAAGCTTGCTCCCTTGGATCTCTCTTCCACTTCTCTGAAGCCACAGTCCCACGGGATTAGGGCCCCACCCTTTACGGCCTCATTTAACCTTAACTACCTCCCAAAAGTTCCACCTCAAATACCATAGTTGGGTTAAGTTTGTACCCTCGTAATACCTTACAATGGTGATTACATTTCAACATGATTTTAGTGGTGACTTTCAAACCAAGCACCAGGTGAGGTGACTCTACCACCAGATGAGGTGACTCTACTCTGAGTACCGTCTCGGATTTATAGTACCTGAAGTGAAGAGAACAAGTTCCGGGTCCATGCTGTTTTTCCTCTGCAGAGCTGTGCTTGGGTATCTGCCTGGAGCGCCATGAGAAGCAGCTTCCTTAATCTTGCTGTTGTCTCTAGGACAAGAGTGTCCTTAAGGACATTATCCTTCACATCACAAAGTGATCCCTTTGTGGAAGGAAGTATGTCTGAGAGACTTTCCGTTCTCAGTACTCAGAAATAACTGTGCCGCTCCAGAAGGAGTTGATCACTGGAAACTGTGACCCTTCAGGGAACTGAGCCACTGGGACAGTCAAAGCCAGCTTTGGAGCCTGCCTCGCTGGCTTAGGCAGGACAGTCTGGAGTCCCTCTCACCTTGCCTGGTTTCTATAAACCTCCCTCCCCTTTACTTGATGATTCTCTCGCTTTTTGTCTTATACTTTTTTTTATGTCTTTAGAAACACCTTTCTCAGCCTGCCTCAGAATAAGGTGGGGCATAAATACCTGAATTTGTGTTTAAAACAACCCCCAAAGTTCAGGGCAACTGTGAGAATTGCTTTGCAAACACCTTGGAAACAGGACTACCACCAAGGGGAACAGGGAGGGAGGGTCTTTCCTCTAAGCTGGATTATTTCACCACAGACAGCACTCCCCACTTCTGACTCACAGGCCCCGAATACTCATGGGCACCTGATTATTTTTATAATTAATGAAAGGTCACAAAACACATTTTGAAATCTTGGTGACTTCCCTTGAGATTTTACTGAATTGACTTTATTCAAGAATTGGGAGCCAGGGGCCCGGATGTAGGTCTGTAATAGTGGTTGCCTAACATGCACAAGGCCCTAAGTTCCATCCCCAGCCCTGGAAAAAACAAAAACAAAAAGCCAAGAATGGAAACTTTGGCTGAAACCTTGATTTTATGATTTCCTGGCTCCACCAGCAGGGACTTGTTAGGGCGATAGCAGCCAATAGGCCTGGGGAATGGGAGGAACCATGCTACTGGGAAGGAGGGTATAGGAATACAGGATGGGGAGATAGGAAGCCCTGGAGAGTGGGGGCGGGGGGGGGGTAGACCTCAGCCCAGTGGAGTCCTGGATCAAGGCCTGAGCTTAACCAGGGCATTCCAGAGGAGTCTACTCAAAACATAAAGTCCCAGAACTACTGTGACCACTTGTACTTTTTAACAAGGAGAGGACATTTCTACTCCTGGACAAAGCGACCATGCCCTCTTCCCTGCCCCTGGGCTTTTCAAATATCTTCTCTCCATGCTGGGCTGCCTTCTAAAGGGGCAGGGCCTCCTTTGCTTCATATCGTTTTGCTGCCAAGGGGTCACCAGTCACAGCCATGGCTTCAGCTGCTTCTTGCTATGTGACATAGGCAAAGTGGTGGCCATCACCCTCCCTTTCAGGAAAGGAAGCCGAGTCTCAGAGAACCGAGAGGAGCCCTAGCAAATCGTAGTCAGGAGTTAAACCCAGACCCAAAAGACCTGTATCCTTTGCACAGAGGTGACATCCTGGTGCCAGGGAGGAGAGCGTCTCTGGCTGCCATGTGATAATGTTTCCCGGAGCTGGGCTGGGGTTGGGGCCTGCTGCAGGGTTGGGCTCACGCTTCGTGCTGTCTTGTTGGCAGTGGAATCTGGTGTGTGAGGATGACTGGAAGACGCCCCTCACCGCCTCCCTGTTCTTCGTAGGCGTGCTCCTTGGCTCCTTCGTGTCCGGGCAGCTGTCAGACAGGTAAGGACATGGAGGGAGGAAAGGGGGACAGGGCCCCTTGTCACTGCCTATCTTGAGGTTGGACTGAATTCAAGGTATTTCTACATAGTGAAGGGGAGGATCCTCAGGCCACTGAGTCAGTGGTGGGGAGTCAGGATGTCTCCTGTTCACCCTGACCTCACATCCCTGTGGAGACCCACTTGTGTTCTATTCCCTGAGCCTGCGCTCCCCAGGCTTTGGGTAGGAATGGGGAGGGACCACTCCCCCCACTGGAAAGTGGAGTCTTCCTTCCACACATCCCTTGACCCAACGCCATGCTGCCACCACCACTGCCCCTCCACCCCACCCCCAACTCTTCAGAGTTGTTCTGGGGGACAGGGAGTGGATGACGGGATCAGTCCACAAACAGCCACCAGGACGGGTCGGGCCAGACAGCAGCACTAACTCTACACTCCCTGGGCCTGTGGGTTGGACTCTGGCTGGGCCCTGGGGCCACAGAGAAGACCCAGTCTGGTTCTGAGACCCCTGGAGCTCACAGGCTGGTAGAGACAACATTGCAGTATCCACGGACATGCTCTCTGGTGACCAGAACAGGAGGCAACAGTAATGAAGAGCAGTATTGGGGAAGGCTTCCAAGAGGGGTGCCTGTCTGTTCCCTAGCTTCAAACACCAATGGGGCCTCCAGCCAATGACCTGACACCTGAACTTTGGAAAGTGGGGTGTCTGTTCTGCGCCCACCTGTGCTTCATCCCATCCATTGGTCACTACTGGAATGTGAAATTAACACCTAAACCAACTACATTGTCACCAAAAGACATGGCAAAAAGCTACATCTTTCCATAAAGCAGTGGTGGGGTGCTGGCATCAGTACAGATGTTCCTCAGCTTCCGAGGCCGTTGTTCCGATTAAGCCATCATCAGGGAAAATATCTTCAGTCAAAAATGCATTTGGTACGCCTAACTCACTAACATTCAGCTTAGCAAGTCAGCATAGTGCAGTGACTGTTGTTGTCTCTTGTGATCACGTGACTGACTGGCGACTGTGTCTCACTGCAGCTGCTCAGCATTGAAAGAGAGTACCATACGCATCTCCCTGGCTCAGGAAACCATCAAAGCTCATCATAGGGTTTTTACTGAATGCATATCACTCTTAAACCATTGGAAAGTAGAAACATCCTAAGCTGAATTATTTTTAAACCAGAAAACGTTGTAATCCAAGGTTAAAAACCACTGCCCTCAAGGAACTCTTGGTTCTGGATTTATAGAACTCACATGTTGCGGATATGAAAACTACCTGCAGATTCTGTGCTGTGGTGGCAGCTTCTACCTGTGGCTCCTTCTAAAGAGCAGCTTTCCATGTGGTCCTTGCATAGACTGTTGTATGTTTTCAAGATATGGGACCTGCATAGGAAGCTTAGAAACTTAAAGGTACCTCCTGGGAGATGGATGCCTGAGGCCTGACAGAGCCCTGAGAAAATAGTCTGCCATGATGTCTAGCTCAGAGCTTAAAACACACCCTGAGTTACCATTATGTTTTATTATACTGTTTTGCTTTATTCACCTATGTTATGCTTTATCCTGTAGGTTTGGCAGGAAGAACATTCTTTTTGCAACCATGGCTGTGCAGACGGGCTTCAGCTTCGTGCAGATTTTCTCCATCAACTGGGAGATGTTCACTGTGTTATTTGTCATCGTGGGCATGGGCCAGATCTCCAACTATGTTGTGGCCTTCATTCTAGGTAGGAATGGCTTCAGAGACAAAAATTCCTCCCTCCAATGCTCTGAAAGACCAGGAAGGAGGAGGCCACTGGGCTATGCTTCCAAAGTTCAGGCACTCACAGGGAGCCAGCTCTGTGCTGGACCCTGAATGGTGGCCACAAGAGTTCAAGCCAATAAGAATCAGCCACACAATAACTGAGACACATTCACAGGTGCACAGGGCACATAAGAGGAGACCCTGAGGGAGGGACGGCCTGGGAATGTCTTTGATTGGAGCTGTGAAGGCTTGAGGCTTCTACCTGGTTGCCTAGGAAAGGACTCAGGGTGGTTGAATGGCCCATACACAGGCATACAGGCAGTAAAGGCACTTGCCAGGAGGATTTCAGTGTCAGCCCACCCAGTAGATCTGGCCTCACCCATACTCAAAGCCCATCCAGAGCATATCAGCTCTGTACAGGACAGGCCTCACTGCACTGATAGTAGACCTGTCAAGAGGCCACCGCTAAGAATAATAGGCTATAGGAGGGAGAGTCATCAGTTACAAACCCACGCGGAGGCCCCAGGCCACTCCAGATTGTCTGGGGAGGAAGTGAGGTGAGCTCCAAACAAGTTAATCAGGTTCATCCTCAGGAGTGAGAGTCCCCAATGCACTCTCTGAGCCCCCAATATAAGCACGTGAGAAGGGGAGAGAAAGGGAGCCTTCTTTCCATAAGAATGGAAACTCCAATTCCTAAAATTTCTAGTGTGATCATTCTAGTTGGCTCAGCACAGTCCCTGTTTATCCCTATTGTCACAGCATAATTATGAATAGTGCCCTTTAATAGAAGTCTAAAGATTCTTCTTGGCTCAAAAGTCTGCACCTTGTCAGGTGATTCTGATTGCTTTCAAGAGTCTGATGACTCACTGGCTTTGGAGATGCTGCATCGGCTTAGTTGAAGATTTTTATACCCTCTGTCGGGTTGCCAAGATGGAATTGTTCAAATTCCACTCCTTTAATTATTTGTGAAGGGCTCCTTGCCATAGGTCCTGTTCTCAGTGTCTGTGGAGGGGAGAGGGAGAGGAGAAGAGAGAACATACCCAAGCCACATGGTCTGGGCAGATAGCACACTCTTCAGTTGGCCCTGGCGGGTGGGGCCGCTCTCTCCCTGCAGTGCTAAGGAGAGGAGCAAGATTTTCAGGGTCATTTGTGTGGAGAGTACAGGGAGTTGCAGGATAGCAATGCTGAAAACTGGGGAGTGGAGGGACTTAGGACCAAAATTGTAACTTCCTAATGTGCAATGGACACAGGACACAGGACTCTTGGACATAGCAAAGCCTATTCTCATGTTTTAAATCTCCACATCCATCTTCCTTGCTGTCAGCACCCATACATCTGAGTAGCCCTACACATGACTCTGCTTGGGCCAGATCCATCCCAGAAACCAAACAGCCTCCCCCAGACAGAGGATTCTGTCCAAGGTCTGCAGATCCGTGTCACAGGAGGACCCGGAGGACCATCTGGAATGGAAGGGCAGAGAGTTGTGGTGAAGCTAGAGCAACCCTGCTCTTAGGGTTGGGAGCAGGGTAGAATCTATGAACCTGCCTCTCTACTCACCCAGGGTGCTTCTGGGGCTTAGAGCCTCTCCTCTATGAATGGACGAAGCAGGGAGGTCACTCTCCCCAGGCCTCTGCAGAAAAGGTCTGCCCCACTGCCCACCACTCCCCTTGCTTCTCCCCACCAGGTTTGCAGCCCCACACACAGGGCTGAGGGCAATCAGAGCCTAGGTGTGCCCAGCAGCCATCAAAAGGCTACCAGGTACAGGTACAGAAGGCTCCCCATCAGCTTGGGTCCATGCCTGCTATTCTTGGTGGCTTTGCAGGAAATAGCTGACTTTGGGTCCTGGTATGAGAGTTTTGTAATTAGTTCTCAGGCCTGAAAGATTTAGAGTTTCACTGAAAATCAGCCTGTCCCAGAGCAGCTGGACCCACCACTCCTGGAGTGGGAGGACCCAGTGCCAGGACAAAGTGGTTGCACCTTCCCCACGGCACATGAGTGCCCTCTGGTGTTGCAGAACTGAAATAGCCAAATTCCAGGTTTTATTTTATCCACCGCCCCCCTCCCCTTTTATTTTATCCTCCCCTTTTGAGCTGGATTTGAAACAACCAGGTTTTATTTGGGTAAACTAAACTGAAGGGTGAGGTTTGGACTGAAAATTCTGTCTGTCCCTTCACTTTTGGCCTCTGGCTCTAGGAAAGGTTTCGCAAGTTTCTGTGATGATGATCTTTAGTTTTAGGATTCTTCATGTTAATTTGGGAAGCTGAATTACACTCACTCTCAAAGCAGTGCAGAAATGAGTCTTCTTCTTATGCTAGTTTTTTCTTTTTTAAATCATCAAGCTCAATGGTAGACCACTTGCCTAGCATATGCAAGGCTCCGGGTTCAATCCCCAAGACTGGAGGAAAAAGAAAAAATAAAATCATGAAGCCTTCCAGAGTCACACGATTCTAGAAAAGGCAAGAAAAAAACAATGCTACCCAAAGCCCCATGCAAAGTGGATGCATCTGAAATGATGGTGCTTCCAGAATGTGGCTAACTTAGGAGGAGGAAATGACCACTCAGGACCAAGGACTCTGACCTACCCCATCCCAGCTCCCTCATAATTTTCCCATTTCTCATCTTCAGCCTGTTCACAGGTTTCTGTGGGTAAAATTTCAATGGAATCCTCTTTCTTCCCCCGTAACTAACTACTTACATGTTTTTTGCAAATTTAACTGTCTGCTTCCTGTTCTCTTTTTTTGGGGGGGGGAGGCATTACTGGGGATTGAACCCAGGGGTGCTGAAACACTGAGCCATATCCCCAGCCCTTTTTATTTTTTTATTTTGAGACAGAGTCTTGCTAAGTCACTTAGGGTCTGGCTAAGTTGCTGAGGCTGGCTTTGAACTTGGGATCTTCCTGCCTCAGCCTCCCAATTCACTGAGATTACAGGCATGTGCCACTGCATCTGGCTGCCTCTTGTCTTGACTGATTCATTAACTCAGTATTTTCCAGTACTCTAAACATCTGTTCCCCCATACAACATTTCTTTGGGCATGATGAATTGTTGAAAGCTTTGATTCCTTTAACATCCAGATGTTTCCGTTCTCGTTAGTGTGTAACTGATGGCATCTTCCTTTTAACTTTGGCTTCCAGAAGTACAAATTTGAAATTTAACTACATCAGTTATGCAGCTTTTATCTACCATATATTTATTTGTTTATTTGTGGTGCTAGAAATCAAACCCAGGGTCTTGTGCATGGCAAGGACTCTACTAGTGAACTAGGCCCAGCCCCTGAAATGTTTTAAAATTGAAATAAAATTTTGTCTTAGTCTACTTGGGCAGAATGCCATAACAAAATGCCACAGAATATGTGGCTTAAAGGAAAAAAAAATTTAGTTTTCCATGGTTCTGGAGAATAGGAGTCAAAGATCAAGGTGCAAGCAGAACTGGGGTCTGGTGTGGGCTCAACCTGCTTGGTTGCACATGGCTGCCTCCCCTGTGTGTTCCTGTGGCCTGTCCTCTGTGCAGCTCAGAGAACAGTCAGGCTCAGGAACACAAGCTCTCTGGTATCCCTTCTTATAACAACAGCAGTATTATCAGATCAGGGCTCCACTCCCATGACTTCATTTCACCTTAATTTCTTCCTTAGTCCATATATAACCGTACTGGGAGTTAGAGTTTCAGTATATGACAGGATGATACAAACAATCAGTCCCTACCAAATTTGCATGCCATGATATTCATTCTTTGAAAGTGTACAATTCAGTGATTTTTAATGTTACAAAGGATGGGTTGAGGTGTAAATTCAGTATATTCACAAAATTGTACAATGTTTAGCACCCTAGAAAGCAACCTTCTAATCTTTAGCAGTCATTGCCCTCTTCCCCCAACTTTTGGCAACCACCAGTCTATTTTCTGTCTCTGGATTTGCCGATTCTGGACATTTCATATAAATGGAATCACATGGTGTGTGACCTTTTGCCTGGCTTCCTTCGCTTAATATTTTCAAGAGTAACCCATGTTAAAGCACGAATCAGTGTTCATTGTATGAATACAGCACATTTGGTTCATCTGTACACCAATCAGTCAACATCAAGGTTGCTTCTACTTTGAGGTTATTATAAACAATGCTACTATGAACCTTCTTCTCATCTCAAAACTGTACCTAGTTAGTCACTCTGCTTTCAAGGTTGTATACATATGTTTCCAGTTGTCTTGCATATATACAAGCATTGGAATTGCTGGGTCATACGATAGCTTTATGTTTAACCTTTGGAGGAACTGACAGACTTTTTTCAAAGTGATCAGTTGCGTATTC
This sequence comes from Marmota marmota marmota, assembly GCF_001458135.2. NCBI lineage: Eukaryota > Metazoa > Chordata > Mammalia > Rodentia > Sciuridae > Marmota > Marmota marmota. Next base: position 23,310,746 of record NW_025999869.1, read on the forward strand.
TTGTTTGTTTTTTATTCAAAGCATCGTTTATTGTTGTTTTATTTTTCTTTATTTTTGTTGTTATTGTTGTTTTTGTTTTTGGTACTGGGTATTGAACCCAGAGGAATTTAACCACTGAGCTATATCCCCAGTTCTTTTTTGTTTTTTAGTTTGAGACAGGGTTTCACTGAGTTGCTCAGGGCTTCATTAAGTTGCGAAGGCTGGCCTTGAATTTGCAGTCCTCCTGTCTCAGTCTCCTGAGCTGCTGAGATTACAGGTGTAGCACAGGGCTTGGCTATATTGTATTTTAATGTTACCGTTGTTTTATTGTATTTAAATTACAAGATGCCTCAAAATCTTCAAAGGATGAGTTCAGGTATAAATATATTAACAATGCATAAATTGCTGGAACCCTTTGCATTGCACTGTGTAAGGGAAGAACTGAGGTAACACAAGGAGAAGCAAGAACTCACTTCTGTCTATTCACAAGGAGCTTACTGTCTGGGAAGATGACATGGGTCACAGAGGGGTGAGTGTAGATAACATTGCTGGGTATATGCAGAAGTAGGAAAGGTTACTTTTTTCTTTTCTTTTTTTTTTTTTGTACCAGGGATGATTGAACCCAGGGGTGCTTAACCACTGAGCCACATCCCCAGCCCTTTTTATTTTTTATTTTGAGACAGGGTCTTGATAAATTCTTAGAGCCTCTCTAAATTTCTGGCCTTGAACTTGTGATACTCCTGCCTCAGCCTGGCATGCGCCATCAGGCCTGGCAGGAAATCTTACTTTTGATTAAAGTAATCTGTGAAGGTTTCAGAAGAAGGAAGGGAAAGCCCCCGGCTGGAGAACTTCTATTAATTTGATGGGATTTCTGAGCACTTTCTGGGAAGCAGAGAAGTTCCTCCATTAGGCCTCTCTTGGAAGGCATTGTACTTTCTATCATCCCACATGTCAGACATATGTGGGCACTTTACATACATGACATCAGTCCATATAACCATAACTCCATGAAGCAGCACCTATCAAAGTCACTCTAGCAAGGATTTAACATCAAGGGCCTCTGCTCTCTCCACATGCCTGATGGAGTACCCTCCTCCACCCCGACAGCTGCACTACAGACTCATTTCTCAAGCTGGGATTTGCTGCAGGCCTCTGGGTCATTCATGGAGGCTCATGTCCTCCTGCTTCTATGTGGAATGTGCCTAGTGGTGCCTGGGCCAATTACCAAAGAAGGACCCTGATCTACATGGAGGGGGACCTGGTCCTGTCTGAGTCATTCCTTCTTGGAAAGTGCTCAGTCAGGTGGAGTAGACAACTAGTGAGCAAACTCTCCATAGGCTATATGGGCCCTTATCCTGACCAGAACAAGTTTTGTGCTCAGATTTCAGAGTTTCATTCCCAGGAGACACTCAGAGGCCCAACCAGACCAAGACCAGCCAGGCTTTGCACTAGGAACAAAAACCTATAAGACAGAAGAAAGGACAGGGATCTCAAGTCAGCAGAGCCAGGACATCACTGTCATGTCTTACTGCCAGGTGGAAAGTTTGGGGCAGCTACAGTCCATGAGAGATCTTCAGGAATCAGGGATCCTCTCTCAGTGCTATTGAGATGGAGCTGGTTGGCCTCCAGTTGATTCAGAGACTATTTTCAGGGAGGGAAATTGGAAATTCTCACCTTTGAAAGGTGGGCACAGCCTCACCCATCTCCCTGCATGTCTCCACTAGAATTTCAGTTGAAAGATTGTTGTATAGGACCAAAGCTTTGCCCCAGGTGGTTTTTTATTTTCTTTTTTTGATACTGAGGATTGAACACAGGAGCACTTAACCACTGAGCCACATTTCCAGACATTTTTTGTATTTTATTTAGAGACAGGGTCTCACTGAGTTGCTTAGGGCCTCACTAAATTGCTGAGGCTGACTTTGAACTCATGATCCTCATGCTTCAGCCTCCTGAGCTGCTGAGATTACAGGCATCCACCACCACACCTGGCTCCAGGTGATTTTTTTCTTGGCAGCTAGACCAGTATCCATAAGTCAAATAGACACGGTTTAAATCCTAACTGTACTACTTATTATGGGTGTATAAACTGAGGCATTGGCTTTAATTCTTTTTAAATTCTTAGCTCATCTCATGTACAATGGGAGTAGCCTTAATTCTTACCTAATTGTTGTAAACAGTCAAAGAGATAATATATGTAAATACTTAGCCTGGAACCTGGCTTAAAATACCTATTTTAAAAAAATCTAACTGTGAAGTTGATGATGATGTTGATCATATTTAAGGAAGGATGGCTACCCAAAGGTTCACCCAAGGCAGTGCCAATAAGGACTTACTTGGGTCTGTATCCACATGGTTCCATAGGAAAACAGAGAGATAGTTTTACAAAGCTTCTGTCCCCAATGGGTACTCTGCAAAGCTATAACAACTCTGTTCTAGCTTGAGCTTAGAGAGGGAGATTATCCAGGATCCAGTAGTATAAAAATCTCTTTTCTCATCAAAGTTTTGAAGGTAGAAGGGAGCTCCACTAGCCTCACAATTCAATAAGATTCTTACTTGGTTTTATGCTCTCCCCAGACCACCCCACAATCAAATCCTCTGCTGCTTTATTTCTGAATTTCTGCTTAGGAATAGAGCACCCTCTGTTCATTTTCATATCATAATCACAGCCAAAGAGTTGGAGCTAGCACAGTAGAGGAAGGTTGTTCACAAAGTAAGAAAAGATCTGGAAATCACACTATTGATAATGGGCCCCATCCTTGGACATGAACTTAAGGGCTGAGAAATGCCTGGGTGGTTAAACGCATGGTCTGCCCTGTGGGAAGCAGGGGCACACGGCAGCGTCAGTCTCTATCCATCTGGCTTTTTTTTTTTTAATTTTTTATTGTTGGTTGTTCAAAACATTACATAGCTCTTGACATATCATATTTCACACTTTGATTCAAGTGGGTTATGAGCTCCCATTTTTTACCCCGTATACAGATTACAGAAACACATCGGTTACACATCCATTGATTTACATGTTGCCATACTAGTGTCTGTTGTATTCTGCTGCCTTTCCTATCCTCTACTATCCCCCCTCCCCTCCCCTCCCCTCTTCTCTCTCTACCCCCTCTACTGTCATTCATTTCTCCCCCTTGTATTATTTTTCCCTTTCCCCTCACTTCCTCTTGTATGTAATTTTGTATAACCCTGAG
>NW_025999869.1:23314686-23337775 GCF_001458135.2 Marmota marmota marmota
TCTTTTCCTATTTTGATGCCTTTAATTTCTTTCGTCTGTCTAATTGCTCTGGCCAGTGTTTCGAGAACTATGTTGAACAGAAGTGGAGAGAGAGGGCATCCCTGTCTTGTTCCAGATTTTAGAGGGAATGCCTTCAATTTTTCTCCATTCAGAATGTCCATCTGGCTTTTTAAGTAGTAAAGTTGCTCAAGAGAGAATCACTAAGGCAGGTGGCTCCGTTCTGATGAGTGAGGGAGAGCGAATGGGATGGGTTGGCACAGGTAGGCAGTGGTTGCTAGGACATCAGCAGCAAATGCTGCTTCTCTGGAATTCATTCTTTAGCCTGTGCTAGGGCCCCATAAATGTGGTTAAGAAAATCTCTCTTGAGAGCCAAACTAAATGTTCTTTGAATTATCTGTGCTTTATTTCCTGGGCTACTTCTTCTCTGTAGTATGGGCAAATCCCAAACAAAAGGCAGAACTGTTGCTATTGGCTAGATCTCTGCCCATGAGGCAAAGGAACAAGAGTGGCCTCTGGAGCTCTATGACAAGGAGCTTGTGCTTGGCCTCCTCATTTCCATCCAAGAATTCCAAAGACCAGGCAACAACTCTGGAGTAACTGGCACCAAGGGTCCCCTGTGGTGCTGTGCAGAGCAGCAGCTCAGGGTTTCCAGCAATTCCTGTGGCAGACAGTGCGCAACACCACGAGATCTTGGGCCTTTATACTGTTCTGGGAAAGTTGTCTACTTCACTGGGAGTGTGCCCAGCTCCAGGGATGCCACCTGCAGGGGTAGCAGAACAGCTCCTTCTCTTTTGTTCTCAGTCTGAGAGGACTGTATCTGCCTGGGGCTATCTCTGTGGGGGAAGTCAGCCCTGGTGCTGGGGGCCTGCTCTGTGCATCTCCAGAGCCAGCTCCTGTTTATCGTTTCTTGGGGCTGGAAACTGAGAGCCCTCCACTGTTTCCCCATGGGCCAATGTCTGTTTACTTACAAATGAGACACATGGGACAGGCAGCCCCTCAGAAGAGCCACCTGAGTCTCTTGGACAAGAAGTTCTCTCTGCTTCTCTCTGAGTCTCTTATTGTAAATATGCATCAGTCTCAGAAGGGACCACCTCCCGGGGGTGGGTAAGATAGTTCTAGGACATGAAATGGCTTTTAAAAACACAAATCTAGCTGAGCATGGTAGTGCACACCTGTAATCCCAGCTACTCAAGAGGCTTGGGCAGAAGGATCTCAAGTTTGAATCCAGCTTGGACAATTTAGTGAGATCCTATTCCAAAATATAAAAGGAAAAAAGGACTATGGATGTAATTCAGTGGAGCACTTGCCTAGCAAGGGCCAGGCCCTGGGTTCCATTCCTGGTACGACCCTCTCACACACTCTGCAAATGCAAATCTATGGCTCCTTTAAACATTTCCGGGAATTCCTTCCATAAGTAGATACATCCTGGATCTCCTCCCATCTTCCCCCACCCTGACCACTCCTGCTCTGGGCCATGAACAAATACCTTTCCCCTTTTCTAAGTGGTCGTAGTGTGAACTCCAACATCCAGATAATGACATATAAGGCCAATCTTAAAGTGAGGTTAAAATGCTAACACTCCTCCCTTGTTTTGAACAGGAACTGAAATTCTTGGCAAGTCAGTTCGTATTATATTCTCCACGTTAGGCGTGTGCACGTTTTTTGCCGTGGGCTACATGGTGCTGCCACTGTTTGCTTACTTCATCAGAGACTGGCGGATGCTGCTGCTGGCACTGACAGTGCCCGGGGTGCTGTGTGTCCCACTGTGGTGGTGAGTGTGATTCACTTGTTCCCAGCCAGGCCCACTGCAACCTGAGGTGGCTGCCTTCAAGCCCAAGCCTGGAGAGTTTCTGTCTCTTCGTGGGTGGGCCCAGACTGCTGGGTTTTGATTATCCGTTACCCTTCAAAGCTGTCTTCTGGGGGGATTCTGATCCCCTCCCAGAGTCTCCTGGCTCTCGTCTGTTGTTGGTTGAGGTTGTTGGTGGAGATGGTATTGTCGGATTTTGTTTTTAACTCTGCCCTCTGCCTTTGATACTTTGTCCTCTAGAAGGTCTCTTTCTTGGGCTGGAGTTGTAGCTCAGCGGGAGAGCGCTTGCCTAGCACATGTGAGGCACTGGGTTTGAACTTCAGCACCACATAAAATAAATAAATAAAAGAAAGGTATTGTATCCATTGACAACTAAAAATTTTAAAAAAGAAAATCTCTTTCTCTATTCAGCTACAGTACAGTGAGTCTTCTGTATCTGTGTGTTCTGCACCCACAGACAGATTCAATCAACAGAGGATTTTTTTTTTTTTTTTGGTAAAAGGCATCTATACTGAATAAGTACAGACCTTATTCTTGTCCTTATTCCCTGAACTATACAATATAACAACAGCTATTTACACTGTATTTAATTGTATCAGGTTTTAATGGGCTGGAGATAGCTCAGTGGTAGGGCACATACTTAGCATGCACAAGACCCTGGGTTCAATGCCCGGCACCCAAATAAATAAATAAATTTTATTTATTTATATATTTACATTATTATATATATACATTTAATTATATTAGATGTTATATTAGGTATTATAAGTAACCTAGAGGGGATTTAAGGTATACAGGATAAGGTGTGCAGATTATATGCAAATAGTGTACTATTTTATATAAAGGACATGAAAGTCTTAGGATTTTTATACCTGCAGGGGTTCTGGAACCAAGGCCACATAGATATCAAGAAATACTTAATTACTTATGATGATTGGCATCTAAGGTGCTCCTGCTTATCTACTTGGATACTTGGAGGGATTACTTTTGTTTAAAGAGAAGTTAAAGAAGTGTTCTCTTCTCCCACAGTCCCTAACTCTTTTTCCCCACCACTGAAGATTGAACCCAAGACATTGTGCATTTTAGGCAAGTACTATACTACTGAGCTACTCCCCCCCCACCCCAGGACCTTCCCAACAGTTAATGGGTTAATCTCCCAAATTTGGAGATTCTAGCTTCAGTCTTACCTAATATGACTCTCCCTGGAATATCTGAGGGGAAAGAACAAATTAACAATAATGGAATAAGGTCCAAGCCATACTCCCTTTTTTTGGAATGTCTTTTGGAATGTCTCATTTCTTTGATTTTCATATTTAAATAAGAAGAAAGGGGATTTCTTTCATTTCTCTCTCTCTCTCTCTCTCTCTCTCTCTCTCTCACACACACACACACACACACACACACACACACACACACATTTATTCTTCTTGGTTTGTTTCATTAACCAAAGAACCAGTAGTAGCTGGTTGGTTTCTATCTGCTTATACAATTGCTTATAAAATTATGTAATAAAAGTTTCTTTGATAATTATTTGGAATTCAAAGTTTAGATGAGACCTCATGATTTTTCTGTCATATCCTGCTGGGAATTTATCCAGATGGTCTATCTTGCTGCAGCTTTTAGGCAACCACAGGGGTTGACAGCCCACCTTGGCCTTCCTTGCCTGGCCAGGTGGCTCAGGTTGGACTCTCCATAGTACTGTCTTCTTATGACCTCCAAGACTGTGCAGTTTAACAGCACAGATTTTTGGCATGAAGTATATGTGGGGTGGGGATTAGTGTATGGAGGGAGAATTTTTTCCCCTTAATTCCCTGGAATTTGAGAAGAGATTTTTTTTTTAAAGGCCAAATGTTTCTCTTATTTATGTGTAAGTTTCTTCTGAAACCCAGTCTGAGGGTCAGTAAATGAGGAGAGGCTATTATCTATACAATTCTGCCTCTAAGGAAAGCACCCAGATTGGCAAGAGCTGAGCAATTTTCTGGAATGAGAGTCATTGTCATCATTATCATCATCACACCCTTGGTCCTTCTTTCCACAATCCCTGTGCTAACTAAATCTATTGAAAAATGTTGGTGACCAGGGCTCTCAAGACACATGACAAGGTTATTTTCTGCCTCTTCAGATAAATTATTTCAATAATCTATGTTCTTTGGCTCATGTTGTCATTTTGGCCTAAGTGATCAGTACTTTTAAAACCGGTTGTAATACATTTTATTGTTGTAAGATGCTATCAGAGAGGAGAACAACAGCAGAGCTCTGATGGCCCATACACACTTGAGTAGATCTTTCCTCAGGACCTCATATCATAGCAGTAGCAGCTCTTGTTGAGACCTCTGAGTTTTCAGCAGAGAAGACTCATTCCACACAAAGCTGCCTCACTCTGCCCTGAGGAGAGTTCTTTATTTCATTGCCCATGGGCTGGTCCACGAGTGCTCCTGGCTATGGGCACATTGCACCAGGGACAAGACTTCCTCAGACAGAGGGCAGCAGGGGGCCAGCTCTCATGAGCTGAGTGCTCACCCGGAAAGTTTTCATTATCTTAAAGTCTTTTCATTTTCCTCTAAAACCAAAACAACTTTCTTCTGAACATCTAGTCCTTGAGGGCTAGACTTCCTTAAATGATGTTCATTAGCTAGTGGGCTGGGATGAGGAGGGACTGCTTCAGGGTCCTGGGTACCCTGCTGCCTAATCAGAATGTGACAGACTCTCCAGCAGCATCCCACCCCTGCTTAATCTGAAGTAAATCTATAGAAAGATTATAGTGTGCAACCTCATTTGGCACTCTATTAGCTTCGGAAATGATCTCTAGACAAGAGATTTTGTGCACTAAAAAAGCAACTTAAAAGTAGATATTCCAGGGGCCCCATGTTACTGTAGTTTTAGGGTGAGAGCCCCAGCTCTGGGAGGTCCTGAAAGACTAGATTCTGCCACATTCCAAGATGCCAATTAAAGAGAAAAGCAGTTGTGAAGGCTAGAAAGGAACTTTAATCAGTGTATCTATAGCATGAAGACAAGAGGACCAGTGTCATCACCCCATCTTCAGGGTTACTGATGTGAGCTCCCAGACTATATAAGAAAGGGGGCCAGAAGTCTGTAAGTCAAGCAGTGTTGATTAAACTGCAATCTGGTTGATCATTGCCTCAGATTTGATCTGGAGGTGACTTATCAGCTGGTTGCAATAAGAAAGTTGCTGTTTCCTGGGGTTGAAGGTAGTTTCAACTCATCACAAGATGTTTCTCAATCAGACCTGTTGTTTCTAGAATCTCAGGCTCTGAAAATAATACAGAGCAAAGGAGACAGATGCAAAATGGAGGCAGAGGTGCCAAGGGAGGGTGCATGGGGGCAGGAAAGATGGTGGAATGAGATGAACATCATTACTCTGATTCTAGTTACCCATTGGACATTTGCAGGCTCAAGTGAAGAGTCAACATTTTCAGCCAAAGCAGCTACTAAGTCCCTGTTACAAGTTCACTGGGCTGGAAAATGGGAGTCAAACCTACATAGAACCACTGAAGGTGGTTTGGAACTTTTTTTTCCTTCTGGGTACTGAGGATTGAACCCAGGAGTGCAGGAGTGATTTACTGCTATATATCTCCAGTCATTTTTTTTGAAAATTTATTTATTTAATTTAATTAGGTATATATGATAGCAGAATGCATTTTGATTCATTGTACACAATTGCAGCACAATTTTACATTTCTATGGTTGTACACGATGTAGAGTCACACCATATATGCAGTCACATATGTACCTAGGATAATGATGTCCATCTCATTCCACCATCTTTCCTGCCCCCATGCCCCCTCCCTACCCTCCTTCCCCTTTGCCCAATCAAAGTTCCTCCATTTTCCCCATGCCTACCCACTCCACATTGTGGATCAGTATCCACTTATCAGAGAGAATATTCGGCCTTTGATTTTTTAGGATTGGCTTACTTTGCTTAGCATGATATTCTCCGACTCTATCCATTCACCTGCAAATGCCATAATTTTATTCTCTTTTAATGCTGAGTAATAGTCCATTGTGTATATATACCACAGTTTCTTTATCCATTTATCTATTGAAGGGCATCTAGGTTGCTTCCACAGTTTAGCTATTGTAAATTGAGCTGCTATGAACACTGATGTGGCTGCATTACTATAGTATGCTAATTTTAAGTCCTTGGGGTGTAGACCGAGGAGTAGAATAGCTGGGTCAAATGGTGGTTCCATTCCGAGTTTTCTAAGGAATCTCCATACTGCTTTCCAGATTGATTGGACCAATTTGGAGTTCCACCAACAATGTATGAGTGTGCCTTTTCCCCCATATCCTCAGTCCTTTTTACATTTTATTTTGAGACAGGATTTTGCTAAATTGTTGAGGCTGGCCTCAAATTTGCAATCCTCCTGCTCAGCTTCCTGCATCACTGGGATGACAGGCATGTGCCACCATGCCTGGCTGCTTAGGACTTTTTTTTTTAATGTCCCAAATTCTCTTAAAAAAGTTTGGCAGGAAGTGGCCACAAGTGTGTGTGGAGTATAGTAGGTGGGGACAGGGTGGGGAAAGAAGCCATAGATGAACAGTAGAGAAGTCTTAGCAATTTCTGGCTGACTAAATATTAGAAATTAGAAGAAAGAAAGAAAGATATTTCTTTGTTTTTCATTGGTGTGTTATAGTTACACACAATAGTGGAATTTATTACGTCATATTCAAACATGCACATAACATAATTTGATCAATCTCATTCCCCAGAACCTTTCATTTCTCTACTTACCTCCCTCCCTCATCTACTTGCTCTGTTCTATGATCTCCCTTACATTATTGATATGATTGTTTTAATTTGTGCATTATAATTATAAACATGCAGGATTCATTGTGGTATATTCATATATGAATATAGCATAATTTGGTAGATTTCATTCCCCCATCTTTCCCCATGTCCTGCCCTCCTTCCTGCATCTCAGTGCCCTTCCTCTACTCTGTTGGTGGAAGGCAGGACATTTCTAAGCATAACCTAGTTGGGGAAAGATACTGCTCAGTAGAGATGTCCATGAAATATGGCCTTGTAGTAAGACCTCTAATTCTATATAGCCACCAACCTGTGTAGCTATTTATATTAAAATTAATATTAAAAGCAAATAGAGTTACACTTTCATCCTTTCAGTCACACTAGTTATATTAGCTCAATATGTAGTTAGTGGCTTTGGGGACAACACAGATATAAGACATTCTGGAAGTTTTACTAGACTGCACAGCTCTGATGACTGGGGGTCACTGACAACATCAACACAAGTTTCTACAGGGACAAACTAAGAACATATTCTGAAAAATGCAAACTGGGCACATTTTCCAACCCATGTGCTAAGTAGGCTGGCGAAGGGAACTGGTCATTGGCCATCTAATACATCAGATGTATTAGTTTTGCTGTGAGATAATTCCCAGTGCAGCTTTGGGGCCTATTACTTAGAGGAGACCTTTGTACCTGCTACTTGTAATTTATTTTCTAGGATAACTGAGTACTGACACTTAGGTTAGGAAAACAAGATTTGGCAGGGAATGCCTAAAGAGTCTGAGAAATGAAAGACAGGAAAGAACAGTCTTATATTTGTAGCTGTGTTTGAACATCTGTTATCAATGTGTATGGACTATTTAATTTTTTTAAATTATGTTTTTAGATATTGGGGGAAAAAAAAAAACAAAATAAAACAGGAAAGAAACCATGGGAGCTCATCTCCCAAAAACTGGTTTGTGTACTCTCGCTGACCTAGAAACCTGCTATAAGCAATAAGGACAGCCCATAGGTGGTGCCAGTGCCCTCAACTTTCCCTCTGAATGCAGAAAATAAAAACTTAAGGAATACAAATGCCCCAGCCGTCCTTTACCCAAGAAACTTGCAACATCACTACCTGGGTCCCTATGATTCTGCGAGGAATAAATTCACCAAAAAAGATATTCTCCTCTCTTGAGGCACTTACAGTCCCCCTCAGAGCTACACCGGTCATTGAATTTTGGCCTTCTGCAACTGCCATAGCTTAAACATACCCACAATTAAGGTTATCCTTATGATCTGGTCCTGGTCTCAAGCACAACTGATGATCAATCCTGCAATTCAATCAGAAGTTTAAAACTTGAGGGTATTTTTATTTATTTCTAAGATCCAGTGCACATCTCATGAAGGCTTGCACCCAGTGGTCTTTAAAAAGACCACCTGATTATTACATATTGTCTACACTAATTGAAATGTCACACTGTACCCCAGAAATATGTATAGTATGTATGTACTATGTATCAGTTAGAAACAAAAATATAGCCAGTGCACAGTGATGCATGCCCATAATCCCAGCAACTCAGAAGGCTAAAATAGGAGGATCACAAGTTCAAGGCCAGCCTCAACAACCTTGTCTCAAAATAAAAAACAAAAAGGACTAGGGATGTGGCTCAATAGTAGAGTGCCCTGGGATCAATTCCCCAGTACCAAAATAAATTAATCAATTAAAATAAAAATTTTTAAAGAATACAAACTGGAATTTTATAAAATTAAATGATCCAAGGGAAGCTTACAGTTAATAGTCTCAAATCCTGCTGTTGTGAAAGATTATAAACTATTAAAAATGACTTCTAGGTTTATTCCTGAATCTCCCCGATGGCTAATATCCCAGAGAAGATTTAAAGAGGCTGAAGCTATCATCCAAAGAGCTGCAAAGATGAACAATATAGTTGCACCAGCTGTGATATTTGATCCTGCAGAGGTAAGTATTTGCAGATGTTTCCTCTTAAGATCAGCTCTGCATTCTTGATCTTATGGAATTTCATTTGTTAAGTGTCAACTATTAACCAGATTCTGTACTAGCCAGAAGGAACACAATCATGATTATGTTCTGAGATGAAATCCAGCTGGATATGGTGGTGTGCACCTGTAGTCTCAGCCACTGTGGAGGCTGAAGCAGGAGGATCTCAAGCCTAGGCATTTGGGGTTAGTCTGGTCAATGTAGCAAGAACTTGTCGCTTAAATAAAATTTTTTAAAAATCCATCTTAAAGAGCCATTTAAGAATTCACTGCAGTAGCTGGGGCTGTAACTCAGTGGTAGAGTGCTTGCCTAGCAAAGGTCTGGCTTCAGTCTGCATCAACCGAAAAGTATTAAGTGCAAACAATACAGGTAAATTGCTTAGCAAATATTTCCCCTTGATTTGCAAGTTGGTCTTCAATTTTTTGTTGACATAGCTATGTACTGATGATTTTTAAATGTCCAGATTAAGTGGAGAAAATGTGTTTGAGGGCTAGGCCACCCTGGGTTCCGCACTGTGCCTTGAATCTTACCAAAGCCTGTGAGAAAGCTATGCACATTTTTGTATGGCTATGTATCATGTCTAAGGCCATTAGATCTGAGAGCACAGGTTCAGGGTTCACACCACCCTCTGCCCTGAAAGGCAGGTTGGCTACAAGGGAAAGATGGTATTCCATGGAGGCAGTCATGCGTCTTGATAGTAAGAACATGCTGTCACCATGCTGTGCTGGCTCTGAGAGAAAACAAGAAAAATAAGAACAGAATTTTAAAATAATAGAATGTCATTAAGAAAGCAAGAGGATTCCATGAAAGGAAAATTATAAGAGAGGAAATGCCAAGGAATGGACCCTGTGCTAACAGTACAGAGAAAGAAGGCAGGGTGGCCCAAGGACTGAAGAAGCAGGTCCAGAGCAGGAGGACAGCAGGATTCATTTAGCTGAATAGAAAGGATGGGGCAGGGCATTCCTGGCTAAGAGAAGGGCCAGAGACTCTCGGGACTCCTGAAGAAGACTATGGTGGCTTCAGCAGAGTTACGCATGTCATGCACTAAAATCAGCCCTACTGGCTACCTCAGGAAGCAGAACTCTGTGGAGGACAGTGGCCTTGCCGGTGCTCTACCAGAGGGCTTCTCCTGTCCCTGGCTAACAGGACCTTTTCCAAAAGCAGATATCCTGGTCATGGCTATAGGCTTAATTACAGTAGCCATGAACCCAAGCTCTCAGACTAAGTTCTTTCACCCTTCAAATTAAGTCCTTCCCAGTCTTAATCAACTTAACTGGATACAAAAATAACATGGGAAGTGTCTAACACTCCTGCTTCCCCGTGTATTTGTTGATATTTATGCCTAGTTCCTATCTTCAAGAAGTTTACAGACTAATTGCTAAGAGAAAGATGAAAGCATCATCAAATAGATATATACTTATGAACAAATAAGAATAAAATCCTGTGTCCAAACATGCTCGGGATTGAGTCTCATTTCTTCCTGACATGACACACATCTAGCCTGAACTGGACAAGCCCACTGAGGGAAAGGCAACTTGTGCCTTCCCGAGGCCCAGTCATCTCCCCTGTTCATCATCCTATAGGATCCTCTTTAGAAGGACCTGCAGAGGCCCATTCAGAATGAGGAAGACCCTATTAGATGCAAGCACTATATTCACCTCATGTTAGATACTCATACTCCCCATATTGTTAGTAGGTACTGCTGTTAGCTCCATTTTTCAGGAGAGGAAACTGTGGCACAGAGAAATTAAGTGATTTACCTGGAATCAACAGCTCTTAGGATTTACAACCTACGTCTCTTTGGTGTCAAAGTGCATGCTATAAAAAGATGTGATTTTTTATTTCATGTTAAGGGCAGTAGCATTATATTGGACAGAAAAAAGAGAGAGAGAGAGTAGTATTATCTTGGGAAACAATCTTGAGCTTCCCTGGTTTCAGAAGAAGCACCTTCAACCTGCTCACATGCCTGATCCAGAGACTCTGGGTGGCAGGATCCAGACCAGGGACAACCACTGGATACAAAATATTTTTGTCCTGAGGTTTCCAAATTGGCTATTTATCACAGTCACTCAAGTGGTTTTAAATATACAGATTCCCAGGCTTCTGATTTCTATGGAAGAATCATAGTGAGCAGGCCCAGAGTGGGACCTGGCAATCTGCTTATTTGCCTATTAATTTGTTTGTTTGTTTATTGCAGTGCTGGGGCTCAAACCCAGGGACTCATACATGCTAGGGAAGCACTGCACCACTGAGCTGCATCCCTGGCCCTGGGAATCTGCATTTTAGCAAGGGCCTGTGGAAGTACCAAGTGTTAACACAGGCCTACCCACAGGTCCTGACTATGTGTGGCACCCCCAAAACCTCTAGGAGGACTTCCAATTCCCACTAGTTCATGCAGCAGCTTTGTTTTGTTGTAATAACTGGGTCATGCTGCTAGGGGCATGTTCTCCAAATAGCACAGGAAGGAAAAGACATTGTGGCTGTGAGCTGTCAGTGTCTGAGCACCTGGAAAAAAGGACACTGACATTTGGGGAGCACCTGCTACAATTGCAGGCCTGATGCTCTCACTTTCCTGATAGAAACTCCTCCCTCAGTCTGTTACTGAACACACACCATAGGACCACAAAATCTCCTACTTTATCTCCAAGAGATCCCCCACATCAGAACCTTATAACTTGTATTTTAGCTTCAATTCTAACCAGCTTAATTATAGAAAATTCACAACTCATGACAAGTTAACATCAGCAAATTAAAATGAAAACTATTGACAGCAGTAAGAAATTGCCACTAACCACTAGCCACTGATGGCTAGCATTTTTTCCTCAATGGTGCAGCAATAATAACAATAGTAATAATATAATATAGTTAAAATGCATTGGGCTTTTACTATAGTTCAAATATTATGCTAAGTTTCATATAAGATATTATTTAATCTTCTCAACTCCCAGTTAATATACCCATTTTGTAGAAAAGTAATCTGAATCTCAGAGAACATAAACTGTAACTTGCCTAAGGACACTCTCAGTTAATCAGAGTCTGTTCTGATGTTAAGAAACAACAAGAAAGTTATCAAAAAGCAGACATGACCTCCAAGTGGTTGGGGTCACATGGCCCTCCTCACCCAATAGCTGCAAGTCAGACTATGATAAGGAGATGGTGGGCTGCTATTGTATATTTTGAAGGCCTCTGTCTACAAAGGGCTGCAAACATTTTAAAGTGTTGGGATAAGCATCATAGATGCAAAATCACTTATTCCCCTGCAATTTGTAAGCATATTAAAGGTAAGAGTCACATGCATAAGTTTTTCCCATACCCAAGATACTTCCTTACTACTTCCCAATCTCATAGTTATTCGCATTGTTTTAGCTACAGGAGCTAAACTCCTCGGAGCAGCAAAAAGTTTACATTCTGGACCTGTTCAGGACCTGGAACATTGCCATAATATCCATTATGTCTTTGCTTTTGTGGTAAGTAATAAGTGACCTGGAAATGCAGTTACACAGCATCTAAATATTCACCTGATTTTCCTTAATTCAGGGAAACCCAGGCCTTGCCCTTCCCTTATCCAGGGAAACATGGCGAGGCCTGGGTTTCCCTGAAGAAAAATAAAAATTATAGATATTCTAAGTTATTTGGGAATTCCTCAGTTTAATTCATGGGACTAAATACAAAACAAAACAAAACAAAAACAGTTATAGGGACCAATATTGAGTCTGCAGTACTTGGATACACAAGGAAAGGATTCTCTTAATCCCTCCTAACATTAAGGGATTAAGACTAGTGATGGGGCTGGGCTGTAACTCAGTAGAAGACGGCTTGCCTAGCATGTGTGAGGCACTGGGTTCAATCCTTAGCACTGCATAAAAAATAAATAAATAAAATAAAGACATGATGTCCATCTACAATTATAGAAAAAAAAAAAAAAAGACTAATGATATCCCTGGTACCTGAAGCAGAAAGGCTAATTGAGTTCCTGCTTCCTGATGCTGAACAGGAATTGAGCAGTGAGGTAAGAATGACCTGGAGCCCCCCTGTCTGAACTGGAGTCTTGACATGCTTTTTCACACTCACCTGTAGCAAACTAATGAGTGGCTTTAAGGCACAGGAATAATGAATTGGCTTTGTAGAGTAGATTTAACAAAGTATCTTCTAAAAATGAGGAAGTAAAAAAGAAGAACCTGCCTACCCACAGTTGCATCATTAAAAAAGAAAAAAAAATGATCAGAACTGATAGGTTCAGGCTGAACCAAGTCTATTTTTAGAGTCATCTTGTTTTGTGATTCATTAATTCAGAGTTTTTGCTTCTGGATTAAGCAGATGTGTCCCAGGCACGTGGCCTCCCTAGCTGTGTTCTTACATCTCCTGCATCCCTGATGCAGTGTATCTCTAGCAGTGGTGCAATGGTGCCGATAACCAACAAGTCACTATTCCACCTGAGCTGCTCTTATTCCTAACAGAAAGTACTAAGATGCTTAGCGCAAGCAAGTTTAATTTTTTGTTTTGTTTTGGATTTGTCCTTGTGCTTCTCAGCTTGACCTAGTATGTACAAAGAGATCCAACAGTGTTCCTGAAAACATTCTTCATATAACCTCTGCTTTTCAGAACTGTTAATGATTTGTACAAATTTGCACATTTGTACACAGGGGAGTCTACCCTGTTAAATACTGATCTCTGTAGACTAGTGCTGTCCCATAGAACTTTCTGCAGTGATGGAAATGTTTTATATTTGTGTTGCCCAATATGGTAGCCACAAGCCATACATGGCTATTGAATGCTTAAAGAGTGGCTGATGGAACTGAATTTGTAATTCAGTTTTAATTTACTTAAACGTAAATGGCCGTATGTGGCTAGTGGCTTTATATAACACTTTAAGATCTGGACAACTTCTGTCTCTTTTTATTTTTTTGTGCTGGGGATCAAATCTAGGACCTAGCACATGGTAGGCAAGCATTCCACCATTGAGCTACATGCTCAGCCCAGCTCTAGACAACCTTTTGATCATGACAAAATTTTAAAGTGATTCAGATTGTTTATCCACTTGCCATTTTGATTGATTATCTTTCCTCTTTCAGGATGCTAACCTCAGTGGGTTACTTTGGTTTGTCCCTCAATGTTCCTAATTTACATGGAGATCCCTATCTGAACTGTTTCCTCTCTGCCCTGATTGAAGTTCCGGCTTACATTACAGCCTGGCTGCTGCTGAGAACACTACCCAGGCGTTATATCATAGCTGGGGTACTGTTCTGGGGAGGAGGTGTCCTCCTGTTGATTCAAGTGGTACCTGCAGGTAAGAAGTTAACCAAGATGAACAGCTTCCCAGAACATCCCGTTGACTAGGCCATTTATGAGTTACTGCTCTTTGATAACATCAGAGATGGATCAAATTAGCCAGGTGATAGCCAAGGACTATGGAGTTTTCTGCATTCAAAACAACTACCTTCAAACAGAAGAGTTAGAAACCACCAATTAAAGGGGGAGGGTAATTCTCCTCAAAGAAAGACCAAACTCTCAAATCTCCTACTTTGTGTCACACTCTTGATTCCTAATTTCTTGGTTCCTTCAAACCTTTTCTCTAGAAGTGTATTTTCAAGTGTTATAATTGATAACACATGGTGGTTCCACTATAAATTTAGCAATTTTATGGTCTGAATCTTTAGATAATTAAATAGGACACAAAGGGGCACATGTTTACCTTTTCCTCTATGTCCAGCTGTCTCATATTATAAAAATGTTAAGTCAATAAGATACATAGTAACATACATAGACATGTATTTCTTAATAATAAGAAACAGGATGGAAATGATTGGCCTTTTTCTCTAAAGATTAAACTTAACTATTCTACTTGCTAACAACTCGCCATGAAACTGTTGTCAAACAGAAGACAAGTGGACAAAGGTCACCGGATACCTTATGATCTAGAATAACAGTAGAGCAAAGTACAAAGCCACCCGTCACTCTCCATCTTGGTCCATGCCCCATTGGTCAGACATTTGAAGAGATAGTGTTATTTGGTAACACTTTATCTTAATGAAAATATTCCCTTTAGAGCACAAAGGACACAAAAAGCAACTTAGTTAACATTGCGTCTAAAGCACCTCTGTTTACAATGGGCCTCTTTTCCAGATTATTACTTCGTGTCCATCGGTCTGGTGATGCTGGGAAAATTTGGGGTCACCTCTGCTTTCTCCATGCTGTATGTCTTCACTGCAGAGCTCTACCCCACCCTGGTCAGGAACATGGCGGTGGGCATCACCTCCATGGCCTCCAGGGTGGGCAGCATCATCGCTCCCTACTTTGTTTACCTTGGTGAGATGCATCTTGTCTGTTTGTTCTTTCTTTAGTTTTAAAAATAAAAGTAGTTGATTTTCATTTTGAAAAATTCAAGCAGTATAGAAAATATTGGAAAAAGTACAAGTTCACCTCTCCTCTCCCAGCTCCCCAAATGGCCCTAGAAATAACCAATACCATTTCAGGTGACTTTGTGAACAACCATTCAGATGTTTAATTTTGCATAGGACACAGGCAAGTGCACACATGTGCTCACATATACATATGTGTATATTTTAAGCACAAAAATAAGTTATAACTTTTAAATTTGATATTGTCTCAAAATATCCTTTCAAATGGATATAATAAGTACTCTTTTACCTTCTTTTTAGTAAATACTATGTATATATCTTAACTTATATAAACTATGTATACATGTATGATATACATATCATACATTTAGTCGATGGATGGACATTAAGACCATTTCCAGGTTTTTGCTATTATATTTGAGCATTTCTAATGTGAATAGTCCAAATTCTAAAATGTTCCAAACTCTAAAACTTTTTGAGCACCAATGCTTGGATTTGGGAACATTTCAGATTTCAGACTTTCCAAATAAGAATGCTCAACTGGTGAAGTTTATTCCAAAATCCAAAAATCTCTGAAATATTTCTGGTCCCAAGCATGTTGGATCAGGGATGTTCACCCTATACAAAATAACATTGCAAGGAATATTCCCCTATGCTTCTATACCCTTTATGAACTTTTTTACATATATTTGGATTCATAGAAGTAATCTTGCTGGAACAATGCCATTTTAACATATCACACATATTACCAAATTTAACTCTAAATATTGTGCCAATAAATAACCTAATTATTAGTAGATGAGAGTAGTTGTTTCCCCATACCTTCACCACCAATGGGGACTATACAATTTTTAAATCATTGGTCATCTGATATATGAAATATTGACATCACTTGCTTTCATTTTTATTTCTTTAATTTTAAATGTTGTTGAGCATTTACTCATATATTTATTGGCCCTTCCATTTATTTTTCAATGAACTAACTGCTCATGTCTCTTGCCCATTCTTCTGAGAGTGCTTTTTTTTAATTTATTTTTTAAATTTGTTTTAATTAGTTACACATGAAAGTGCAATTATCTTAACATATCATACATTTGAATCATATGGGATATAATTTCTCATCTTTCTGAGTATACAGGTTGCAGAATTACATTGGTCATGCAGTCACGTATATACCCACAGCAATAATAATGTCTATTTTATTCTGCTGTCCTTCCATTTGTGTGAGCTCTTTGCAATGGAAGGAAATTAGCCTTCTGTATATATGTTGAAAGCATTTCCCCTAGTTTATCATTTGCATTTTGACTTTATGATTTTTTTTTGCAACACAGAAAATTTTAGTTTTTATATAACTGAATAAATCAATTTGGAATAACACCACAGAGGAACTTTAGTAGTATCTTCTTTGGGATATAGGATTTGGCATTTCGAGCCTTGTCTTCCTTCATTAAGGACTCTGTTGGTGAGAAATGTGGATATTCCTCCTAATTCTTCCTAGTCATCGTTTAGTTACCTACTGGTTCAAATATACAAACATGCGTACCTACACCCCAAAGACACGATTTCTCAGATAATAAACACACTCTAAATTATCAGAGAAAGAGAAACATTTTCCTAACTTAAATATACTCTGCACAGCTGCTCTGAACCACACCTGAGATCACCTATCACACAGAGTGGTGTCATTTCTCCTCTGTTCTTCTCTATAATTTCATTCTATTGCTCAGATGGTCCAGTGGTGGGCCTTTGGTTCATGAGAAACAAAGTTCAAAAAGGAGCTTTCAACTCCACAGTAGTTACTCCTAGTAGCAATACAGAGGCCTCAGAGAAGCCTTGGGATTAATGTTTTTCTTGTTTTAAGTTCAAATAAAATATTATAAATACATAGGGGTGGTGTTCCTCTATAAACACTGTATGCAGAAGAGAAGTGAAATCAAGATTCATTACTCTTCTGTCCTAGCAACATCACTAAAGAAGAGGTGGAATGATTGATCCTATTACATATAAAACTCAGACATGTAAATGCTGTAAAAAAAAAAAAAAAAAACTAAATCCAGGCACAGTGCTTTCACAGAATGTGCCCAACATTTATCATTTATTGTTTTATTTTTTAAAATTTATTTTTTAGTTTTAGGTGGACACAACATCTTTGTGTTATTTTTACGTGGTGCTGAGAATCTAACCCAGTGTCTCATACATGCTAGGCGAGCACTTGAGCCATATCCCCAGCCCCTCATTTATTGTTTTAAACTGAATTAAATATATTACTTAGATTATTTGTTAAAGCATCTCATGGAGCCAGGCATGGTAGCACACACCTATAATCCCAGCTACACTGGAGGCTGAGGCAGGAGAGCCACAAGTTTAACTTAGTGAGACCTTGTCTAGAAATAAAATAAAAAGGGATGGGGATGTGGCTCAGCAGTAGAGAACTCATCCAGCATGAGTAAGGCCCTGGGATCAATCTACAATACCACAAAAAAAAAAAAAAAAAAAAAATCATGACTCTGTGGACCTCACCTTCCAATGCAGCCTGCTGGTTTGAGCAAAAGCAAGGTCATTCCAGACTTATGATGGCCAGAATCTCTCCCTAAAACCTAGTGGTCAACCTCTTTCCTCTTGATGTTCTCCCACCCTCCATCTCCCACACTCCACTTACTTATACCTTAAGAGGAGAACTTAGTAAGCAAAGACTTCTATCAACAGAAAATCTGCTATGCATGATTAACCAGTGGCTTGGAAGATACCGGCTGATAGGAAAGAATTAGAAACCTCATAATAATGCAAAATCTAGTAGGTAAATGATTACAGACCTTCAGTCAATGGCATCTGCTGACTATTTTTCTTCTGAAGACGTTTGTATTTAAAACTGCTCTCATATCTACTGTTTGCCACTTTTACAAAATGATTCTTAAGAGCATCCCGGGAATCTGTGTCTGACATTTTTATGTTCGGTTCTTTACAGGTGCCTACAACAAAGTTCTGCCCTACATTGTTATGGGAAGTCTGACTGTCCTGATTGGAATTGTCACCCTTTTTTTCCCTGAAAGTTTTGGAGCAACTCTACCAGAGACCTTAGAGCAGATGCAGAAAGTGAAAGGGTAAGTGGAAACTAACCAAATGACAGGAAGAGTGAACACCAGAGAATAGCTAGGAAGATTCCAAAAACGAAGAGTAATAAGTAAAGTCCAGCTCTATCAGACGATAAAGCATATTGTTAAGCTGTGGTAATGGTACAGTAATAGAAACCAAGGGAGTAGATAGAATTCAGAATAAAACACAAGAAAATCTGAGAATTTAGTGTGTGACACAAAGCAACAATTCACAATCAATGGGGAAAAGTTAGACTACTCAATGAAAGTTGTTACAACATTCACCTAGATATTCTGAATAAAAATAAAAAGGTTGAGGGCTGGGGATGTGGCTCAAGCGGTAGCGCACTCGCCTGGCATGTGTGCGGCACGGGTTTGATCCTCAGCACCACATACAAACAAAGATGTTGTGTCCGCTGAAAACTAAAAAATAAATATTAAAACTCTCTCTTTCTTTAAAAAAAAAAACATATTAAAAAAAATAAAAAGGTTGAATTCTAACAAACAAATACATCAAGATAAATTCCAAAAAGATTTTTTAAATGGGCCTAAAAATGTGAAATCATAAATGTAAGAAAACATATTTTCAAAAAAAATTTTTGTAGAATAAATAAATAATTTAATTTTTTTAAAAAAATTTGTGCATGTGTGGTGCTGGGGATTTAACTCAAAGAATCACACATGCTAGGGAAGCACTCTCTCACTGACTCACAACCCCATTCTAAAAAACATGAATATTTTTATAACCCTTACAAAAGATCTGTCTTCTAACATAATATGAAAAATCAAAGCACCTTAAAGGACCAGGTACAGTGGCACACACCTGTAATCCAAGCTAGTCAGGAAGCTGAGGCAGGAGGATCACAATTTTGAGGCCATCCCTGAGAACTAGGTGAAACCCTGTCTCAAAATAAAAAATATATATATTTATTTATTGGGCTGGGGATATGGCTCAAGCGGTAGCACGCTCGCCTGGCATGAGCAGGGTGCTGGGTTCAATCCTCAGCACCACATAAAAATAAAGATGTTGTGTCCACCGAAAACTAAAAAATAAATATTAAAAAATTCTCTCTCTCTCTCTTAAAAAAAATAATATATATGTTTTTTTTTAAACAATGAGAGCACAGGGATGTAACTGAATGGTAGACTGCCTCCGGTTCAATCCCCAGAACAGAAAAAAAAAATTTATAACATAAAATACAGACATAGGGTTAATATACAAAAAATTGTTACTAATCACTGGAAAAATACAAACAACTCAGTAGGAAAACTGGTAAAGGACACAAACAGGCTATTGACAGAAAATGGTGACACCCCTATAGTCCCAGCCACTCAGGAGGCTGAAGCAGGAGGATAATGAATTTGAGCCCAGCCTGAGCAATGTAGGAAGACTCTGTCTCAAAAACAAAACAAAACAAAACAAAAAAAAGTGATGAAATTGAAGCATCCAATATACACATAAAAATTTATTTATCCACATTAAGAATTACAAAATAAAACAGTTTGGCATTATATTTTGATGAGATTGTATGAGGTTTTTCTTTCATCTATCAACTAATTCTGACACCTATGTAGATGTCCTACAATTTCAGTTCAATTCTGACAGTACATAAAGTCAGTGTCAAACTTAACAGGTTTAAAGGCTCATTTGGTCTCACAATATTTCTCTCATTTCAGATGCCATCACAAATTACCCACTTGGTTACAAAGTTTGGAGCTCCTATCATTTCCCTCCTTGGGTTTGCTAGAATAACTCTCAGGTCTTGGAAAAACACCTTACTTACTATGAGAAGTTTATGATAAAGGTTGCAATGAAGTAGTCAGATCTAGTGATAGGGACAGGTCTGGAAGGGTCCTGAATGCAGGAGCTTTTGTGCTACTCTCCTGGCACATGGAGGAGTTCAACAATTCAGAAGTTCTCTGAACCAACCTTATCGTTTAGTAGTTTCCACAAAAGTTTCATCACATTAGCTTGATAGATTATTATTAACCCTATCTCCAGTTCTCTCCTCTCCTCAGAGGTTGAAAGAGTGGAAGCTAAAAGTTCCAGACTCCTGAATCAAGGTGTGATCTTCCTGGTGACCAGCCCCAATCCTGAAGCTAGCTAAGGGCCTTGCCAAGAGTTGCCTCTGTGGAACAAAAGTCATAATTATCACTCCATCCCTCAGGAAATTACAGGATATTTAGCATTTAGGAGCTCTGTGTCAGGAACCAGAGATAAAGACCAAACAACTTTCTATGATACCACAGCTTGGCAAATGTTTAAGATTAATGGTTTGCAGGAGCTAAGATTTTAAGGTGAATCTGCCTCAAATGCTACATCTGCTGCATAAATCTGAGCAGATCATTGACGTTTCCTTAACTCAGTACTCCTGTCCATTGTATGAGAATGTTTCACATGGTTGTTTTGAGGTTATATAAGATAAAGTGTTTTTAGGGGCTGGGGTTGTGGCTCAGCAGTAGAGCACTCTCCTAGCATGTGCGAGGCACTGGGTTCAATCCTCAGCACCATGTAAAAATAAATAAATAAAATACAGGTATTGTGTCCAACTACAACTAAAAAAAAATTAAAAAGAAGATAAAGTGTTTTGAGTGCCTAACTATGATAAAGATAAGTCCATAAGTGAAAAGGATTCTGATCCCTGAAAGAACAAGTACAGTGAAAGAGCCATTTTTAGTAAGTTTTTTAAAATGATAAAACTACTTCAATATCAACTTTAATTGTAAAAGAACTTCAAGTTAACCCTTTATCCTTTCCTCAGGAAAATCTTGAAAGAATTTAAGTTCTATGTTTAAGAAAATAACCAAGATGTTCAAAATCAAGTACTAGATCTATGCTGATGAGACTCTTCAATTTGAGTTAAAATACTCCGTCATTAATCAAAGAATGGTTTTTCCTTGTCAGCTCAGCTTTTTTGAGGAGGATCTTGAATTTTTAGTTTCCTTTAGCATCTGTTTTATTTTCAGGTTCAGATGTTGGAGGAGATCAAGAAACTCAATACAGAGAGAAGAAAATCCCAAGGTTCTAATAACTGCATTCTGAGGAAACTTCTGTTGTATCTGATACTCTGAAAAACAGATGCACACATCAGACTCTGTGAAGAAACCAAAGCCTTCTCTGATGAAGTGGACTGACAGCAACGATCAACACTAAAATGTACCGTGCTATGGAGAATGCGTGTCCTAGAAAACTCTGAACCACTCTTCCAGAGAGTCTCCTTGTTTTTAACAACAAACATTTCTAGAGGGTCTTCCTGACTAATTCAATAAAATAAATTTGTAAGATTTTTTTTTTAATGTGGCAAAGACTGGTAAAATCCACAGAAAGGGTAACCTTCATTTCCAAATATACAAGTATTATCCAAATAAAAAAAAATCATTGTATTAACACAACTATTAGAGGACAACAGTGTGTATGTATGTGTACATATAAAAATTTACTTTTTTTTCACGAGTTTTTTAATAGAGCTTGAATGTGAATCAGCATATTCAAAGATACAGCTGTTTTTGAAGTGAACTCATAGAGTGCTATAACCAAATGATTATAGTCTGCCAGCTGTGAATTCTTGAAGATGACATGTGCTATATAGTTAAGCCTATGATGGTTGCATATGTACCAAATGTGTACAGACTTTTTTTTCTTATAAATATTTGCTAAACAATATAGTTTAACAACTCTTTACATAACATTTACATTTCATTAGATTAAAAGTAATCTCGAGATTATTTAAGCTATACCAGAGGATATATGCAATACCATGCTATTTGGTATGAAGGACTTGAGCATCCTCAGATTTTAGTAACCAACAGGGTCCTGGAACCCTTCCTCCATGGATACTGCAGGATTATCATATATAATATTATGTTATTATATGCTCCTTTAAAAGGAATTGATGACAGGTTTAAAAAAAAAAGAAAAGAAAAGAAACATTTTCTCCCTCGATTGTCACACTCGACACAGAGCATTTGTGTAACCAGATGTTTGTGGCTGGGGAATAGCTATTACCCCACACATTCAGAAGATGAATGGATGTCCTATAGCTCAATTCAATTCATATATGTCTACCTGATAACAGTGTCAGATCCCTCAGGATGAAGGTTCAGTCCCAAACAACTGCCCCTCTGCGGCTGTGGATTGCAAGTCCAGGCCACTCTACTTGTGACCAATTGGATACAAACAAGGGTGCCCAGGACCTCCTCCAGGATTCAATGAATCTGCTTCGCCAGCTCTCAGAATTCAGGGAAATGCTTATTAACGTTGCCAGTTTATCAAACAGTATACAGATGAAGAGATTCAAGGGCCCTCCTAGCACATAGACACTTATCAAATCTTGTTATTCAAGAGTTTTCGCAGCTCTTGATCTCCAGTGCGCCCACATCAGACGTCACCGAGTAGGCTGAAAATTCCAAACCTCAAATCCTCTGTCACCTGGTCTTTCTGGTGACTGGCTCCAACCTCAGTTACCTTATCTAGGAACCCCACATCAGTAACCTCATTATTATAAACCTGGAAGTTACCAACGGTGCTTATTTGTTATTATGAATAACAAAAGATCCATCACTCAGGAAATTCCAGTGGTTTGGTTACTGGGCAGAGGCCTACCCTGAAACTGAGGCAGCCAGCCATGGAGACCTGTTCTCCACCCTGATTCTTTCAATCATGCCAAAAGATTTTAGACATGGCACTCAGAGTAGCAGGTATGAGTTTTATTAGAAGGAATAGGAAAATAAAAATGGGGACAATCTCAAGGAAGAAAGTGGGTCCCCTCAGAGAGGAGAAGGATGACTTGCCCCTCCTGCCTTCCACCTTTATCGGGAGTCCCAGGGAAGTTTCCAGAGAATCCCACTCAGGTTCACCTCTTGACTTTTGAGTGACAGCAGGATGACATTAGACTTTCAAGATTCCATTGTGCATGATTGGTCACTTTGGCTCATGCTGACCTGTTCTAATGGGAACCTGTTCTTAACAGATTTTACGATTAGGGAAAATTATTCTTATCTCTCTTGAGTTCTGAGGTCTGATCTGTGCAAGGCTTACAAAAGTCTCCCCCCACCCACCCACCC
>NW_025999869.1:23337800-23369895 GCF_001458135.2 Marmota marmota marmota
CACCCACCCACCCGATGTCATGGCAACTTGTGTTCTTTTTATCAGCATTTCAGGCCTGCATTTCTCTTGCAGATAATAAATAGGTTGTTTGCTGAGGAATATGACATACCCTGTTGACTTCAGCCCAGTCATGGCTACAGGCAAATTACTTAAAAAAAAAAAAAAGAAAGAAAGAAAGAAAAAGAAAAAGAAAGAATGTGAGGGTCAGGCACAGTGGGCCTAGTTCATAGAATTATTCTCTTAACCTTATGTTCCCACTCCTCAGATCTGTCTGTTCCCCATCCAGTTTTAGGTACTCAAAAATGGGAAACAAGAACAAAAAACAAACTGCACAAACCAGTTAGATGGGCAGAGATGGCTAGCATGCCCCAGAGCCAGGAGAGGGGAGCACCAAAGGAGAAAAAAGGTTGTCAAAATATAACTGTTCTTTTCATGAATACATCCCCTGCTAAGCACCATATCCAAATGAATCCCTCTCAAACCAGGTGTGCATATGGTCAGCAGTAGTGGAACCTCAGCACCATGAATGAGCAGCCCTAAAGACAGAACTCACTAATAGGGTGAGATATTACTCAGAAAACACACATCAGCTCCAGTTCCTGCCACGCACCAGGCATTCGGACATAACAGCATGAAGTTACTCCTACAGACTTGGGGCCACATTCTTTCCTTGAAAGTAGCTTCTGGAGATCAGCCCTGTGACTAGGGGCAACCTTTGAGCATAATGAGAACTATAGTTTGATCACAGACAGGGGAACCTCCAGTTTTAGATATATATTTATTGGCACCGCCTCTGAAAGGGCAATACTCAAATGCAAATTTTCATTATCTAAATATTTTTCAAAGGACCCTTTCATATAACATTTCAATAAACTGTCATAATTTCAATATGCTTATCTTGAACTCCTCTGATCAGTTACAAAAGTTGTCTTTTGCCCTGTTTATAACACACAGTTATATCTGAAGCCCTGACACACTGATCTACTTTTTAATTGCTTTTGCTATTGTTCTGTTCTTTCGGGGGTTTTTTGTTTGTTTGATTTTGTAGTGCTGGGGATTGAACCCAGGGGTGCTCTACCACTGAGCTACAATCCCCAGCCTTTTTATTTTGAGATAGGTTTTCCCTAAATTGCTGAGGCTGGCATCAAATTTGCAATTCTCCTGCCCCAACACCTGAACCACTGAGATAACAGTTGTGCATTTTAAACCCCATAGAATATCTTAGAATAGCTTAGGCTTGGTCATTGGGAATGTAGGTGCACAGCTTCAGCTATTTGGCCTTTGTGTCTCCCCCACTGCAGCCTGTTTAGATCACCTGTCTAGATCACCCACAGGCCACAATGCTGCCTGTCCTGCCGGGAGCAGATCATGCGGCCTCCCAAGAAACTGTCCTTGAACTTCCATCCAGGGACAGCGACTGTCCACTCCTCTGTGCTCTTTCTGCGCTTGTCACTCTCACTCAATTAGCCCTCTAGATGGCCACAGCTCTAGAAACCTGGCACCTATCTTGCCTATCTTTTCAGCCTTTCCAGTACTATTTAGCATAGTGCTTTCTTGCATATAGTAGGCATTGGATAAATATTTATTTTAATGAACATACCTTGTAACTCCAGCTCAGTGAAAATATTATGTTTGATTACATAGACAATTGGATGTTTATATCCCTAAATATTGAAGGTTCTTAAAGTATTTTTTCTAAATAAAATAAGTAAGGATGTATATTTAACTTTCACTGCTATTTGTGTGAGTACTCTATAATTTGTAATAGCAAGAGAACTCTTTAAAATCTGATTCTAAAATGTAATGCATACATAAATGATTGTATCTCTGCTAATTAAAAGAACTACTAGATCAATGAATGAGCCAAATGGATATTTAATTAAATTCACATAAACTTCTGATTTTTTTTTTTTCTTGGTACTGGGGATTGAACCCAGGGATGCTTAGCCACTGAGCCACATCCTCAGCTCCTCTCCCTTTTTTTTGAGACAGGTCTTACTAAGTTGCTGAGGCTGGCCTTAAGCTTGTGATCCTCCTGCCTCAGCCTCCTGAATCACTGGGATTACATGCCCAGTTTAACCTGTTGATTTTTAAAACTACTTTTTATAGTTCATTTTGTCCTTTGTGGAAAAATAAAATAAAATCAGTAGATTTTACTATAAACCTTTAAAGAATTCTGTACATCAAAAAATCTTTCCAAAGTAACAAATTGGAAAATATGAACAAAAAGATAATCAGCAAAATTATCTTCAATTTTTTTAAGTGCTCACAAATGTTCCAGTTAAACAAATAGTAAGAGGGCTCAGTACACACACTGTGAAGAGAATTTTTCCTGGACCTGACCCTGGATCTGTCCCTCACCAGCTGTGTGAGCTTGAGCAAGTTATTTTCTTCCTAAACTTCAAGTTCTTCATCTTTAAGATGATTATAGGAGATAATGCATGTATTTAAGATCATACTTGGTGTAAATTTCAACATTTCCCCCGCCCCTCTCATCTCACTCAGGTCTTCACTTCCTTTCTTGGCAAGCTTAAATTCCATGCTTAATCATTACAATCAATGTCCTTGATCCTTTCTTGATCCACCTCATCTTTGGAGCAAGCTATAATGCTGCTTAAATCTTATCCCTCTCCTGTGCACCTGTGCAGCTAAAGGCAGCTGCAGAGAAAATTATGCAAACCTGGTGACTGTTTGGTTTTAATCATCAGTAACTTCAAGAGGCCCTATTGTCCTGGTCTATTTTGCATTCTGGACCATCTTCCTTCTCTTCAGAACCCCAACATCTCCTCACCCACACTCACTGAGGGCAGTTCTGCCTTTGCTTTTTATATCATTAGAAAATAGAAGCAACTCATACCACCATCATCCACCAGCCTAAGGACATCTGTCCCACTTGCTCCCTCTTTTCTCTGCTACTTGAGACCAGCAGTCTCTGCTCCTAGCACAGGCCTTCCCCACCACCCGCCCCCAGCCCCTTATGTACTTTTTGTCCCAGCCTCCCAACTTCCTTCCTCATCCCCAAGGATTTTGCTCTAGCAACTGTTCTGGTCCTCTCCCAATCCCATGTCTTTCCCTTTCCAGTGGATCTTCCCATCCAACACACAGTCAGGTTGTGACTCTACAATGTTATAAACCTCCATCTTGACCCCACTTAGCCTTTAGCCCCTGCCCAATTTCTCCCTTTCCCTTTACAGCAAAACTCCTCAAAAGATTGCTGCTTTCTTGCTACTTCTAAACTTCTCTATAATTTGTAAGAGCAAGAGAAGACTCTTTTTTTCTGGAATTTTCTCTGGAATCCAGTACAAATAAGCTGTAGCTCCCACTATTCAGCAAAAATTTTATCAAGTTCCTCCCAATGATTTGCAGGCTTCTACATTCGATGGCCAATTCAGCCTTCTTCTACCTGACTTCTCCAGGCACATTGACAAACTATGCCCCCTTTTCTCCTTGAACCACTCTCTAGGACACCACAATGGCTTGGGTTTCCGTGCACCTCATTAACTGTCCCTTCGCCATCTCCTTTGCTGCGTCTTCCTTATCTCACCTTTGCTACCATCACAGTGCCCAGCACATAGTGTTTAGTTTTCTCCCTGTTTTAAAGGTCCAGGCTTATGGTTTTAAATATCATGTCTACATCAACAATCACCAAATATGGGAAGAGAATAGAACCCCAGGATGTACATACTAACTGCCCATTCCATATCCTCACTTGGACATATAATAGGTATCTCAAATTGAAAATGTCTCAATCTAACTTGTGCTCCTAATCCCCCCAAATCTGCTCTACCTAAACTCTTCTCCATCCCAATAATGGCAACTCCACTTTTCTATTTGCTCTCTCATATATCCAGTCAGTCAATAAAGATTTTTTTGGTCATAATTTCAACATATCTAGAATCCAAGTTCTTTCCTGTATTCTGTTGGCTTCCTAACATGCCCCTTCTCCCTAATTCTGCCACTCTTCCCTTTAATCTTTTCTCAGCATAGCAGTCAAAGCCATCCTAATCAGAGCTTCTCATTTTTTTTCTGCTTGAAACCTTCCAACAGCTTCCTATGTCCATCAAATCTTTTAAAAGTCCTTACAATGGTCAACAGGTAGGATGATATATTCTAGTCTGTCTAGGATAGTCACAGTTTTTATCTCTTGGCCTAGTATAATTATCATTATATATTTTTTAATACCAGCGTTTGAACCCAGGAGCACTTAACTACTGAGCCACATCCCTAGCCCATTTTTATTCTTTATTTTGAGTCAGTGTCTCACTAAGTTCCTTAGGGCCTTACTAAGTTGCGGAGGCCGGCTTTGAATTTATAATCCTCCTGCCTCAACCTCTCAAGCTGCTGGGATTACAGGCATATGTCACCGCACCCAGCTCTGACCTAATTATTAATTATTAATAGCCATCACTACCATCTTTCATTTTAAAAGTTTTCCATTGAGGAGGATGAATTACTTATGGTTCCCCAGCTAACAGGGCCCTACTGTATCTGGACCTTCCTGGTTTCGCTGTCTGACTCCATCTCCTATTATCCTCTCTATTGCTTTCTTCATTCAGGTTATCCTGCCTTGCTGTCCTTGAACACAGTAGACATGCTTCCCAAGTCTCCTCTTCCTGGGAATATTCCTCCCAGTCTGGCTTTGAACTCAAAATCCTCCTGCTTCAGCCTCAAGGGCTCCCCCTCTCTGTTTAAACAACAAGCATGTGGCTTAGGGACCGTGCCTGCCTTAGGTTGTCCAATAGTACATATGGTCCTTAGGTTGGTACCATTGCAATTGGATCTTACCCGTCACTGACTACCGGTCCAGTATACAGCCACACCTGTGGAGAGGTCTTTGTACCAGCGGGGGGGTGAGGTTCTTTGCCTCACCTCTGTTGGCCCCCAAATTTTAGCTGGACGATCATGACAAGCAGAAGGGAGGAAGATACACCAAGCCAATTGACGGCTCCTTTTGGAAAAATTGTACCACCAGTGACATCATCAGCAAAAATACCCCAACACTACCACAAGTCATCAGCTGGCAGCTGGAAGTTTGCTGGCAGCTGATGATTGGCTCACAGCGGCCCCAGCAACATCTAGCTGATTGGCTCCTCGGCCCCAGCAACATCTAGCTGATTGGCTCCTCTGCGGTGATGCTCATTGGGCTGTTTCCCTGCCCTTTCAGACCACGGAGCTGCTCATTGGGGGACTTTTTTGGCTCCGCCCACGTGACCCAGCCAATCGGCCTCAAGAGCAGGAGGATTGTGGGAGGTGGAGAGAAGCTTGTGTGGGAGAGAGAGGCTTGTGGAAAGCCGGTGGTGGCAGTTGAGGCTCTGAGGGTTTTTCCTGAGAGGCTGTTTTGTTTGGCGTGTGTGGTTCTAAAAATAAAGTTAGTTTCTTTTGACAAGTGGCTCCTGATTGTGCCCAACAGAGGGCCACTGGGATTACAGGCATGCGCCACTGCACCTGGAAATCCTCAGTATTTTTAATGCAACTTGGCAGGCTGGGGGTGCCTGCAACACACTATATTGGGTTTTTCTCAACAAATGCTCAACAAATACTTGCTGAGTAAATGAATAATATATTATCATCATTTTTATAGTTGAATGGGAAAAGATAATTACCAATTTTCAAAAAAAGGAAATATTGCCTAATAAACATACAAAAAAGTGTTCTGCTTCCTTAGGAACCAAATAAATATTAATTGAAGCAACAATGTGATGTCATTTTCCAATTAGCACATTAGCAACATTAAAAAACCATGTTATTCAGTATTGATGAGATTTAATGACATGCACTCTCAGACTCTTCTGGTATAATATATAAATTGGTTCATGTTTTTCCCCAAAACTGGCAAAGTGTATTCAGAGTCTTAAAATGCTTGGTTTGTGGTTTTGTTTGTTCATTTTTGAAATACTAAATCCACAACTAGAAAATAATGAGAGATATAGTAAGTATTCATGTATATACATGTTTATTATGGCATTATTTACAATTTAGGAAAACTTAGTATAGGCCAGTCATGGCAGCACACACTTGTAATCCTAGCAACTCAGGAGGCTGATACAGGAAAATTGCAAGTTTGAGGCCAGCCTGATCAATTTAGGGAAACCCTGTCTCAAAATAAAAAGGGGTAGAAAAACCCAATATGGAAATAGTAAATAAATGATACTACATCTTAATAAAATAATATTACACCGTCTTTAAAAATGGTGTTTAAGAATTATTTTTAGGGCTGGAGTTGCAGCTCAGTATTACAGCATTTGCCTAGCATACATGAGGACCTGGGTTCAATCCCTAGCTCTGAATAAAAAAAACATTTCTAATAACATGATAAGATGTTTGTGATATAATCCACATATTAAAATCAGAATGAATATTAACTAAATAATGAATGAATGATTTGTGTTTAAAAGGCATGCCTGAAATCCCCAGCAATGCATAAAAAAAAAAACAAAAAGACTAAAAAAACGTATTTCAAGGCATGTTTGAATAATGAGATTGTAGATTACTTCCATATTAGTTTTCTTTCTTTTTTGTTGTTCTCCTTACTTTACAAATGTTTCACAAATATTTTAGAATGAACATAATGTTACTTTTTTAAAGCATAAAGATAACTTTTATTGAGTGTCTACTAAATGCCAGGTCTTGATATTTGTGTGTGTATGTGTGTGTATAAGAGAGAGAGATATTGAAAGACAGAGGGGGTGGGGGACTGGAAATCAACTCAGGGCCTCACAGGTGCTAGGCAAGAGCTGTACCACTGAGCTACACCTTGAGATCAAATAATTCCTTTTTGTTGTTTTTGTTTGCAATGCCAGGGATTGAACCAGGGGCTTGACACAAGCTAAGCATGTACTCCTTCCTGGACCTACACCCTTGGCTCCTCCAGACCTTGGAAAGTAAAGGTGAACATGAAAAATGCAAAATAGTTGCCCACAGTGGACTCAGTCTAGAGAGATGATAAAGTCCTGCCTGGGGCCCTAGCAGCTAGTCCAGAGCCCCCAGCTAGGGCTGAGTTTTGCAGAGGCTGAGACCCAGGTCAAAGTAATTTTCTCCCACCCAGAGCTGGACATTTTTACACCTCTCTGCTCATTCATTTGAGCAGCAGTCACCTCTACCCTAGTTTAGCCCAAGGCAGACTGGTTCTGCTGAGGTGAATTACTTTATGACCGAGGTTATATTTAACAGACAGTTAAACAGATTGTAAAAAATTATGAGGATTTGAACTATTACCCAGAGCCTCTGTACCCACAAAGAAAAAGTCTAAACTCTAATTTTGAGAACCTTGAGACAAGTTTCCTCCTGCACATTCCTCAAATGTCACCCTTCCTATAACAGGCTCTGATTCTAACTGCTTTGGGGCTGACCACCCTACACAGCCACCAGCCCACCCTCCTGCCCTTACCTTCCTGGCTCCTGCTTCCTCTGAAATGCTCCCTGAATTGCCAACAAACAACTCTTCCTCTTTCAAGCACATCCCTAGTTGCTTTCTCCATCTCCTCTCCTTTCCAGAGACCTGGCTTCCTCCTGAGCATTCCCTTTCTTTAAGGGTCTGTCTCTCAAAAACAGGCTACTCATTTCCCCCTTCCCATGAACTTGACAGCCAGTCAGTTCTCAGCGTTTTCCTTGTAACCCACAGCCATCTCCAAAACAAAACGCCTTCACCTTCACATCCATAGATTGCCTTCTTCCAGTTTGTGCAGTGCCCTCTGCTTATCTACAATCTGCCTGGCTACTTAACCACATTCAATGAACTCTCTGAAAACCAGCCCCTGGTTTTAGTGACTTGAGCTCTGCAGGATGAGATATCCTACATGTCAGACTCACAGTACTTAACCTTTGTACTGTAGTCCTTCACCACCAGAGACACACCCTGAACCCAGTGCCAGACACAACAGCTCCACCTCCTTCTGGGACTTTTGGTTTCCTCCTGACACTTCAGCTCTGTGCTGACATCATTTCTTTTCCATTCCAGTTATACCTCCTGATGCCTCCAATTAGTTCACACACTTGCTACTAAACTGATTCTTGTTTATTTGTCTTGCAAATCTAAGCCCCAGATAAACCAACCCATTTTACACTTCACTCTCAATCTGGGCTGCTGAGTTAAGATACAGGAGAGGGGGCATCATTGATAGATCTGAGAAAATAGTGGATTGGGACAGTGACAAGTTGATTGAGGATCCAAACGGGATTGGAAATGTAAATTTGTACAGACACCAATTCACAGAGTTGTATGATTCCCTCCTGGGCCCCAGGATAGGTAGAATGCACACAAATGCTTGGATAGGGGGCTTTGCAGTACAGGTGACCAGGGTGACAAGACTGAAACAAAGGACCACACTATTCAGATCGTAAAGGAAAGGGAGTAAAAAGCATGATCACTCTGTTGGGCCTGGTACACTGTGTCCATCTGCCTTCATTTACTTTGTTTGGGGTATATGCCGAGATCCACACTGTCCAGAGAGGCTGCAGCTCAACCTAACTAAAGTAGCAGGAACAGCACATCTGTCTTGGATCATTCTTCACCACATGGATACAACCATAAGGGCATGAAACCTACAGAGGCTGAATGCAGCCAATTGGTTAGGGCCCATGGCCTACATTTCATTTTTTGGAATAATTAGTAAATAAGAGTACAGGCATGAAGGCAGACCATATTAGTCAGGGTTTTCCAGAACCAATAGGATATACAGATACAGACATAGATAAATAAGAGGGAGACTTCTTATGAGATTCACATAATGATAGAGGTTAGGAAGTCCCCTGATCTGATTCAAGCTGGAGAACCCAGAAACTAGTGCTATAGTTGAAACAAAGGACCATACTATTCAGATCGTAAAGGAAAGGGAGTTGAGTCCAATTGTTGAGTCCAATTCTGAGG
Organism: Marmota marmota marmota; assembly: GCF_001458135.2. Taxonomy (NCBI): domain Eukaryota; kingdom Metazoa; phylum Chordata; class Mammalia; order Rodentia; family Sciuridae; genus Marmota; species Marmota marmota. The sequence continues at coordinate 23,346,667 of NW_025999869.1, forward strand.
GCTTGAGGGGTCAGAGTGTCACAGGAAAGCAGGGAGCTGAAACTCCAAACCTTGATTCTTGTATTCCAATAAAAGAAAATTTCAAGTCAGACACCAAAGGTCATGCAAGAGAACTTCATTATAAGTGAAAATAAAGTAAAAGTAAAGGGAGTCTTAAGCAGAGAGCATTCTCAAAAGAGTGGGCTGTCTCTGAGCAGAGAATGACAAAGGAGACATGCTATCTCTAAATTTATTACTGTTTGGTGTTTACCAGGAGAACTGGGGGCCACCTCTGTACTCTTTGCCAATCAGATGTTCAACTCCTCCTTCACCTCAGATGGTGATGTTTTGACCTCCTTTGGTCCTCTCCAGAACTGTGATGGTGGCCATCCTATTTAGAGGGGGCTTCAACTACAAGTCAATTCCATGTTAATTGAGCACCAGCGTCAGTAACTGGTCAGAAGTTACTTCAGTGCACCTGTGCTGCTAAAGGAATCTTCCTTCCCAGACAAATGGTGACACCTAGAGCCATACTTCCTAGCTTCACATAACATCAATGGATGATGTCAAGAGTTAGTCCCATTTAATCCTTTTCTTTTAACATATTTTCTCATTAGTCCCTTTGTTTCTCTTTATTTTCTACAAATTAACTACCACTCTTTATTTGCTCATCTACTTTGAAAGTAATTTAAAGAAGACCCTAAAGTAATTTAAAGAATACATTTCCCCCTCAAGGACTGGAGACCCTGAATCATACAGGAATTAAGGGGTGATGAAGTCAAATCAATACCTACTTCCTGCTGATTAAGGGCATAGGCCTACAGGGATCTCCAGTCCTTGCTATCTGTCAGTGAAATGCTTCAGATCATGAGTAAGGTCTATCCAGGGGGCCAAAGTAATTCTCTGGTTTAGTAGAAATATTGTAAAGTCATCTGAAAGGTGGATGCCCTATGGACAAAACAAGAAGACATAAGTATTGGGAAAAGATTGATACAATAGAGGCAGCAACCTGATCTTTTCTTAAAATTGGGAGCCATCTCACCACAAAGCCATGAAAAGATAATTTTGGCTTTACTATAAATTACTGCAAATTCTGAACCTGCTTGGAATGCCTGCCCGTGCCTTGAACTCACCCATGCCTGGCTCTCTGACCAGGCATGGTCAGAGATAGCAGCCCTCTCTGAAACTTTAGTGACGCCTCACAAATCTTGGCCTTCCCTGGCCAGATAACAACCATCTCTGAGGCTCTCTAATGACCTTCATAAATTCTGATGTTGGGGCCAGCAAAAATGTAAACTACCATTAGTGTTATGCTTGTCAGAGTTTTGTTATCTGTAACCCCCTTTGTGTAACTTTCTGGGCTATAAAGCTGGGCTGCAGGAAAGCTGCTGCTGCTGTCTTGTTCCTGCAGTTTTGGGTGGGAGAGGCAGCCCTGCCGGTCGAAATAATAAGCTTGCTTTAATTTGATTTTAAATGGAGTCAGTGGTCTTTTCTTGCGTCCTGGTCTAACAATCTCTAAATATACCAATAATATGACAATGATTATATCTCAGCAGTTTCTTCCACCAGGAAGTGTCAGAAAACTATGAGCTAAAAAGTTGATCCCAGGAGAACAGGCAGACCCAGGTCAGCCCACCAATACCCACGTAACCCACACTGGGTCTTTGAAAACATCTTTGAACACATTGCCCAACACCACCACCTGTGCCCGCCACCCAACCTGACACTCCAATGCTGAAAGCAGCTGCCTCCATTTTGAGACATTGTCATCACCATCTTTAGTTGCGGCAATTCCCAGCTTAGAACACTAGCTGGGCAGGAGAGGTAAAGGAACCCTGCAGGGGCACTATAAGCCTAAAGCATAAAAAAACAGTAATGCTGCGGATCCTCAGTAATAGAAGGAAAGACACACAAACAGCAAGAAAAAACAAGGAAAAAAGGTGCCCAAACAAATCCAGATACTACATTATTAGAATCCATGGCTAGCACAACAAATAAAATGACAGAGAAGGAGTTCAGGATGTACATAATTAAAACATTCTGTGAATTAAAGGATGATATAAGAGAACAAATACAAGCAGCAAAAGATCATTTCGATAAAGAGCTACAGAAGAAAATAGAGGAAGCAAAAGATTACTTTGATGAGGAGATAGAGGTTCTGAAAAAAAAAAAACAGAAATCCTTGAAATGAAAGAAACAATAAACCAAATTAAAAGCTCACTAGAAAGCATCCCCAACAGACTAGATCACTTGGAATACAGGACCTCTGACAATGAAGAAAAAAATATATAATCTCAACCCTAAGTACATGTACGAAGACATAAATGCTGTGACTCTACTTTGTGTACAACCAGAGATATAAAAAAAATGTGCTCTATATGTGTAATATGAATCGTAATGTATATTGCTGTCATATATAACAAATTAAAAATTTTAATAAATGAAATATAGGGCTGGGGATGTGGCTCAGCAGTAGCACACTCACCTGGCATGCATGCAGCCCGGGTTCGATCCTCAGCACCACATACAAACAAAGATGTTGTGTCTGCCAAAAACTAAAAAAAAATAAATAGATATTAAAAAAAGAAAAATTCTCACTCTCTCTCTCTCTCTCACTCTCTCTCTTTAAAAAAATTAAAAATGAAATATATATATATATATATATAAAAAATCTCGAAAAGAATGTAGATCACACAGCAAAGATAGTAAGAAACCATGAGTGGAACATTCAAGAAATATGGGATAGCATAAAAAGACCAAATTTAAGAGTTGTAGGGGTAGAGGAAGGCACAGAGTTCCAAACCAAAAGAATAAGCAATCTATTTAATGAAATGATATCAGAAAATTTTCTAAACATGAAGAAAATTGGAAAACCAAATACAAGAGGCTTACAGGACACCAAATATACAAAATCACAACAGAACCACACCAAGCACATTATAATGAAAATGCCTAGCATACAAAATAAGGAGAGAATCTTAGAAACCCCGAGAGGAAGGAATCAGATTACATTTGGGGGAAACCAATTAGGATGTCTGCAGATTTTCAACCCAGACCCTGAAAACTAGAAGATCCTGGAACAACATATATGAAGCTCTGAAAGAAATGGATGTCAACAAAGAATCTTATATCCAGCAAAATTAAGTTTTAGATTTGATGGTGAAAAAAAAACAAAAGTTAAAAGATTTTATAGCTTGAATGCTGGCACTACAGAACACCCTCAGCAAAATATTCCATGAGGAGGATATGAAAAAAAAAATGAAAATCAGCATAGGAAGGTATTGCACTAAAGGAAAAACCAATCAAAGGAGAAACCAAGTCAGTTTAATATAAAAAATAAACAAGAATGGCTGTAAATACAAATCATGTCTCAATAATAACCCTGAATGTTAATGGCCTAAACTCACGAATCAAAAGACATAGACCGGCAGATTGGATTTTTTAAAAAGATCCAACAATATGCTGCCTCCAAGAAACTCATCTCATGGGAAAAGACATCCACAGACTGAGAGTGAAAGGTTGGGAAAAAGGACTGCGGAAACAAGCAGGGGTTTCTATTCTCATATCAAATAAAGTAGACTTCAAGTCAAAGTTAATCAAAAGGGATAAATAAGGGCACTACATACTGCTCAAGAGACCTATACATCAACAAGACATAACAATTACAAATATATATGCCCCAAACAATGGAGCATCTATGTTCATCGAATAAACTCTTGTCAAGTTCAAGAGTTAAATAGACCACAACACAATCATTCTGGGTGACTTTAACACTCCTCTTTCACCACTGGATAGATCTTCCAAACAAAAACTGAACAAAAAAACTACAGAAATCAATACAACAATCTATAACTTAGACTTAACTGACATATATAGAAAATTTCATCCTTCAAAGAGCAAATATACTTTCTTCTCAGCAGCACATGGATCCTTCTCTAAAATAGACCATATATTATGCCACAAAGCAACTCTTAGCAAATACAAAAGAGTAGAGATACTACCCTGCATTCTATCAGATCATAATGGAATGAAATTAGCAGTCAATGACAAAATAAAAAATAAAAGCTACTCCAACACCTGGAGACTAAATAATATGCTAATGAACAATGGATTGCAAAAGACATCAAAGAAGAGATTTAAAATTTTTAAAGATAAATGAGAACACTGATACAACATATCAAACTCTGTGGGACACTATGAAGGCAGTACTAAGAGTAAAATTCATTGCAAGGAATTCATTCCTTAAAAGAAGAAAAAGTCAACAAATAAATGATCTCACAATACTTCTCAAAGCCCTAGAGGAAAAAACAAATCAACACCAAAAGCAGTAGAAGACAGGAAATAATTAAAATTAGAGCAGAAATCAATGAAATTGAAACACAAGAAACAATTGAAAAATTGACAAAACAAAAAGTTGTTTCTTTGAAAAAATAAATAAAATTGATAAAACTTTAGCTATGCTAACAAAGAGAAGGAGAGAGAAAACTCAAGTTACTAATATCCATGATGAAAAAGGAAATATCACGACAGACACTATAGAAATACAGAAGATAATTGAAAATTATTTTGAAAATTTGTACTCTAATAAAATAGAAAATACCAGAGGCATCGACAAATTTCTAGAGTCACATGATTTGCCCAAACTGAACCAGGATAATGTACACAATTTAAACAGAACAATTTCAACTAATGAAATCCAAGACGCCATCAGAAGCCTTACCAACCAAGAAAAGTCCAGAACCAGATGGATACACAACTGAGTTCTACAAGACCTTTAAAGAAGAACTAATACCAATACTCCTCAAATTATTTCATGAAATAGAAAAAAAAAAAAAAGGGAACACTTCCAAACTCATTCTATGAGGCCAATATCACGCTGATTCCAAAATCAGGCAAAACCATTTTAAAACCACCTTAGAAGATGGAAAGATCTACCTTGTTCTTGGATAGGCAGAATTAATATTGTCAAAATGACCATACTACCAAAAGCACTATACAGATTTAATGCAATTCCAATCAAAATCCCAATGACATGCCTCATAGAAATAGAAAAAGCAGTCATGAAATTCATCTGGAAAAATAAGAGACCCAGAATAGCTAAAGCAATCTTTAGCAAGAAGAATGAAGCAGGTGACATTACTATTAAACTATATTAGACCTTAATTTTGACACAGCTATCCCACTTCTCAGTTTATGCCCAAAGGACTTAAAAACAGTATACTGTAGTAATGCAGCCACATCACTATTTATAGCAGCACAATTCACAGTACCTAAATTGTTGATCCAACATAGATACCCTTCAGTAGATGAATGAATGAAGAAAATCTGGTATATATATATATAAATGGAATATTACTCAGCATTAAAAGAGAAGAAAATCATGGCATTTGCAGGTAAATGGATGGAGTTGGAGAATATAATGCTAAGTAAGCCAATCCCAAAAAGACAAATGCCAAATGTCTTCTCTGATATAAGTATGCTTATTCATAATGGGAAAGGGGGGAGCATGGGAGAAATAGACAAACTTTAGATAGGTCAAAGGGGAAGAAGGGTAAGGGGGATTATTGGGGTAAGAAAGATGGAATGAGACAGACATCATTACCCTAAGTACATGTATAAAAACATGGATGCTGTGATTCTACTTTGTGTTCAACCAGAGACATGAAAATTTGTGCTCTATTTGTGTAATATGAATTGAATTGCATTCTGCTGTCATATATAACTAGTTAGAATAAATAAAATTTTAAAAAAAATTTAAAGTTGATCCCATGATGAAACAGGTCAGGACATAGCATCTCTTTGAAAATGTAAATCTTTAAGGATTTTTGTTACATTGTCAGACTGGTCAGGAATATAAACACAACATTCAGTCTGGATAAAGGCACAAGTGCCACCCTGAGCTGCAGTGAGAACATCCAAAGCCATCCAGCTTTGTAATACAGCTTTTCTCATGAGAGCCACCCCTGTGTTAAGGAGAGAAATACTTCTTTCAATGTCATGAGGAGCTTTTAGGTATAATTGGTCAGAGCTTCCAAGTGCCAGATTATGTCCTATGGATAAATCTGAAGGATAAATATCAGAGTTAGATAATCAACAAGTGAAAAACAGATTGTTTAACTATGTAAAAGTTTAGGAAAATTTGTGAGCCTCAAATTGTCTCAGAACAAACTGTGACTCTAACAATGACCCTGACTTTGGTTTCCAAGTTTTGGTTTTAAGCATCCAGGAGGCCAGATCACCATTCTTGAAATGGGAGTAATGGGTTAGTGTCAGTACTGGAAGTCAACATTATATCCTCTCTTTTTAAAAAAATATTTTTAGTTGTAGATGGACACAATACACCCCCCCCTTTTTTTATTTAACATGTTGTAGAGGATCAAACTCAGTGCCTCACATGTGCTAGGCACGTGCTCTACCACTGAATTCCAACACCAGTCCTATATACCATCTTTCCTGTAGGAGATAACTAATTATCTTAAATTAACTCATGTTGTTCTGTTAAATGGCTTCTGTAAAATGCCAACAAGTAACATTTATAAATTTTTACAAGGAAAACACAAAATGAAGTTAATAAGAACAACATATTTAGTTTATATAATAATTTTGAAACAAGAAACTTAATCCCTTTAATGTCACTAATATATACTTGATATCTATTTAGTCTCTATAAAGACCCATTAATTTATGAATTCAGTTACATATGAAATCATTCACAAGTTTTATTTTCTTTTAAAACTCTTACAACCCTAAATACCTTTTATAATTTACCAAAATCTTTATGTAATTTTGTATTATATCACTTGTTTATTTTGAGACCACAGTAATCTTTAAAACAAAAAATATCTTTTGAGAACATATTTATTTATTTGTTTGTTTGTTTGTTTATTGTCTTTCTGACTCTGATTTACTTCACTTAATATGATGATTTCCACTTTCATACCTGATAACATCTTATTTAAGCTTAATTCCAGCCTACTTTAGAGCCATCTTAACATGGAGCAAGGTGAGAGCCAGAGTCTTAACTCAGCTGAGGTTTCAGAAATAGATGTATTATTTTATATATAAAATGTATCTCATTTATATAACAATGAAACATTCGTGTAGTTAAAGCAAATAGATGCAAGCCAGGTTTTTAAATGGCAGTGTGGCCCTTTTCTGTCAGATACAATGTATAAAAAAGAGAGCATTTACTGGTTACCTTGCCTGTAAACCTACATAAGCTTTTTTTTTTTTAATGAAATTTTACAAGGCTCAGACAAACATATTTACTTCTCAGATGTATACATATCTCTAGTCACACATATTTAGGGTATCAATTATATTGCAATAACCTAAAATAAGAGTTTTTTTTTATTACCAGTAATGAAATAAACATTTAAAAGACTTTAAAACAACTAAAAATCCTAATTCCTTTAAAACTTAGCTTCCCCCATTATAAAACCTAGCAGACACAAGAAATCATCTTGATGGATAAGAGTAGGTCAATTTCTTAAGAAAATCTTGATTTTTTAAACATAGAAAATTGGACTTTGTTTTAATGTATTAAAAGTTTTGGCATTGGAGAAGATAATGGTAAGTGAAGTCAGCCAATCCCAAAAAATCAATGCCGAATGTTTTCTCTGATATAAGGAGGCTGACTCATAGTGAGGCAGGGAGGAGGAACCTGGGAGGAATAGATGAACTCTAGATAGGGTAGAGGGAAAAGGAGGAGGCAAGGGATTAGCAATGATGGTGGAATGTGATGGACATCATTATCCAAAGTACATGTATAAAGACATGAATTGGTGTCAAGATACTTTATATAAAACCAGAGATATGAAAAATTGTGCTGTATATATGTAATAAGAATTGTAATGCATTCCACTGTCATCTATTTTTTTTAAATCAATTTTAAAAAATGGGAAAAAAAAAAGTTGACCTTGTGGAGAGGGCAAGGGGGCCCTTAAGCTTAACTCACTGTGCTGATTATAGCCAACTTATTCCCACACAAGGTTTTTGAGATTTCCCTTGTGCAAACCTTTTGTAGCTTGCTTAGACATTTCAACACCAGTCTACATTCTTAGTTACATCCTTAGTCCTCACTTTTATCTTGAAAACAAAAATATGACTTTACCCTATGAGATTCTTCTTAAATTCAGAATTATTTCCATTTCTCTTTATTTTTTCTAACCATAACATATTTTTATACCTATAACTTCCTTTATTTCTTTCCTAGTTACTGACCTTTTGAATTTACATTTTAAAACAATCCTTAAAAACTTGTGAATGTATTTGGCACCTTTGTCTAGTATGAGGTAACTGTATTTATGTGGGTTGGTTTGTCTCTTTTCTATTATATACCATTGGTCTACATGTCTATTTTGGTGCCAATACCATGCCACTTTTGTTACTATAGCTTTGTAGTATAGTTCACGGCTGGTATTGTGATGCCTCCTGCTTCACTCTTCTTGCTAAGGATTGCTTTGGCTATTTGAGACTCTTATTTTTCTGAATGAATTTTATGATTACTTTTTCTACTTCTATAAGGAATGACGTTGGGATTTTAATTGGAATTGCATTGAATCTGTATAGCACTTTGGGTAGAATGGCCATTTTGATAATATTAATTCTGCCCATCCAAGAGCATGGGAGAGCTTTCCATCTTCTAAGATCTTCTTCGATTTCTTTTTTTAGTGTTCTGTAGTTTTTGTTATAGAGGTCTTTCACCTCTTTTGTTGATTCCCAATTTTTTTGAGGCTATTATGAAAGGGATTGTTTTCCTAATTCCTCTTTCACAGGATTCATCACTGATGCATAGTTTGATTTATGGGTATTGATTTTTGTATCCTGATACTTTCCTGAATTCATTTATTAATTCTAGAAGTTTTCTGGTTGAATTTTTGGATCATCTAAGTATACAATCATGTTGTCAGCAAATAATGATAATTTGAGTTCTTCTTAGCCTCTTCAACAAATGGTGCTGGGAAAACTAGAAATCCATATGCAGCAAGATGAAACTAACCCCCTATCTCTCACCATGCACAAAACCCAACTCAAAGTGGATCAAGGACCTAGGAATTAGACCAGAGACCCTACATCTAATAGGAGAAAAAGTAGGTCCAAATCTTCATCATGTTGGATTAGGCTCTGACTTCTTTAACAAGACTCCTAAAGCACAAGAAATAAAATCAAGAATCAATAAATGAGATGGATTCAAACTAAAAAACTTCTCAGCAAAAGAAATAATCAATGAGGGGAAGAGAAAGCCTGCATTTTGGGAGCAAATTTTTGCCACCCACACATGAGATAGAGCACTAATCTCCAGAATATATAAAGAACTCAAAAAGCTTAACACCAAAAAACAAACGGCCCAATCAATAAATGGGATAAGGAGCTGAACAGACACTTCCCAGAAGAAGGTTTACAATCAATCAACAAAGATATTTTTAAAAGTTCAACATCTCTAGTAATTAGAGAAATGCAAATCAAAACTACTAAGATTTCATCTCACACCAGTCAGAATGGCATTTATCAAGAATACAAACAATAATGAGTGTTGTCGAGGATGCAGGGGAAAAGGCACACTCATACATTGCTGGTGGGACTGAAAATTGGTGCAACCCAGCAATGTATGCTTTCCAAGCAGTTTGAAGATTCATTAGAAAACTTAGAATTGAACCACCATTTGACCCAGCTATTCCACTCCTCTGTCTATACCCAAAGGACTTGAAAACAGCATACTACCAGGACACAGCCATATTAATGTTTATAGCAGCAAAATTTACAATTGCAAAACTGTGGAAGCAACCTAGATGCCTTTCAATAGATGAATGGATAAAGAAACTGTGGTACATATACACAATGAAATATTGCTCAACATTGAAAGAGAATAAAATTATGGCATTTGCAGGTAAATGGATGGAGTTGGAGAAACATCATGCTAAGTGAAATAAACCAATCCCCAAAATCCAGGGGCCAAATGTTTTCTTTAACAAGTGGATGCTAATCCATAATGGGGGGTGGGGTATGGGATGAGTGGAGGAACTTTGGATGAGGCAAAGGGGGGAGGGGTAAATGGGTAGGAAAGATGGTGGAATGAGATGGACATCATTACCCTAGGTACATGTATGATTCTACCAATGGTTTGACTCCACTTCATGCACAACCAGGGAAGTGAAAAATTCTGCTCCATTTGTGTAGAATGACTCAAGGAGCTTTCTACTGTTATGAATAACTGATTAGAACTAATAAAAATAAATAAATAAGATTGTTCCAAAAACTTATGAATATATACAAAACTTATGAATGTATACAAAATATTTTATTTCATTATTAATTAAATTAATTATTTTATTATTATTAATGAAATAAAACACTTTGTTTTTCTTATCTATTTTTCTTTAAAATTAGCTCTTTTTTTGTTTTGCATGAGAACAATACATGAAAGTAGAATTTTAACCATTAATCATTTTGCTTTTAGTGAACACCCAGAAACAAAGCAATTTTGAACTGTCTTCCTGTTAAGTCTGCTTTACTCATTTTAAGCTTTGGTTACCCATGAAAACCAAGTCTAGTTAACATTCTAAGCCATCTTTTTCTGTTGAAGAAAAATCCTAGAAGCAATGGACATTAAACTTTAAACATTTTAGAGAAAACAACACTCTTCACTGGTTGATCATGTAGGAAAAAAAGTATGGGGTAGTGATTTTAAACACATCTTTATTTTTATCTCTAGCCATTTTAAATCACATGAACTGAAAGGGATTTGGATCTATCTTTTTATTATTTACGAGCACTCATTTATCTATATGTTAATTTTTGTACCATGTACACCACATATAGACACATGTAGACATAGCATACAAAAAACTGGTATGTACACATAAACATAAAAATCAGCAGAAAACAAAGATCATGACTTCCACAGGTAGAATACAAAAGAGCTATAAAGGTTTAGTATATAGACTGTCTGAAAGCCTTTTGGAAATTAAAATAGAGCCTGGGAAGTTGGGAACATTAGGAATAAAGTCTGTTTGCCATGGTGGCTGCTGAAATCAAAGGATTCTGGCCACTTGTCCTTCACAGAGGCAGATTTACTTCCATCATTACCATTGTTTATTTCCCTGCTTAGCACTCCTCAAAGGAGAAGGTCTCTTTCTTTTTCTAGAAAATATGAGTTAATCCTTGGATAATTGGTTGCTGCATAAAAACAGTGGAAAGAAAAACAGAGGGCAATAAAGTTCAGTTAAACAAAACAAGACTAATTGGTTCAGGAGAAAAGTGGACTTTATCATTTTTTTTTAACTAGCTCATAAAAAGACAAACTTAAAAAAAAAAAAAAAGACATGGCACATAGGAGCACATAGAATAACTTTATCAGTTCAGAGCACACTTTTGGGTCAGATTGAATGAACCCAGATATTTAAAGTATATGGGAGCTTGTGAAGTCCTCAGAAAAGGGTTTTTAAGAAAAAGAAAACTTATACATATAGGATCTTTCCATTTTCTTCCCTGAGCCCATCTTTAGAGAAGAGAAAAATCATTTAGGGAGCAACTTATTGAAAGAACATAAACCCAGAGCACAAGAAAAGAGAAAATAGTGTTACATGTCCCACAGCAGCTTAGATTTAAAAGTGACACTTTTTGCTCTGGTCTCAAATCCATTTGAGCACTTGTTTATGTAGCTTACATTCCAGATGGATATCAGACAGGCAGATAAGGAGCAAGGAAAATGGCCATGTTGATCATGAGAAGCAAAAAGCTTATGCATAGGACACTTTTTACCATTATTTTCCTAGTCTCCTCATAATTTTTGTCCCCTCTTCCATAAGTGGCATAGAAAAAGTTGAAACCTGCTGGACTATCTGCTCTTAAAATCCTGTGAACTAGTATTTCCCACCTATAAGACAAAGCCAGAGCTGTCAATACCCCAGGTATTCCTCAGCAGTACTGACATCCAAGAGAGATGGATAGAGGAAGGCGTCCCTCCCATGCTCTCCATTCTAAACCCAGAACCAGGAGGCCTTGGTTCCCAAGGACTTGGTGTGGCATGACTGTCCAAATTTACAACTCGTGGCTTACCTGCTGAACCCTCTGTCACTCAAGCTTGTAATCTAATTTAAGAAATCTCCTTAATAACTTGGGGAAGTGACCCTTAATCCTTATGCATAGCATTTAAAAGTAGCTTAGGCTGGATGTTGAAAAGTAGAGGGGGTGTAGTGGTTTTTGCATCACTATGTTGGAAACAGAGCAATTAACTACAGAATAAATGCCATAAAAAAGAACAAGACTCATAGTAGACAAAGATGATGACTTAAGAAACCTTCAGATTCTAGATATAGCCTCTAAAATAACACCGTATAATGCCCATTTCTTAAGTGAGTCTGGTACATGCCATAAGACGACAGCCACAACAAAGAAGATAGTCTCTTTGCCTCTGTTGTGGCCCTGCTCAAAACCAAAATATCTGCGACAAAAAAGCAAGAGAGTCTGCATGGCACCTGCAACAGATAAAGTGTCACTGTAGATGTTGACTGCATAAAAAGCTAAGCAAATGCAACAAGATGACATAAGACAAAAAGCACATGGGTGTGACACATTGAGGAGGTTTTAGCAGAGGAAAATGTACACAGAGAAGTACAAGGCAAAAAGCAAGGTTTCAGAGGCTGAGTTAGACATCATCTCAACCAAGTGCAAATACCTGTCCTGTAGTTGGCTCGTGATCTGAGTCGTGGCACCAAGTAATACATCACAGGAAAGCAGGGAGCTGAAACTCCATCGGTTCTTGTATTTCAACAGAAGAAAATTTAAATTCAGACAAAAAAAAAAAAAAAAAGCCATGCAAGAGAACTTTTTTTATGAGTGATAGTAAAGTAAAAGTAAAGTGAGGCTTAAGCAGAGAGCACTCTCAAAAGAGCGGGCTGTCTCTGAGCAGAGAATGACAAAGAAGACATGCTATCTCCAAATTTATTACTGTTTGATGTTTACCAGGAGAACTGGGGGCCACCTCTGTACTCTTTGCCAATCAGGTATTCAATTCCTCCTTCACCTCAGGTGGTGATGTTTTGACCTCCGTTGGTCCTCTCCAGAACTATCATGGTGGCCATCCTATTTAGGGGGGCTTCAAATACAAGTCAATCCTATGTTAATATGGGCACTGGGGCAGTAACTGGTCAGAAGTTACCTTAGTGCACCTGTGCTGTTAAAGGAATCTTCCTTCCCAGACAAATGGGACATACCTAGAGCCATACTTCCTAGCTTCACATCAACTTATCAATGGACTCTATCAAGAGTTAGTCCCGTTTAATTCTTTTCTTTTGACATATTTTCTCATTAGCCCCTTTGCTTCTATTTATTTCCTGCAAATTAACTACGACCCTTTGTTTTCTTTAAAAGTAGTTTAAAGAAGACTGAAATTTAAAGAATGCTTGTGACCTTCCCATGCATTTCACTCTCCATCGCCAGTTACTACCTAACAAGGGGTACAGTGTAGTCCTTGAGTCAAAAGAAGCAGGAGCTCTCATTTCCCAAAGGCAGGAGAAGGTGGATATCCCACTCAGGAGGAGAGGGAGAGAAATAATGAGAGACATTGTCCTTCTCCCACTATTTTGTTCTTTCTGTTCTCTAACAGATTGGCTGATGTCTGCCCACATTGGTAAGGGTGGATATTGTTATTGAAATAGCACTCGGCAAGAGACCAAGCACCACTTGGAGGACTGGAGAACTCAGGTTTATTTGTGCAGGCAGACCCAGATGAGCTAGTGTTGTGAAGTTCTGGGGCCCGAGCTGAGGTTATATGGGGCTTTTATAGGGAAATTGACATCATTTCTTATCCATGACAACATTAGTGGGTTTGAATTCTTGCCTATGTGACCAAAGACCATGCACAGGGAATTTATGATAAGTAGTTCACAGGTGTGGAACAAAGACAGTAAAAGTTATTGGAAACTTTATTGTGAGTGTTATTGCAAAGTGACCTTCACCACAGGCAGCAGTAACTCAAGATGACTTAAGTTTATCTCCCTAAGAGTTGTATTTCTAATAACTAAGCCTACAAGGTTATAGTTTAGACAGCAGTTAATTGGCATAGTTGTTAAGTTATATAGTTACATTCTTACAGAGTTCAGAAAGTTTCAAAGTATAAGAAGAAACAACTCTTTTTACAAGCACCTGTCTGGCCTTAAAGGCCCATCACAGGGGTGTTTACATTTCAGGAGAGGGAGGCTCCTAGAGAAAGCTATTTACAAGCCAACAGCTAGGGACCCATGGTTAATTAGGTTCCCTGAACAGAAGCTGACACTGGGGAGGGGGAAAATTAACTTTTTCCCCTGGCACTTGTTCTTCATCATAATGTTCTTTTAATTTCATTTTATAACCAGGTCTGGTTCCTCCATCAGGTCTTTTTTATTCAGTGCACTGATTCACATACTTTCCAGTATCTTCTGGAGAAATCCTCATAGAAACACTGGAAATAGTTTTACCAGCTGTCTAGACAACCCTTGGCCCAGTCAAGTTGATACATTAAAAATTATGGAACATACCAGGTTCTAATTTAGACTTTCCACTTACTAACTATAGTAATTGGGCAAATGATTTAATTTCTGTTTCTTTGTAAAGTTAAGACGGCATGAATATCTGTCTCACAGGGCTCTTGGGGGTAGGGGAAAGTGTTTAGAGACATGCCTCCCTACATGATTTTGTCCTTGTGTGAACATCAGAGTATATACATACAAATCTAGATGGGACATACCTGTGTCTTCCATGAAGGTCATCAAATCCATATCTGATGTGAGCCCTTATCAAATTTTTGTTAGTCTCATTGCTTTCAGGGAAGCAGATCCTCTAATGGCGTCCATCATTTTTCCCTTTTTTTGGGATCATAGATAGATATGGTGGAAGGGGACATGCAGACTGGCCAACAATGATCATTACTGATTTCCCACTTTCATAGTCCTTAGTCACTTTTAGTTTCACTTCCAGGTCCATCACACAATGTAGCTTCTTACTGGCAGCATTAACAATGGACTTGGTGTGCTTTGGAGCCATGATGAGCAAAATGACATGAGATTAATCAAACACAAGAGAAAATGATGTGATCAAGATGCACATCAAACACGGGATGTGTGAGGCTGCCACTGGCCACCATTCTTTTTGGTCCATTGTTACCTGAAATGTGCTTATGTAGCACATGACTATTGTCATTGTAACATTGGAGACAACTGATACTTGCCCAGGGCCCTCTGATTTCCATTCTACCTGGCATGTAGCTCAAAAGAGCATTAATATAGTTAATAACTTATATTATTCAAATTTAATTCTGCCAAGACCTCCTAATCTTTCTGTGTGGAATTTTATCTAAAATGACTGATATTCATAGGGACACCCGTGTGTTCCTCATATCCCTTCTCCTGGGCTATCTCGACTAGACTCATCCATCCATATGTGAATAACTCTAAATACCACTCATATGGTAATAACTCCCCAACTTATATCTCATTCTGACTTCTCTTAGGAACTTCAGATTCATACATCCAACTGTGAATTTGATATCTCCCTGTGGGTATTTAATAGACATTCTAAGCTCATATTTAAAATAAAATTGTTACATAGGCAACAAAAGGAAAAATATAAAAAAGAAAAAAGATAAATTTTACTACATCAAAATTTAAAACTTTTGCACATAAAGGACAAAATCAAATAAATGAAAAGGCAATCCGTGGAATGGGAAAAATATTTACACATCATACATTTATTTGATAAGTAGTTCATATCCAGAATATATAAAGAAATCCTACCACTCAACAAAGAAAAAAAAGCAACTTGATGTAAAAGTGGGCAAAAGACAGGAGTAGACATCTCTCCAAAGAAAAGTTACATTTCAGTGCTTAATGGACTTTTATGTATTGAAAATAAGATGTTCAACATCACTAGTCTTTAGGGAAAAGCAAAAAATATATTATTTCACACCTGTCAGAATGGCTACTATTTTTTTAAGCCCACAAAATGAGAAAATAACATTGTTGATGATGTGGAGAAATTGGAACCCAAGGTTCCAATTTACATGGGAATGTAAAATGGTAAAGCCAATATACGTGTGCATATGCACACATGTGCACACACACACAAGGTATGGGGCTCTTCAGAAAATTACATGAACACAGTGCAGTGGGGTACACCTGTAATCCTAGCTACCAGGAGAGGCTGAGATAGGAGGATATCAAATGCGAGGCCAATCTGGGCAACTTAGCATGATTCTCTCTTAAATAAAAAAATCAAAAGGGCTGGAGTATAGCTCAGAGGCAGACCTTCCTTGGGATTAATCCACAGTACCTTAGAAAATAGTTAAACATAGATTACCACATGATCCAGCAATTTCACTTCTAGGTATACAGCCAAAAGAATTAAAAGCAAGAATCCAAATAGATTTTTGTGTGCACATGTTCACAGTAGCACTATTAACAGAGAAAATGTGGAAGAAACTCAAGTGGCTACTAGTGGCTGAAAGGGTAAATATAATGGAATATTACTCAGCCTTAAAAGGGAAATTCTGACACATGCTATAATTTAGATGAAACTTGAGGACATGCAAAGTGGCCATAAATCAGTCACAAAAGAAAAACGCTGTCTGATTTCACTGATTTGAGGCATCTAGAGTGGCCAAGTTCATAGGGACAGAAAATAAAATGGTGATTGCCAGAAGCAGGGGTGGGGGAGAATAGGGAGTTACAGTTTAGTAGTTACAGAGTTTCAGTTTTGCAAGAGAAGAATTCTAGAGAAGGATAGTGCTAATAGTTGCACAATAGTGTAACTATACATAATATATATATATATATATATATATATATATATATATATATATATATATANGTGTATAAGAGACAGTATATATATATATCCCAAAATGGTAACTTTTGTGTTATTTTAAAAAGAAAAAGAAAAGAAATTTTAAAAGTCTATTTGTTTCCCAAATCCTCACCCCACCCAATTTCCATTTTTCAGAAACTGACTCCAAAATCTACCAAGTTTCTTAAGCTAAAATTCTAGGACTCATCCTTAATTTCCTTCCCTTTGCCCATATCCAATAGTATTAGTCACCTTTTGCTTCCTTATAGGTTTCCTTCCTTCCTTCCTTCCTTCCTTCCTTCCTTCCTTCCTTCCTTCCTTCCTTCCTTTCATGCTAGAAATCAAACCCAGGACCTTGCATGCTAAGTGCATGCTCTGCCACTGAACTCCACCCCCAAAACATTCTCAGTTCCTCATCCCATCTCTTCCACAGATGCCACTCAAAGTTCAGGCCATCATAAGCTCTAGCCTATGATGCTGCCAGACTATCTAACCAATCAACCTGTATTCATTCTTGTCAGTTCTCCAGGTAGCAACCAAAATGCTCCTTTCATGATAGAAATCATACCTGATCTGCTCTGCTCAAAAGTACTTTGAGAGTTTCTCACCTAGAATAAAATTCAGCCTCCTTGCCCCTATTTACAAGGCACTAGATGATCTGGACGTCACATAAACTGGCCTCCTGCCAATGTGACCCATCACTACTCAATTTGATCACTGTGTTCCTATCACACGAGTCCTCCCTGTTACTCCAGCACTCCAAGCGCATCCTCCTGCCTCACAGTCTTTGCACGTGCTACTCTTCTGCGTGGTACACTCACTTCCCAGATATTCACATGAGAAGTTTCTTCTCATCCTTGGCCCTTCAGCTCAGATATCTCCTTCTCAGAAAAATATTCACTCATCCTTCAATATAAAGCAGCTGCCCAATGCCTGTCTACACCACCATCCTCTTTTATTTCTTTTTGGCATTTGTCATTATGTGAAATTTGTATTTGGTTTTGTAAGCTTATTGTCACCATTTCTGTTCTTTAACTAAAACATGAACTCCAAGACAACAGACAGCTTGTTTCTTTCTGCAATTCCCAGAACCTAAAACAGTGTTTGACACACAGCGGCCTATTCACACATTTGACCAATGAATAAAGAATATTAGGGACCCAATGTTTCTGCTATGTTGTATCTATACATAAAAGCCCTTGGGAAAACTCATTTCTTTAACATCAGCTCTCACTAATGTCTTTCCCCTCTATTCTGGAATGTATGAGCAGCATATTTTGCATTCCATTTTAGGCAGCTCACCAGAGGGTATGCAAAATGACTTCACATTTCTACTGCTGCTGAGAGGACAGTCAAGAGTATGGCATCATTATTTCTACAGAGTTTTAAAACTGTCCTATATTTCTTGAAGCCAAATTGTGAGCTTTCACATTAGAAATTACACTCGTCTAAGGAAAAAGTCTGGACAATCGTTCACAGTATTTAATTCTAGAATTTTTTGAGTCTTCAGAATGTTTCAGGGCCCATTCTCCACAGGGTTAGTTATCCACCTGTCCAGGCCAATATAGACTGGAGTTAAAATGCAGGATACACAACAGTAGAATGTGGTTTATCTGGCCCTTCTATTGTGCAACCAAGCCTTCAAAGTCTAACCTTCAACAAAAGGGCATTCCTAAATATAGATTAGTTCACCTTTTTTTCCGTTGTCATTTTTGTTTGCTTATTTTGACATGTGACCACAGTAGTCACCTGAGAATGCCACAAAAGTGCTGCATACTAAAGTTCTGCTAGGCTGCAGATGCTCTGCTCAGCCCAGAATGCCCATAGGATCAGAGGCTATTGTTTGATGAAGCAGAGAGTCTCCTCCACTGGGGGAGATGTCCAATGTTCTGAGGACAATGAAAATAATGTCTTACAGTGGTTTGGGGAAAAAATAGCTGTTTCAGATTTTACTTAGGGTCCTTTACCATAAAAATCCATACACAAGTGGGCAGAATGAGCAGCAGGGATTGGACAGACCCTGTGAATCAATCTCTACTCTGATGCTGGAACTATAATATTGGACTAAGTTTAGATCCTCTATTCTTTTCCCAAAGAAGAAATTTTTAAGATTTTTAAAAATATTTTTATTTGTTGCTAGACCTTTTTTTGTTTATTTATATGCGGTGCTAAGAATCGAACCCAGTGCCTCACACATGCCAGGCAAATGCGCTACTGCTGAGCCACAGATCCAACCCTTAAGATATTTTTTGATTGACATAACACTTGTACACATTTAGGAGGTATAATGTGGTGTTTGATTCTTGTATATGTTGGGTAGCGGTGAACTCAGGATAATTAGTATATCTATCATCTTGAATTTTTATTATTTCTTTATGGTGAATATATCCAAGTTCTTTTCTTCTAAGAATTTTGAGATATACAATGCATTGTTGATAATTATATTCTCCCACTGTGCCATAGAACATTAAAATTTATTTCTCCTATCAATTAATAATATTATATCTGTTGATGGAACTTCCCTATCCTCCCTCTCTCCTGTTTCCCCCAGTTTCTGTTAACCATTATTCTGCTCTCAACTTCTATAGATCAATTTTTTTTTGAGATTTTATTTGTAAGTATGAGATTATACGGTTGGTCTTTCTGTACCTGACCTATTTTACTTTACATAATGACCTCCAGGTTCATCTATTCCTGTCAGGTTGCAAATGACAAGATTTCATTTTTATGGCTGAATAGTATTCCATTTGTGTGTGTGTGTGTGTGTGTGTGTGTGTGTCACATTTTCTTTACCTTTTCACCTGTTGATGAACATTTAGGTTGATTTCATATCCAGCTGTTTGGTAGTGCTGCAAAAACAGGGAGTGCAGATGTCTTTTTGACATGTTGATTTCACTTCCCTTGGATGTATACCCAGTGGTGGGATTGCTGGATCTTAATGCAGTTCTATTTTTAGTTGTTTTTTTTTTTTTTTCTAGAAACCTCCATATTGTTCTCCATATTAGCTGTACTAACTTACATTCCCACCATGAATGCAGAAGGGTTCCTCTTTCTCAGGGGAGTTCTTTCTTTGGATGCTTTCGCCTTCCTCAGGAAGTAATTGCTGACACCTGCAGCCCACATGACCTCAGGCATAGCAAATCTATGGAGAACACATGGTTTTTAAGGTGCCTTTTTACACTCAATAATTCAAAATAAAACTAATAATTATAGCTAATATGAATTTTGCACTTAATGTGTTCCAGGCACTTGAGCTAAGCATTGTCATCCTGGGAAACAGAAGTATAGAAAACTTAAAAAACTTTCCCAAGCTCACAAGCTAGAATTAAAGAGGTCAGCAACTGAATTCCAGTCTTCCCATCATATGCAGAGACTATGCTCTTAACCAATGCACTCTATTCTCTCTTATTTTGGAAGTGAATATAAGCTTCATCTGTAAAATTCTACTCTATAGAATAGAAAGTAAAACAAATCAAGATTACAGGACTTTAGGATTCAGGACTTTAACATATTGTTTAATTCAAATAATCTGTGTAATAGTTATCTATTGCCTTGTATACCCTAAAATTTGGCAGTTTAAAACAACAGACTTCTGTTATCTCTCACAATTCCTGAGGTTCAAAGAACCAGGAGCCACTTAACTGTGTGGATCTGCTTCAGGGCCTCTCATGAGGTCACAGACAAGTTGTTGGCATCATCCTGAGACTCTCAACTGATGCTGAAGGAACCACTTCCCAGTGCACCCCTGGGTCTCACTGGCTGTTGGCAGATTTCATTCTTTACCATTACATGGGCTCCTCACAGGGCTGTGTATAACATATAACTCTTTCTCTCAGAGAAGGAGAAGAGTAACACCCAAGAGTAAAATTTTTCACAATGTAGTCATTAAGGTGCTAGAAATTTCATCACTTCTGCATATGCTGTTGGGCACAAAGACCAACCTCACAAAAGTTGGGGAGAACTTTAATGACACAAATACCAGGAGATAAGGATCATCTTGGAGTCCAGATGCCACATCTAGCATTCACATCCATTTAATCTAGGGCTCTAACCCTGGGTGTGCTCTCCACCACATAAATCCTTTTTAGTTCTCTTACATACATGTAAAATAGGAATATCCTGGGCTCTGGGTATAGCTTAGTGGTAGAACTCTTGCCCAGCACATAGGAGGTCCTGGGTTTGATCCCAGCACCCATCCCTACCACTAAATAAATAAATAAAGGAAGAAACATCCTAATATAGAATCTTGGGGGAAAGGGCCTCAAGCAACTGATTTAGATTCACAGCTGTCTTGCTCTTTTAAAAGATGCAGTAACATTCAGATATTAATCACAGCCTGGGGTGGTTCTTTACTTCGTACATGTAAACAAGCCATTTATGGGAAACTGTTTATTTTCCCAAAGTTTCAACTTCTTTGATATGCTCACTGAATTGTTTTCAGACCCTTTCAGGAGTGTTTTCTGATGCTCAACTGATATTTTCCTAATGTTAAAATAAGACTTTCACCTTGTTTATTTGGACAGCAGTCAACATTTTCTTCATAAGAAGCTTTCATTTATTTTGAAATGTTAAAATAATATTTTAGAATACAAAAAAAGAGGTTTATTTTCAATAAGCTTCGTTTTTATTTTCAGTTAGTTCCAGATGAGCAATCTTACTTAAGATGTTAGAAAGTGTTAAGTATACTTCTGAAGGCACAGTTCTTCCTGAAGGAAGCAGGAAAACCAAACAGTAATATGTAAAGAAATGGCCAGTACTTGTGATAACGTTTTTATCATATTTTTTTAATCTGCTATGCTTTATGGAAATATTTATATTTCCTTGTGTAAAAGTTATTGGTGACACTAGCTTCCCCATCTGTATTTTTATTTTCAATTTAGAATATAGTCTCTGCTGAATACTGCTCAACCAACAGATTATATTTTACAAATATATACTTAGTTCTTTTTCTATCACTAAGTCGCTCTTATTATGAAAGAGCTGCCTGGCATGCATAAGGCTTTGGGTTTAATCCCCGGCACTGGGGAGAAAAAAAAAAAATCTTCATAAAAGAGGACTATCTTGCAATGTTAAATTTAGCAGTGCAAATTCTTAAAGACCTCCCTCCAGTAAGATAACTAGCTACATCTGGCTACTGAGCACTTAAAGTGTGGATAGCTAGACTGAATTGAATTATGCTATAAAATACACATTGAATTTTTAAGAAAGTGGGTCAATGATTTTTACAGAATAATGTAAAGCATCTTATTAATTTTCATATTGAGTATACAATGCAATGATAATGTTCTGGATTCACTAGATTAAATGAGCATGCTATTAAAATTAATTTCACCTTCAAAAACTTTTAAAATATGCAGCATTGCCAAATTTAAAAAAAAAAAAAAAAAACAGCATACTCAGTTACCTTAAATTCCACATATACCTACATAGGACATACTTTTACTAAAATTGCTTTAGTAAATTTCTTTATCCGAAATTCAAATTTAATTAGGTATATTTTTATTGGCTAATTCTGGAAAAACTACTAACATTACTACTAGAAAACTTTAAATTACAAAAGTAGCCAGTGCAGTGGCTCCTGCCTGTAGCAGTCTCAGCTACCTGGGAGGTTGGGGGAGGACTATCACTCCAGTCGGGAGTTCAAGAACCCATTTCAAAATTGTAGAAATAAAATTAGAAATGCAGCTCCTTATTCTATTAGACAATTCTGCTTTAGAATCACTTAATTGCTGTTTTTTGTTGTTGTTGTTGTTGTTTTTTGTTTAATTACCAGTCAGCTCCTCAGTTAACTGTACAAGAATAACTAATCTGCAAGGGGAACATTTACTCTTGGGCTGGGATCCTTAGTGATCTTGAAGTTAAATTTTTACATTTGTTTGAACAAGTTAAAGAACACCACAATGACTTTTTTTTTATAAAGTGTGTTCTTTTTTTCCATATTTTTTATTGGTGCATTATAGTTGTACATAATAGCGGGATTTATTGTTACATATTCATCCATGCCCACAATATAACAAATATAATTTGGCCAAAATCATTCCCCAGTATTACCCCTTTCAACAAAAGGATTTCTTACAGAACAAAAATATAGAAAGGGCCTGTGAAGGGCTGGAGTTGTAACTCAGTGGTAGAGCCGTTGCTCAGCATGCAGGAGGCATCTGGGAAGACGGGAGGGGAAGGGAAAAAGAAAAGGAAAGGAGAAAACAAAAAGGGGTTAGAACTAAGTCCTTGCTTTAGCCTCACTATTGCGGTAGCGTCCCAATTTCAGAATAATCGATCACTCTCATAAAGATAGGCCATGTCAAGGGCAGGGCTGTCCCTCAGAGTCCAGGCCAGTCGCCTTCCCTCTCTGGGCAGTAAGTTGGGAGCTGGCCCGCCGGCCAGCGGAGACCCACAGACGCGGCGCCCCGCTCGGCCACCTGGGTGGCT
>NW_025999869.1:23370744-23405942 GCF_001458135.2 Marmota marmota marmota
GGTCCCCGGGCCGCTGAGGACAACATGCGGGACTACGAGGAGGTGACCGCCTTCCTGGGCGAGTGGGGGCCCTTCCAGCGCCTCATCTTCTTCCTGCTCAGTGCCAGCATCATCCCCAATGGCTTCAACGGTATGTCAGTCGTGTTTCTGACGGGGACCCCGGAGCACCACTGCCGTGTGCCGGACACCGCGAATCTGAGCAGCGCGTGGCGCAACCACAGTATCCCGCTGGTGCTGCAGGACGATCGCAAGGTGCCCCACAGCTGCCGCCGCTACCGGCTAGCTACCATCTCCAACTTCTCAGCACTCGGGTTGGAACCGGGACGCGATGTGGATCTGGAGCAGCTGGAGCAGGAGAGCTGCCTGGATGGCTGGGAATTCAGCCAGGACGTCTACCTGTCCACCATCGTGACCGAGGTGGGTAGCAGCCCCCCACCAGGGTCTGATGACACAGAGCAGACAGATGTGGTCTTTGAACCCTCCCACCCCCAGGTGTGCACAGGACGCTGTCACCTTCCCATCCCACAGGATACCCTGGTGATGAGCATCCTCCAGCCAGGTGGCTTAGGAGTTACTTGGGAGTTGACTTACAGCCAGAGCATGACCCTCACAACAAGAGTGTCAGGCTGGCCCTGAATCCTGATGGCCACATTGGAGATGGAACCAAGAAGAAGGCCCTGGCAGCCCTTGGGAGATGCTCTAAGATGCTGAGTGATCCAGCTTTTCTCTAGATGGTAGTGGAAATGATGAGAAGCGGAGTCAGGACTTGTCACCATTTTGACTTGCCATTTGGCGTCTGTTCAGAGAAAAGAAATAACTATTCTTTTCAGAACTTTTAAAGTTAAAGGAAGCATATGTAGAAAACTGTCTTCCCTCCACAGTCTGGGCATACCCTGTGAAGAATTGTTTTCCTTTGGCCCATGGGAAGCTGTACCTTTTTAAAGACCCATGCACCTGATGATGTATTCAGTCAAAAATAATTGGCCAGATTTAGTGAAAGCATATAACTAACCTCAGTTCATAGGGACTGAAGGTAGGCAGTACCTTTCTTATTCTTTAGCCCCTTGGGTTTTCCTTTTGGGTAGCTTTATCTGTCCCCAGGTGAACCCATAGTCATTTGATGGTAATGGTGCATGTGGATGTACTTTGAGACTTACTAAGGTAATTACACTAATTCCCTGGAGTCTCAGTAGAACTGAGTAAGCAGGTCAATGAAAAGAGTCCTCCTTGATAGGCTTTGGGCCACTAGGTTCACTACATGTCAGATTAGGAATTTGTGGTTAAGGAAAGCTTCCTTGAGGAGGTTGCCTCTGAATGAGTTCAGTGTGTTCAAGATGGCAATCGCAGGAAAATGTAGCAGGAGGGCAGAGGGAAAGGAATGATGGCAGAAGTCATGGGTCTGGCCTGGCATCACACCCTGCTGGAGGCAGGTACTGATATTCCTAGAGCATCAAAGAACCTTACAGGGACTCTGAAGGCCAAGGTCTGTTGCTTCTGAGGGCTGTCACTCTTCAAGGGTAGAGTCTGAGAGTTGCCCCAGGAGACTCACTGTGTGTACATATGTGTTTTCTGTAATTATTTAGAAGTTTGACATCCTCAGCATCTATATCTGCTCACTCCATATAAAAGTAAGAGGAATGTGACCTAAGTAAGCCCCACTGGGATTTCTCACCCTACTAGGTGACATCTTTCCAGTAGTGACATCTTTCCAGTGTCCTGAAGCATCACTCCTTGACAAAAGAGTCACTAAGTGGAAGCAGCCTACTGCTTTGTGACCCATGAGTGCACAAAGAATCAGAATTTCAAATTGTCCCAAATTCTGTTTTATACACTCACAAGTGTGTCTGTTATCTCCCCGGAAGCCAGTGAAAACTGTGAAAGCAGAGTCTGTATCTGGGGTTGCAGGCATAGATCACAGAAGGAAGCCAGGCTCCATGATCTAGGAGTTCCTACAAATTCTACTTGTGGTTGCCCAAAGAAAGGGGAGGCCTGAGGTCAGAATCAGCTCATGGTACCTCTTGGGGTTTTCCCCTAACCTGAAGTGTTCCTGCTTATTTAAGTCATTTGTTCCTACTTTGTTGTCCCTATCCTACCTTCTCCCCAGAATGGTGATATCACTGATGAGCTAGCTCTCAGTGGCCAGCTATGTGGAATTGTCCTGACCCTTCTGACCCTACTTTGCTGTCAGTGTCAAACTGTTTTATATATGTATGCTTAGACTTCATTTAGCTGTGTAAGCAGTTTCGCAAGAGCTATGTGCACTTTTACCTACTTACAGGTCAGTATTTGCAGGGAAGCAAGATTAATGCTTTACCTAGCTCTTTGTTTGGGATCTGGAATGCTTGACTGGAAGTTCAAGGCTGCTGGTTCCTCTTAAGGGAATAGTCACTATTGGAAGCTGCTTCATCAACATTCTGATGACTTGTTCTAAGGCTCATTATCTTTCAACCCAGACAGGCCTGCTGACTGCTGCAGCTAGTCCCATGCTTGCTAATGTCTCCAAGCCTGCCCTCTGACCCAAAGGAAACATAGAGGTGTTTGTAATACACTAGTATTGAGTATCTATTCATATTTGATAGACAACTAAAACCTCAGCTCTTCTTTTTTTTCTTTTTTCAAGTTAAAGTCCAACTTTGCATCTCCCTTATCTCCACACAGTATTGAATGCAGGGGAAATTTCCATTTGGGAAATTTTTTACAGAATAATTTAATGAATAATTTAAGAAATCTGAAATTTAAGAACTAAGAAAAATGGCTAGTTTAATTCATAGAAGGGAAACTTGGAAGAAGCCAAAAGGATTGACTAGAATGTTTTAAAAGAAAAGTGATTCTCCACCCCATTGACTAGAGCTTGGTGCTGTGTGTATCTGGATCAAGGCATTAGGATTAGCAGAAAGAAGGGGACACTATGAGGTGAAAGAGATTTATGCACCCATGTTTCACGAGTGGTTTAATGATACACATACTTCTAGCAGACCCTTCTTCTGGCCCCTCAATCATCCAGCTCACCTTTCAGTGCTTCTCAAACCAGGGCTGTCCCCTTCCTCTGGGAACTGGGTTAATTTTTCAGGCTGCAGGGCCTACCTGTTCTTTGATTTCAACACAGCCCAAACCAACCTGCAGGCAGAAAGTGTCTTTGAGAAACTTCTAAAATTTCTGGCACCTACAAGTTGGGGCTCCTTCAGCTGAGACCTGGCAGTCCTCTGCATCACCTTGCTCCCTTCATGTTCCTCCTCTCCAGAAACCCCAGGGCCCAGTCCTTGGCAGGACTCTGACTCACTTGCTTTTTTTCCTGAATTAGCTTTTCTTTCAGTCTTGTTTCATGCCTAGATGGTCTTGGGAGATGGGAGAGCCCCCACTGTTATCCACAAGCCTATGTGGACAAAAAACCCAGCACCCTGGGAAGCTGGGCCAGACTGATTCTAGGCTGGAAAGACCAGAGAGAGAGAGAGACCTGAAACCTGTGCCTTTGCTGCACTTTCTTAGGGGAAGCACAGAACCTTACCCATGCCTTTACAGCCCTATGGCAAACCAGAGAAGCCACTTGCTAGACCCCGTGTTCCCCCCAGCCCCCAGCAATTAATCATAGTGGACCAATCTGACCATGAGTGGTCAGACTGAGCCCCTTCTCTAGCTAGCTCAGAACTATCAACCTGGGTCCAAGTTCTGAGAGTTGACAGGCAAGGGGGTCAGGAAACAAAAGAATTTATTGTAGAGATTGAAATGTAGGGTTCATTTGGACTTTGAGGAGACAAGACCTAGGACCAAGCTCAAAGAATACTATGATGTTGGCAGCCCTTTTATTTGTCCATTCGCTCATTCACTCATGTACCAAACAGTTCATGAGCTACTCCTCCACAGAGGGCATCACCACCAGGCATTGTAGAGGATATGGTAGCGAATACTTTTTTGTCTTTGCCCTGATGGCCAAGGGGCAAGGATCTAGTATTAATTTATTTTTTTAAAACAAAGTCTCTCTATGTTTCCCAGGCTGGTCTCAAACCCATGGGCCCAAATCATCCTTCTGCCTCCGTGTCCTAAGTAGCTGGGACTACAGGCTTATGCCATGATACCTGGCAAGGATCCACCATTAATTGCAGTGGGAGGCAGGACAAGAATACGTGGTCTTCTGTAACACACGGTGCCTACCAGTGTACTTGACCATTGATGCGCTCAGCCTAGGTACATCTCAGGGAAGAATATTCACCTTATGGGCACAGACCCTATCTCTTTTCCCTTCCAGCCAATTCACAGGTAAGAACATTTAGTCCCAGGGAACTATGTTATTTCTGTACATCCCATAATTGAAAAGCAATGCCAGTTACATACAAGGTACAAGGACCAGGTATTTATCCACGATATCGTGNCCGTCCACCAAAAATTCAAATACGAGTAGATCAACTCAAATCACTTAACGACTTTCAAAAGTTATTAGGAGACATAAATTGGATAACGCCTTATCTAGGTATACCAACAGGAGAGTTGGGACCTTTATTTGATATCCTAAAAGGTCCATCAGATCCAAATTCACCCTGCATGTTAACGCCTGAAGCGAGAAAGGCATTAAGAATCATTGAA
This sequence comes from Marmota marmota marmota, assembly GCF_001458135.2. Taxonomy (NCBI): domain Eukaryota; kingdom Metazoa; phylum Chordata; class Mammalia; order Rodentia; family Sciuridae; genus Marmota; species Marmota marmota. Next base: position 23,375,323 of record NW_025999869.1, read on the forward strand.
ACATATATTGAAAATATGCATTTGGATAGAATTGATATAAGTTTGCCTTTATTATTTATTGTACTACCAACAAAAAATATTCCTACAGGAGTATTTTGGCAAGAAGGTCCATTATTATGGATACATTTATCTTATTCTCCTAACACTATTCTTACTAGGTATCCTGGGGCTGCTGTGAGCTAATCATCAGCTGGCAGCTGGAAGTTTGCTGGCAGCTGGAAGTTTGCTGGGGCCCCTTCGGCTGTGGCTCTCAACAGTTCTCCCTCTCATAAAAAGTTTAACACCTTGAGGCATAAATTTATAAAGAAAATGAAATATCTAAAGTGCACAACTTGAAAAGCTCAGACACATAACATATATATAACTCTGAAGCCATCATTGCTAGAAAGGTTCAGTTCTGACCAGGAAGAAGAGCAAGTCTAGGCCCCTCACCAAAGTTGCTCCCAGATTCTTTCAAGTTGGACCTGCTTTCCCAGCCCACCCAGCTGAGGGGTAATGATGCTAGACTTGGGTCCTAAATCTCAAGTCCACACATTCTGTTTGAACATTGACACTTGTTGCTATCAGCCAGTACAGCCCAAGTAGAGACATCAAAAAGCTGTTCTATAGCTGATTTAGGTAGTTGGGGAGCTCAGTATAGAATACTATGTTCCTTCACAGACACATTAAGTGGGAAGTACTTAGCCTGGACTCTGTTGGCTTCTTACCCCCTCCCCACCCTCAGGAGGATTCAGACCATGTCCTAGAGTCCACTGAAGTCTGTCTGGTAGTTGGCAGGTAAGTGAATGGATTGATTGGCTGGTTGGTGGGACCGATTTCATGCCTGCTCTTTGTGTTCATTTTTGAGACCTATCACCTTTCCTGACCCTACTCACAGACCCCTCTGTGGTCATGAAGAAAGAGACCTTAATGTAAGTTGGCTTCCAGAGAGCCCAAAGCCAGACTCTAAGAGTTGTCAAGGGCACTCAGTGGTGGGTAGAGGGCACTGTAACTTACGCACTTGCCTTGACCTAGGACAGGATGTACCAAAGGGAGGAGGGGGAATGAGGAGCCTGAGATGCTCCAGGCCAATCCCAAGATGTCTGTGGTCATCCTGTCCTTTGAAGAGCCGTCTGCCCTGGGTTTGGGTGTCCCCCAGCCTTGCTAGTCTTATATTCTCGGGAAACCTGTTTTGTGGAGACCCAACTGGGGTCTACAACACCAGAACTCACTGAAGAAGCCTGTGAGCATCTCTAGTCTAACTTAGCTGAATCACTCCCAAGTCCTTGTGGTAGACCTGTTGAGAAACAGCTGTTGGCTTTGAATCCTTCTTTTCATCTTTGTTGTTTCAAAAGTAACATCCCATCATACTCAGTATCCATAATCTGACTCCTGAAGTTTAGATGCTGGCACCCTGTCATGACTCCCTCAACTTTGTCTCCCCACTAGTCCCAGTTTTGGCTTTAGCAGCCATGGGTGATTGGACCTGCCCTAGGACACTCATCTACCCGCCAAAGAGATGACATCACTGAGGTGCACAGGTGGGAAGGCTGTAGCATCCTGAGCATTCTAGTCTAGGTACTCAGGGTCCTTGACTCCTGCTAGGCTTCCTCCACATTTGGGTGTTCACTGACCCCAGTTCTTCCCTGGGTTGGGAATCATCACCATACTCAGCCCATCCAGGCAAATGCTTATTCCAAAGTGGAGAGACAGCAGCACCTGAGAGAACCTTGTCACTGCAAGTGTTCTTTGTGCCCAGACATCCAACCCCTCTAGAGGTGTGCAGAGGCTATGTGCACACACAGCCCAACAGGGCAGAGCAGACTTGCTTCAGCCTCTGTTGCTGACCTGTAAGAGATGCTTTGTTCCAGGATCTACACCTTCCCCCTGTCTTTGTTGGTTACTGGGGAACCAGCAGGCTCCATGGAAGGCAGGCAGTAGCCTAGTGCCAAGCTAGCAAGGGTCTGAATTCCCAGAAGGGCGACCGTGCATGTGAGAAGCCTGCAAAGGTTACTACCGTGCACAGTCTCTGTTCTGAAAACATTTTTCTTGAAACCAAAGTTTCTTGTTTCAGCTTGCTTTCTTCTTTTGGCTCATTAGGCTGGGATAACCTAAAGTCTGTGTCTAACTTAATCCCCATGTACTCCTTCCTGCCTGCAGATCTCTTTTCTTGTTCCTAGTAATAATATAGAGGGAGTCACACACTATGTATGGAAACTTGAGCAGCATAGCCTGTTCCCTACCTCAGTCTCTTGTCTTACAACAGGAAAGTTTAGGCACAGTATGTGTGTGTGTTGTGGGAGGTAGGGTGGACTTGTCTGAAGTTAGACAAGAAGCTAACACTTGAGTGAAACTTAAAACTGAGTTTCCTAACTCCCAGCTCAGAGCTCTCAACTGCAGTTGGGCCTAGTATTGTTGGTGTAGAGCATTTGGATTCTAGCTCCAAATATCAAAATAAGGATAGAGGTCATTGGCCCAGGTTGGAAGTGTGAGCAGAGCTAACGGAGTGGGTCTAGATGGTGTACACTGTGCTCAGACCCTTGTAGGATGCTTTGACCTTTAGGCTCACCACTCCCTCACCCCTCCAGTGGCTTGAAGCCCACTGAGTAAAGCATACTCTGCCCCCTCCACAGTTCTGGACTCTGTCCACATTCTTAGGCATGAGCATAAGAGAACTTGCTACATGAGTTTGGCATTTGGGCAGAATGTTACTCCCTGCCTCTCTTTCTTCCTCAATGGAAGCAAGATAATGGAGCCCAAACTATGAAAGACAGGATGGGGAGGGAGAGGTCACCTGCTGTCTGCTCTGCTGCTCAAGTGACCATTGCCTGGGTGAATTTTTACACCAGATCATGCAGGAATGTAGAACATCCTAATTTCATTTTCCAAGAAACCTTAAATTTAAGACCTTTTTTCAAAGAGGTGAGTGATATATCCTTTGCTCCTCTTTCAGTGGAACCTGGTGTGTGAAGATGACTGGAAGCCCCCGCTTACCATCTCCTTGTTTTTTGTGGGTGTGCTGCTGGGCTCTTTCATTTCTGGGCAGCTCTCAGACAGGTAAGGTGTCTGCCTCCTGCAGCTGCAGGGCACCATGGCACCAAGCAAGTAGCACGTGCCTGGCCTTGACTTCAGATTGTACTGTTCTCTCAGCTGAGGGCCTTATATTTTAAAAGAACAGAAAGCTGTGTCTGGTATAAACTCCATACCAAGTCAAATAGGCTAACATTCTTCGTCCCCTCTCTCTAACTCTTGCCAAGTAAAGAAACCTGATCTATCTAAGCAGAGTGTATCCATGATGCAGTGACCAATTTTTATTCCATGATTCACTTCTGTACTAGCCTGGCTCACTTTCGTTGGGTGATTTGGCACTCTGATGTCCCTGAGATGGAAGAGGCAAATGATCTGTAGGTTGTACCATGGTGGCTACCTCTGAATTCCCAAGAAAAACAGCATTCTCTGTATAAGGTGAGAGATCTCACCAGCCAGCAGAGGTGTGAAGTGCAGAACTCTTTTATGTCCTCAAGACTGAGGCCCCTTAACTAAGAGGCCTGAGGTTATGCACTTACTGTAAGACAAGAAGAACAAATATTTTCTTTACGCATTTGTCATAAGCAGGGTATTGGCATAATTCTAAAACTTCTAAAAAATATATTTTTAGTTGTACATAGATGGACACAATAACTTTATTTTGTTGATTACATTTTTTCATATGGTGCTAAGGATCAAACCACAACCCAATTCTAAAACTTTTAACTCAGGGTCCATTCTGGCGTAGGGTATCCAAAAAAACCACTGAAATATGTGCAAAAAAGGGAGGGAGAAGAGAAATTGCATGGAAGATGGAAGGAGACCCTCATTGTTATACAGAATACATGTATGATGATGTGAGGGGGGAAAAAAGAAGTGTGTCACATTAGATTGGGTAGAGAGTGTGATGGGAGGGGAGGGGAGGGGAAGGGGGAAAAGGAAGGACAGCAGAATAAAATAGATATTATTATTGCTGTATGTATATACGTGACTGCATGACCAATGTGATTCTGCAACCTGTACACTCAGAAAAATGAGAAATCAAACCCCATCTGATTCAAATGTATGATATGTCAAGATCATCGTACTATCAGGTGAAACTAAAATAAAAAAAAGAAATATGTGCAAAATATTAGGGACTGTATATAAGCTCCCCCATCCACCAAGGGGTCCATTGTGCTATATTTACTTCTCTGAAGCTTCAGGGTCTGTCACAGAACCCTGAAGTTGAAAACAATGGCCTTCAGCAAGTCCTTGGCCACAGTACCACAAAGGAAACACCCACAGAATCATTGTGTCACCCAGGAAAAAGGTTAACCAGCATCCTCCTGGCTGGTTGGGCTCTCATAGAGAAGTTAAGGATGAGAACATCTTCCCTTAGGGTCAATTCTGCTTTATTTTGTGGCACAAACTCAGGGTAATGTTTTGGTATAATTTGCATCTATGGATTATTGTTAAGTCTTTACCCATGAAAAATTTATGTGAATTTCTCACTAAATCTATCTTTTCCAAAGTGTCATCTAGTGATTAACATCAGAAAAATTTCTGTAGTTACCAGTAAGCATTAAAGAGTTCAATAGACTATGACCACAGACTGACAATTCTAGCTGGGTCAGAGACACTGGCCCTCGTCCAGGAAAGGCCTTTACTTCTCTAGATTTTTTATCTAGTATTAAGCATTGACTAATTATTTATTGGTTTAACAAAGATGTGCCCAATATGTGCCATACTCTGTCATAAGTACTATATGGATTTTTTTAGAAAACCAAATAATTGTGTCCTAATAACCCTAGGAAGTAGGAACTATCATTATTCCCATTTTATAAGTGGAGAAGTAAAACATGGGTTAGATAATGTATGTGCCCAAGGATACTCAGCAGCAAGGTCAAAGTTAAGCTTTAGACCCAGATAGTCTTGATCCTCCAATTTGTGTGGACTACTGCTCCAAGGCCCTGCTCTCCTAGAACTTACCTTCTAGCAAAGCAGAATATATCCTACTACTGATGAGAAAATTATTGTTATACTTGGCCATGGGGAGTGATACCGAGAAGTACAGGGTGCTGCAGAGTGTCTAAAAGGGGAGTCACAGGAGGATTCCCTGAGGAATGAAGCATGAGCTGAGAGTTGAAAGATGAGTAGAAATTAGCTCACTGAAAAGGTAGAAGAAGGAGCATTCTGGGAAGGAAGAACAGCATGTACTAAAGCCTAGACAGGAGGCTTAGGAATAGGAAAAAAAAAAAAAAAAAAGTTCAGTGTGGTAGAAACAGAGAGTGGTATATACATGAGGGCTCCCAGGCAGGCAGAGTCTGAGCAAAAGATCAAGCACAGCTTAGCACACCATGGTGAGGAGTTTGGGCTTCAGTGACAGAACAGTGTGGTGCTATTGAACGAGTGTAGTGAGCAGATTTGTATTTTTTAAAGACGTGACAACCAGGCTGGTGTTGTGGCTCAGTGGTAGAGTGCTTGCCTAGCATGTGTGAGGCACTGGGTTTGATTCTCAGCACCACATAAAAATAAACAAACAAAATAAAGGTCCATCAACTAAAAAAAAAAAAATTTAAAAAAGATGGCAGCCTTGTGGAGGAAGGATTGAAGTGAAGCAGGAGGGATTGTGGAAAGACAAATTAAGAGATTTTTCACAGTAGTTCATACAAAAGATGACGGTAGCTTGGCCTAGGGTGTGGGGGTAGAGAGGTAAAGTCAATAGGACTTGGCTAATGGGTGAGTGGAAAGGGAGGGGAGGAAGGTTTCTGGCCTGCCTAACTAGGTGAAAGATGATACCCTTCTTTAAGACAGAGAATGCTGGAAGAGAACCATATCTGCTGGAGATGTTGAGTTTAATCGAAACATACCAATTTGGGGGTGACTATGAGACCCCTAAGTGGAGAAATTGAGTATACGTTTGGATGTATGGGTATGGTGCACCTTGAGAGAGGTTCAGGCTGGAGAAGTGTATTTGGGAATTTGTCACATGTAGTTCCCTCTTCGGAACCCTAAACATAGACATAAGGGCCAGAGGAGAGTGCAGAGTAAGAAGGAGAGGGTCAGGGCCGAGCTTAGGAGATGGGGGAAACTCTCTGGGAGTGGAGTGGCAATTGAGGCTCAGAGGACTTGCGTTAATGTGAACAGAGAGGAGCTAGTTCCCCAAGTTCACAGTGGAAAATTGATGTGTTTTTCTGGATCAACTGTGTCATGGCTGAAGTAGATCTTTATGGGTCATCTTAAGAACCTGCTTACCATGTAACACCATGGTCACCTGAGGGAAGTTTCCAAAAGGTCTACTTCCAAGGAAACAAGGGAAACAAAATTCATGAGTATGTGGAGGATCACCTTAGTCTATAGAGAGGCTAACATACTGCGTTTCAAACATTTTTTAAATTTTTGGTAGCAGAACTTTCTTTTAAGTAGAATCAGTTAAGTCCAGGAAATGAAATAGTTAAAGTGTGGCTGATCTAACTGTAGCCCCTGCCTTTAGCTCTAAATACCACCCCTCAAGCTTGTCTGTACTACCAGAGAAGTCCTAGTCCTCTGTGGGATTAACACTTCTGACCTCACTGCCTCTAAGCAAGCCAAAGAAATTACCTAAGAGCAATAGAGTCATGCCTTCAACAGTAACTCTTGATATGGGACAAAGGTTTATCCTTCTTTCTGGTGTATTATTAAGTCTGAAGTTCAAGAGCAATTTAAATAATCCTGGATTGCCAAAGCCTTTTATCTGACGTTATTCAGTCATCTTTATGAATCATGAGAGACACAGCACTCACTGAGAAGCACTCATATGTCCTGTTTTTTTGTAGAAATGTGTGTGTTTACCACTTTGCATACAGACTTAAAAGCAAGCTTTTCTAGTTACAGTTCCCAAATGCCAAGGACTGATGCTGCTTAAGAGCTTCCTGGACCTTCTTTTCTCTACCATTTTAGGGAACCTTGGATAGGGAAGTGGGGCAGAGGTTATACCAGTGTGCTGTGTAGTTAGTTTGCTTTCACCTCCCCTCCACTGGTGTGTAGAGCACCTTCATGACAGAACAATGCAGGTGGAAATCCTTCTCCACCGGGGTTTCTCAACCTAGCTCTATTAATGTTTTCAGCCAAATAATTCTTTGTGGTGGGGAGCTTTCCTAGGCTTTTTAGAATATTTAGCTACATCTCTGGCCTCTACCCATTAGGTGCTATTAGCACCCCCTGCCTGAATTGTGACAATCAAAACAACAAAGAAACAAACAAACAAAAAAACTGTTACATTGAAGGAAAACACCAAATTCTCTCACACAGCTGCAAGGCCCCACGCAGTCTAGTTCCTACTTCCCTCTGAAATCTGGGCGTAGATGATGCCAGCCCATGTTTCTTGTGCCCCTCCAGCCACAGTGGTGTGTGTCCTTCTCAGAGTCTATAGTGTTCCCCATGCCACCCCCAGGGCTCCTCAGGATAGAAGGTTTACAATACTCTGGTTCCTGTGACTTTCCATCATAGTACCTATTAAAAGTCGGTAGATGAAGTGTTGTCATAGGATTTATATTGGTCTCCCTTCAACACCAGACTGAGTATCTTTGAAAGTTTGGTTTCTATACCCTTAATCCCCTGTTTTCAACCAGCTACTTTCCCTTTGGGACTCATCATTGTCCTGTTGTCAGGGAGACCCTCCCCCAATGCCCAGTCCCCAGCCCCACCCCAGTTCTGGATGAGTGCCTTTTTGAACTTTTGTGGACCTGGGGGCCATTTCTTTAGTGTACTTGTCTGGGTATGTAATCGCATATTCAGCAGTTTGTTGATGAAAGTGTGACTGATGTTTTCATCAAGTAAACTATAAGCTCCTTGAGGGTAGAGACAGTGCATCTTTTTTTAAGCAATGTCCCCAGTGCCTAGGACAATAGATACTCAGTACACTCACTGAATAAGGTGGGTGTCAGCTAGTGCTCGATAGATGTAATCTTCCCACTAGATTGACTCTTCCTCCTGTTTGTGATACTCTATTTTAAGTAAACCCATCTAAAACAAAACAAAACATCAACTTGTACTTTTTAAATGAGCATAGATAACAGAAAACTACACCAAACAAATGTGTGACCTAAGGAATTATTCCACAAAAATAATCTTGTAACCCCCACGAAAGCAAGCAATAGAACTTTGTTGTCCATCAAGAAGCCCTGTCCAGGTGCCCCATTTCAATTACAGCACCCTCTCTTACCCATAAGTAACCACTAAACTAACTAGTGTGACTCTTAAAATAACTACTTCCTCATGGAAGAATCCCAAAGACACAATCCCAAATGCCATAATCCCTAAAGTCTAAAATCCTGAAAAATCACAATTCTAAGGTTAAAATCCTGAATGTTGAAATCCTGAAAGCAGAAATCCCCCAAAACAAGATTCTCATTTAAAAAAAAAAAATAGACTATATAAGAGGAGTAGAAAGCTAATTCTAGGGAAGGGTTTTGTATCTGGGAAGTTTACACAAGATAAGTGCATCACATTGGGCAGAATGAATGACCAGAAATTTGGTGAAGCATTATTTTGGTTATATCTGAGTGTGTTTCCCAAAGATATTAATGTGTGAGCCTGAGTAGACCAAGAGAAAGATCCATAATTAGGTGCTATTTTGAAATTTTAAACTCCAGTAAATTAGAAGATCTAGAAGAAATGGATACATTTCTAGACTAGTACAGACCTGCCAAAATTGAACCAAAAGGATTGTTTATAACTAAACAGACCAATAACAAGTAATGAGATCAAAACAGTAATAATAATAATAATAATAATAATAATAATAATAATAAACCCTTCCAACAAAGAAAAGCCCAGGACCAGATGAACTCTCATATGCATTCTCCAAGAACTTTAAAGAGGAGCTAATGCCAATATTCCTGAAATTATTAGAAATAGAAAGGAGCCAATCACTTCCAAATTCATTCTATGAAGCCAGTATCACCCTGTTACCAAAACCAAATAAGGCTACATCAAGGAAAGAAAACTACAGACACTACAGGTCAATATCCCTAATAAACTTAGGTACAAAAATCCTCAATGAAATATTAGCAAGTTGTATTCAACAACATATTAAGAAGATTATACATCATGGCCACATTCCAGGGATGCAGGAACGGTTTAACATATGCAAATCAATTAGTAGAATTCATCACATAAGTGGAATCAAGGACAAAAATCACAATAGTCATCTCAATATATGCAGAGAAAGCCTTTGACAAACTTCAGCACCCATTCATGATAAAAACACCCAAGAAACTAGGGCCAGAAGGCACTTACTTCAACATCATAAAGGCTTCATATGACAAACCCAAAGCCAACTTCATAGTGAATGGGGAAAAAACTGAAAGATTTCTTTTAAAATCTAGAACAAGAGAAGGATGAACATTCTCATCACTCTTATTCTATATAGCACTAGAAATTCTAGCCAGAGAAATTGGGCAAGAGAAGGAAATAAAAGAAAGAAAAATAGGAAGGAAAGAGATCAAATCATTACTGTTTGTAGATGATATGATTCTTTTTAAAACGTCATTGTGAATGCATGATTTAAGCATAATTGATGTGTTTCAGTCCCCTGCTGTCATCAACATAATTGTGGCACTGCCTTTTGAACGACTGTGGTGTCCAGGCTGCACATTGGTTCTGGGAAGCGGGGAGGAGTAACAGCATGGGGACTGGGAACCTGGGACTGTATGGGCACTGGGTACACTGGCAACACTGCCCACAGCCCCTTCTCTAGATGGAACCCCCTTCTGCTACCTATCCCAGCTGGTTCTCTGTGACTCTCCTTTCCTTTCTAGGTTTGGTCGGAAGAACGTGCTGTTTGTGACCATGGGCATGCAGACAGGCTTCAGCTTCCTACAGATCTTCTCAAAGAACTTCGAGATGTTTACTGTGCTGTTTGTCCTTGTAGGCATGGGCCAGATCTCCAACTACGTGGCAGCATTTGTCCTGGGTATGGCCATCAAGTTGGAGTTGAGTACTCGATCCTGTTTTTCACTGTCATCCCACCACCTGCCTTTCTGGAGACAGCTCTGATGTTCCTCAAAGGGAAATGGTCTTTAGCAACACTGGCCAGAGCTTCCTGGTGAACCCAGTTTATCAGCAAGGAAACTAAGCCAGACAAGTGACCAGCCTTGGATCCCCAGTGGCACAATAGCCTGACTTCTGATTTCTGGTTCTTTGCTGACCTCCAAGGTGTGGCACCTTGGTCTTGTTAGTAATTTTTGCCATTTTGCTAGAACTCACCAGAAAACATCCTTTTTTAAAGCCTACCAGTACCCAGACTGAGGTAGCTGGTGCAAGATGGAGGCATGCCAGGGAAGTAAGGGCTGTGATGGGCAGGCTTGCTGGGGAAGAGAACTGCCACCTCTGCAGAGCACTGTGGCCAGTGATGTCTGTGGATGGGCATAAATGGGCCTCAGTCACCTTCAGGTTCTGATTCAGAGGACACACTGTAGGATTTTGCTCAGTCCAGCCTGTTCTCGCTGAAAAGGTTGTCTGTCTCACTGTTTGGAGAAATCAGACTCCAGCAATAAAATCTTTGAGTTCCTTGGGTTATATTGGATTATTGGATTATTATATTGGATTATTTTTTCTTTTCACATATAATAGAATTTTTTTCCTCGAAGGATAATAGTCAGCATGTGTGGACTTAGTAATGACTTTGCCTTTAATGATTTCTTCCTCATATAAGAAATTGAAAGGCGCTAACATGGTATCTTTAGCATGTGGCTGAGCAAAGTGGTGACATTTCACAATAGAACAATGGCTAAGGGGCTGAGAGGCCTCAGTGAGGTACTCCCAGGAGTGTGTCAGACTGGACTGGGTTCAAATCCATCTCCTCCCTAGGGCTTGGGAACATAGAAATAATTCTGGCTGCCTCCTTGTCTCTATGTTGAAACTGATACCATGGAAGATTAATAAGAAAATAATCCAAATTAAAGTGCTAACTTCTCTCCTCCCTTGTTTTGAACAGGAACTGAAATTCTTGGCAAGTCAATTCGTATTATATTCTCCACGTTAGGAGTATGCATATTTTATGCCTTTGGCTTCATGGTGCTGCCATTGTTTGCTTACTTCATCAGAGACTGGCGGATGCTGCTGCTGGCACTGACTGTGCCCGGAGTGCTGTGTGCTGCGCTCTGGTGGTGAGTGTGGCCCTGTATTTTCCAGCAGGGTGGCTTCCATCTGGCCTTCACTAGAGGGCAGCAGCAGCCCTCAAATTTGGGCTCCCAGAGACAGGAAGTGTGATTATTGATATTGTTTCAGAGTTTCTCTTCACATTTGGAAGAACCAAAACAAAACAATCCCAAGACATCAATAGACTTGTTCTCAGCCCTGTTCTGGGTTGATCTAAGTGTGGGGAGAAGTAGGTGTGAGAAGCTGGGGTCTAGTGTGACCTCCAGGAAGTTCTCAGACCCCAGAACAACAGAGCAAAGCCCTGGTTCTGGCAGTGTGTTGCTGGCCTCATCCCTTGGCATGGGGAAATGAGAGAGTGCTCCAAAAGTGATGTCCTCAGGGTGGCTGTGCAGAGGCCATGCAATGTAGACTGGTTGGACAGAGAAGAGGCCATTTGTCAGAGTGAAGAGGAATCATCCTTTAGAGTCAGGGAAGATGAGATTACTGGCCCACGAGGAGTGGAGAAGATTTCAGGGCATAGTGGGAAAGAAAATACTTCATCATGGGACCTAGTTATGTCTGTAGGGCTACATGGTCTTGGTGAGTGCCAAGGCTCCAGGCTACTCTAGGTACAGAGGCCAAGTATGTTGGATAAGTTAGGGGAAGGGTAAGGAGAAAATAGAGATCAATGGGCCAGTGCAGAAGCTTCTGTGGATGCTAGGGACAGGAAATGAATATAGTAGGGTAAGGGCTGGCTGAGCCCTCAGCAGGAGCCAGGCTTCAAGATCCCATCTTGTACCTGTCTTCTTAGAACCAGCAGGGGGCACCACCACCCTTCATAAATGAAGATGGCCAGCCAGTGTAGGAATCCCCTTAGCCTGTGCAGGGCCCTCCAAGTTTTATACACCATAGCCTACCCTAGAGCTCGCACCTCAGGTTTACTGGGTGTGGACCATCTCTTTATTTCTGATTTGTGAACATCTAACACTCTACAAACCTAATTTTGGATCTGAAAACTCATTTCCCACTTCCAGTTATACTATACTGGTCTGTTGGGCAGGAGGCCTCACTGAGATTGTATTTGAACTTCTAGGTTTATCCCTGAGTCCCCTCGATGGCTCATCTCTCAGGGACGATACAAAGAGGCTGAGGTGATCATTCGCAAAGCTGCCAAAATCAATGGAATTGTTGCACCCTCAACCATCTTTGACCCTAGTGAGGTAAGCACCATGTGGGAACTAGTGGGGGCTACGCTGGTCATGATTTGAGGATGGCAGCACACAGCCCAGCTTGAGCCCTACGTCTCCCTGAGACATGCCCTGTTTTAATACTCATTAGTTGAGTAATAGTTTCCAACTGCCTAACATGTTTCTCCTTTCCCATGGTTTTTAGGTTTTCATACATTTTACTTTCTAGGCAATTATATAATAAAATAAATAAAATACATCCTTTATGAGAAATAGACCTTACACAATGTCAGCATTTCAGGAAATCATTGTTTCTCATGCCTAAGGTGATTTGTCATCATAAAGGTAATCCAGCACATAGCATTAAAAAAAAAAAAAAAAACACAACTAGATTTGCCATTGGCAGTGTTCAGCCTCTTTTCACCCTCAGTGGTTAGTTGTTGCATATCATTTTGAAGCCAGGTCCCTTCTGAAGTCCATCTCTTCCTTCTCCACTTTTCTGCAAACCCTGTTCTCACACACCATGAACACTTCTTGGCTCTGCCTTGTTCCTGGTTCTTGCTTTTCCTTCCTGTTCCCTCTCCTTCTGCCCTTCTGCATCAGACATTTCCCTCAAACTCATGACTACAACAATAGGTTAGGATCTGTAAATGCTGACTGATATGGTTCTGGAATCTGTCTGTGGTCTGACAGGAAGACTAGGGACTGGCTGTAGGAAGAGCCTCAAGCAATCATGCTGAAGTGTGAGCAGCCGGTGGGTTAGAGACTCTCGGGACTCAGGATGCAGACTCCAGGCTCAAGAGAGACCAGTTATAAGAGGCCAGTGGCCAACAACAGCCTTGATGGCATCCAGCTTAAGTGGTGGCTTAGCAACAGCTCTCACTCAGCACGTATTGGAAAGGGCTCTGGAGCAGAGGTTAGGGCAGGAGTGTTTCACAGAAGGCTTTTAAATGAGTTGGCCTTGGTGACTTTTAAGTGAGGAACCAGTCTCTGTGAACCCATGAGCCCCACTAGCATCTCTGAGGAAATGAGGCTATTTCAGGGGATCCTTTAAGTCCAAAGTTGACCTTTTGTTGAACTTCTAACTTGGGAAAAACAAGCTCCAAAGCTGGGTTTGCTTAAGAAAGCAACATCAGTATGTTTAGACATGTGGTTTATTAATGGCCTTGGCTGTGCTGAATTTCATAGGAAGTTACTCTGGGTGAAGCTCAGGTCAATTTTCCTGTTTTTCAATTTGAATTTTTCCCCCCTGGAAGCAGACCAGTAACTACATGGTAGGAGGACTCAAAACATGAATCCTTTTAAAATGTCATATCAATAAACTGCACAGCCAGTTTCTCTCTCTGACCCAGAGGGCAGGGAGCCAGCCTTAGGAAGGAATGCTTAGAGGCCTCCCTGGAATGTGGCCACTGATGGGTGGATGGGGATGGTGCAGCGAGGGAACTGTCTGCTTGGGCCTCCGACTTCACTGGGCTCTTTGAGGAACTGGTCACTTCCCTTTACTCCTCATTTTCATTGTCTTTGTTATTGACAAAGACCTGAGGAAGACTTAGCATCCCAAAATCATCACTATGCTACTGTTCTTTTCAAGAAAGAAAGATAACACACTCCCTAACTCTGAGAAGCAAGATAGCTATGATGCCAGATTTACGTTATGTTACTGTATGTTCTGAGTCTTCAACCTTCTTTCCTTCCCATGCCCCCAATCATATTGTCCCTGCAGTTACAAGACCTACGTTCCAAGAAGCAGCAGTCCCACCGCATCCTGGATCTGTTCCGAACCCGAAATATCCGAATAGTCACTATCATGTCCATAATCCTGTGGTGCGTAAGTGAGACATACCTGAGGCTTCGGTAAAGAAAGGCAATCAGCTTCTGGAGGTGGCTCTTGAGCCTCTGATTTGCAGATGTGCCTCAGATCCAAATTGAGACTGTGTCATCAGAAAATGAAAGGGATGTGTCCTGTGATGGATGGAAGAAATGGGCATGTCATAATTCTTAATGTAATAGAACCTCAGAAAAAGAGAATGAAAACTGTGGTGGAGGCTGTTTGAGAACTAGGGACCACTGGGGATCTCCCCACATCCTGAGGTGAATCATTGCTTACTTCACGTCCTTGCTTAGTAGTTGTTGTCCCCTGCTCCCTTCTACCTACTCACAGATAATGTCTGAGCAGGCCAGCTGGGGCTTTTAAGAAGGATCTGAGTGAAGACACATTGTCTTTTAAGGCTACAGAGACGTCTAAGGACTTTCTGGAAATGTGGAAGTGGGATATGCTCCTTCTGGGATGTTCAGAGACTATCCTGGAGTCAGGGCCATGGCCTAAATGTCCTCACCAGATCCCATCTAACAAGGCACTTCATGAAGAGTCAGGAAGGAATGTGTGAGTTACCAGAGAGAAGGAACACATCTGAGAGTCTGGATAGCTTTTTCTCATATCCAGACCCTGGGATTATAGGAGACTTCAAGCCTCCTGGGTGAATAGTGATAGGATGGGTGAGGAGGGCAGAGGCAGACTTCATTTCTGCACTCCATTGCAGGCTGACCATTGCAGTGGGCTACTTTGGACTTTCCCTTGATGTTCCTAATTTGCATGGAGACATCTATGAGAACTGCTTTCTTTCGGCGGTGGTTGAAGTCCCAGCATACGTGTTGGCCTGGCTGCTGCTGCAACATGTGCCCCAGCGCTCTTCCATGGCCACTGCTCTCTACCAACCAGCTTTGGGGAGCCCGTCATTTTGCTCACTGGGATGCACTATGAGTCACCCATTTCCAAGGAATGGGCCACGGTCCCCCAGGGCAGGGCACTGCTTCCCAGGTCTGCCTCAAGACAGGACTAGTGTGTAGCCTGCACCTTAGACATGCCAACCCATGATGAGTCACCCACTTTTGGTTTACCCAGCCACTCCTCCCTTCTCTAAATTTCCCAGGAACTGTGGACATACTCTTTTCCTTCATGGTAACAGCATAAAGGTCTGGGTCATCAACAGAGAATACTTACTGAGGAGAGGGCCCAGTAAGGGCATAGGAAACAGTGGAGGACATGCAGATGAGAGGCTGTGGCCCCACCATCTCTCTCCCTCTTATCTCCACAGTACAGTGGGGGTGGTGCCAGTTGCCTCTGACCAGGCCCTTACTGGCTGGTCACCACCAATCATCTGCTGGGGGTCTTTCTCCAAATGTTTTATCTAATGATGCACTTTATTGATATTATCTTTCCAATCCTGTCGCTCCTGACTTGGTGTCTACTGCCTTACTCATTCCCTAGCTCCTTCTGCAGTTGCTAGGTTTGGAGAGGTTCATAGAATAGGGAAATAGGCTTTTCTAAAGTCTTCATCTCAGGGGTTTTGAGGCTGAAAGGCAGGCTGGAATATTTCTTTTAGTGAGGTAAATCTGGTCCTTTGGCTGGGACCCTTGGTATTTGGCATACTCTCAAAATGCATGAAACAGGAACTTACCATTGTACCACTTGGGCTGGGGGGAGTTATCTTTTCTTCTGCGAAGTAAGGTTTGGGGTTAAATCTACTGCTGCCTTCCTAGTCTCTGCTTAGGGTAGTTTGGAACATCCTGAAGTAATTGCATTTTTCAAGTTGTGCAGGTGGGAGAGTGGATACTGCTTCTCCAGCTTTCTTCTGCACTCCATTGCAGGCTGACCATTGCAGTGGGCTACTTTGGACTTTCCCTTGATACTCCTAACTTGCATGGAGACATCTATTTGAACTGCTTTCTTTCGGCGGTGGTTGAAGTCCCAGCATACGTGTTAGCCTGGCTGCTGCTGCAACATGTGCCCCGGCGCTATTCCATGGCCACTGCTCTCTTCCTGGGTGGCAGTGTCCTTCTCTTCGTGCAGCTGGTGCCCCCAGGTAGGGAACATATGCATCAGCAGTCTCGGGTCTTCATTGAGTCACCCACTCTCTACCAGGCTACCTGCCTTAGTTAATTCAAAGAATAAAATGAAGCCCATCACAGATCCCCTGCATATATGCATCCTTAGCCTGAAAATCAAGAAAAAGTACCTAGTGAGACCAGAACATTCTTTGTGGCCAGGGATTTGAAGGGATGGGAAGGAACACCCATTGAAACTGTTGGTTAATTTTACTCTAAATCCAGGTTAATGCGTTTATATTCATTTTCCTCTCCAGAATGGGGGGGGGGGCATCCCCATTACTTTTCCCAGCCCTGCTTTATTTATTCAGCCAATGCTGTGGAGCACATACTGTGGGCTAGGCACTGGGCTTGGTACTAATGATACAGATGTAAACTAGTGTCCTCAGGAAGCCCACATCCTAGTTGAGAAAATATAGAAGGCTCTTTATTTTTCAGATTGTCTTTCCTCCTATGAATAAAAATAAAGTATAGTGGGGAGCTAGTTTACATAAGAGTGGTCATGAACAGCTGCCTAAACAGGGGGCAGTTCAGCTATGAGAAAGTCCAGGAGAACATTTCAGGAAGAAGAGACAAGCAAAAACGGGTTAGGGAGTGAGCCTGGCATGCTTGAGTGAACTAGTGAGAACTGAGAGGGAGAGAGGAAGAGGAGGTCCCAGAGGTCATGGTTAGGATTTTCTAAAATTGTCTTCATATCCCACAGATTGGTGGGAGGAGCCCTTTCTGACCCATTTTAGGAAAGTCAGTGGGCCCTCATCTGTCCATCACTGTGCCTGGAGTCCTCAGTGCACCCATGGGTTTGGGATTCTCTGGTAGTCACTTTAGGTCCCATCAGGCTGGGAACCTTCTGCATAGGAGCAGAGGATGTATTGTGGAGCCCCAGAATGGATGTAGAGGTTCAGATCTGAGCTCAGAAGGACCCTCATGTCTCCTTGTTTAGATAGCAAGAAGGATAGATTGGAGTATCATCCCAAAATTCAGATGGTTTTTAAATGTTTTTGAGGACTGTGTAGAATTAAACCATGAAATGAGTTAGAGTTGAGTTCTCCATATATCTAGAATCATTAGTTAATTCTGCAGCACCTGCAGTCTGAAGTTCTGGGGTGACAGAACAGACAGCTCCCCAACAGACATGTCCGTAATGACTTCTGCACTAGAAGGCAGGTTGATTGGGCTGTGAAGAGCTTAATCTGGTGGCTTCTAAGTTGAGGACAGTATATATCCACAGAGTTGTAGGTCCCCAGTCTCCTTTCAGGAACCACCTTGGGGTGAAATCTTGGGTATGGCCCCTTATCTCAGGAAGTTATAGAAACTGACCCCAAGGCAAAAAAGGAAATGGAACTCTCAACAGCAGCATAGCCTAAGTTGGTGTCTACTTTCTTTCCTTTGCCCCTCCAGACTTGTATTACTTGGCTACAGTCCTGGTGATGATAGGGAAGTTTGGCATCACTTCTGCCTTCTCCATGGTCTACGTGTACACAGCTGAGCTATACCCCACAGTGGTCAGAAACATGGGTGTGGGAGTCAGCTCCACAGCATCCCGCCTGGGCAGCATCCTGTCTCCCTACTTTGTTTACCTTGGTAAGTTCCCTGGGCCAAGGGCACACTGGAGTGATGGGACAGAAGCACCAATTGGCTTTAATGTGAGCTGGAGATGGCTTGCTCACAGGAAAACAAGCACACAGAGCACATGGGATCCATCCAGTACGGATCTGTGGTTGGGGAGGGATCATGTCCCAGGGCACTGTGGGGGAAGCTCTTGCTTCCAAACAGAAAACTACCTATAGAGTAGCTAAAAAATGGATGAGAAAGAGGACTTTGCTTCTGTTTTGGCCACACAGGCCCTCCATCAGAGAGCATAATTTCTTTATCCTAAGAATCGTCAGAAAAGTTTAGGGAGCCAGAGTACTTAACTGGGGATGTTTCTTCTTGGGATCAGGAAAGATGAGGGGAAAGATGTTCATTCAAGGAGTGTGATACACTGAGGATCATTGTAGCTTGGAGCACTTAACACAGGCTTGTGTCACTTTATGTGGCTGTGCACCAGTTTTCTCTTCCTCAGAATTATTTCCTCATGGCAGCTGCTGTTTCCCTGCACATCCCTAGCCAGCACACCTTTGGAGAGAACTGGCATCTACCCTGAGAATACCCAGAGTGCTCTGTGAGCATGTGGCATAGACCTAATAAGAAGAAATTCTTTTTGCCTCACCTGAAGGCAAATCAAACAGGTTGTGGCA
Organism: Marmota marmota marmota; assembly: GCF_001458135.2. Lineage (NCBI taxonomy): Eukaryota > Metazoa > Chordata > Mammalia > Rodentia > Sciuridae > Marmota > Marmota marmota. The sequence continues at coordinate 23,393,741 of NW_025999869.1, forward strand.
CATCTGCAGAGGTGGCAGAGTTATTCCTATCCCTGGACAAGTACCTCGTGTTCCTTGGAAACACAGCATTGAGAAATAGACTAATCATCATGGCTTGGCTTCTCTGCTACCCTGAATCTCTCCCTGGCACCATGGGGGCACGACTGGCCCTCTGAGCATGCCTGTGCCAGCTGTGGGTTCTGAGAGTGTCTAGGTACAAGATTCCAATCTGGCATCTCAAGCTGTGGGAAGGGCCAAGTCCAGCAAGGAAGGTGACCCCTTTACAAGTCCTAGAAGTGAAAAAGGATAGAGGTAGACCAAATCTCACTGCAGCCTGGGGCTGGGGCTTCTGTTTGCTCTGCCACAGGTGCCTATGATCGCTTCCTGCCCTACATTCTCATGGGAAGTCTGACCATCCTGACAGCCATCCTCACCTTGTTCTTCCCAGAAAGCTTCGGCAGCCCTCTCCCCGACACCATTGACCAGATGTTAAGGGTCAAAGGGTAAGGAGACCTCCTTCCTCACAGTAAGGATGCACTGGGTCTGGGCCTGGTCAGCCCCTTGAAGTGGAGCCCCCAGCAGACTTTCTCTCACAAATACCTTGGGCCAGATTAGCCATCAGAGGGTTATGAATGGCAATAATCTGATCCTGTGTGGACATGTCTCCACACACATTGCCGGGGCAACAGCAGCTTTGGGACAGTGCAGAGACTAGGAGAAAATATCTCAGATCTGCTGTATGATTTTTCTTTCCCAGTGAGGTTATCCTCATTTCTGATGTATTTGTTTGTTTTGAGTCTGATAGGCTTCTTTTTCAGATTTGTTCCTAACATTTGTTTTGCTTATTTTAATAGAATAAAATATAGGCAAACCCCAAGCCAAACAAGAATGTTAAAGGATGGTGAAGAAAGCCCCACAATCCTTAAGAGCACAGCCTTTTAACACAACCTCCAGTGAGAGAGGAACTGAAAAGGAAAGCCTGCATCTTGTCAGAAATAGCTGTACAGACTCTTAGTTCAACAGTGACAAATGCCTTTGCTGTTTATTCTGTTGACCCTGTGTCTGGTTTGCTCGTGGATGAGCATCATACCCACTCACAGGATGCATATATATGATCCTGGATATATACGGTTCCTCCAGGGACACCAAGGCTACCTACAGACAACTTGTATATGTCCTAACTATTACAGTGATAGACATGGCACTTCCTAAGAAGCCGATGGCTCACTAGATCCTGTAGGATTTGGAAGAATACAAGAGGCATCTGCTAGATGTGTATTTTAATCTTGGACCACCTGAAAAGGCCCCTGATAAAATGGAGGTCTGAGTTTTCTCCCTTCTTTCCCTACATGATGAACTTACGAGGAAAAAAATATTCCACAGGGGGAGTTTGATTTCTCACCTTTTCTCAGTTACAAAGGACATTAACTGGGATGTTGCATCCCCATGGCAGGGAGGAGCACAGGCTTTAGGGAAACGTAAATATGATTCAGATGAAGAGTTCTGAGCAGATGCAGAACACAGGCAGGTGATTTGTGACCACACTATGACTGCTGGGCAGGCTTGTTTACATCTGATCAAAGCACTGGGCTTGTCAGGCCCACAGGTCTGCTCTCTGTGTTTTTTACTGCTGTGTAAATTAAGCCTCCTCACTACTAGAGCTTCTTATCTGTGGTTTAAAGGAAGTATATTAGTGAAAAATTGTCTCCCCTCTCGAAACTGTATTGAGGGGGTTTTGTTTTTGTTTGTTTGTTTGTTTGTTTGTTTGTTGTGTCTCCTCCTTCTTAAGTTATTTGCCCTTCAGCAAAGACCTGGGAAAGGCTATTTCTTTAGCTTCCTGGCTTGTGCCCCTCACCACTGTACAAGGCCTTACCAGCCTTAGCCACTAGCACTTCTCTGAGTGCCAAAAAAAAAAAAAAAGATGTGATTGTATGTGTTCCTCTTGTGGTACCTAATCATGGGGAAAATTACAAGAAAGAATTGTAAATCACATTCACAATCTTTCAGAGTTGCTCATTTTAGTCATATAACATTATTGGGAGATATTTTGTGTTCAATGTAATTGTCTTTTCTAATTATGTTACCATGGTACTCCTAAAGCATATGTTTCACCTGGTTTTAAAAAAAAAAACGTATTTTTGTGAAAGCTACTGAAGTGCCTTGGGAAATAAGAAAGTTTTAATAAATAAAATGATTTTTTAAAATAATAGCAATTACCTTCAATCTTGTTTTCCAGAATTTGATGAGCCCTTGCCACATCAACACCTAACTTTTCTTTCTGTCATTTTGGGCTAATTCTGACAATGGTTAAGGATTAGACTATAAGGTTAAGATCTAATCCCTGTGTACTGGAAATCTGTACTTTAGTAACTGTGAACCGCATCAGCCTTCCTACACAGTGTCTTCGCCTGGGTTCCCCTGAGACCAGCATGTCTGTGCAGTTAGATTGTCTGGGAACAAGATTCCAGGGAACAGGAGTAAATGACAGAGGAGAACCGGGAGGGAAGGAGGCCCAACACTGGGTTATATGATCAGATTGGCCAGTGCCAAGGGCAGGTTGTGTTCCAGTCAGCCAGAACTTCTGAGGAGGACTATAAAATACACCTAAAAACCATCTGTACCATGGACAAAAGAAGGAAGTATTTATCTTTTACACCCATCCATCAAAGGCTGAGCCACAGGTGTCAGCGCTTCACATTTCCAGGTGTGAGTCCCAAACAGATTCTGTCTCTTGGGTAGAAAGCAAGAGGTGTGGCATCACAGGAGGAAGAGATCCCCCCACACACACTAATCCTACTGTAACTCTGTGAAGTTGGTCAGAGCCTGTGTGAACTGGTCCCTTTAGGAGTGGCTAGAGTAAGTGCTGTGGCAGAAAGGTGTCTGATGTCTGTATTCGGTTTGCCAAAGGGCACTTTACACTAGAAAGTATGGATGCACCTGGGTAAAAAGTTTGACAGACAGGGCCTGTTACATAACCAGCTTCAGGCTGAGGTCAAAGGGAAGCTTAGCCCATCTTCTGGAACACTGTTGGCTTCTTTACTCTCAAACCTGGTTCTGTGCTGGGTCCCTGATTAGTTCACTTCACAGGGGCTCCAGGTTCTGAATTACAGCCCTTCCTGCCCTTTCTCCTGCTGCATGAGTGAATAGTTTCTGCATTTACTCTGATCCTTGTCATTCATGGCCTTCTGAGGGCAAAAACCATATTGCCTGAATGCTTTGAGCTCTTCCTTTGAGCATTAGCTCTCAGCATTAGCTCTCAAGTCACTGCTCCCAAAGTTGAACCAAGTGGCTGAAAATCCAAACCCAGTTTCTGAACCTGCTAGACTCTGTGTGCTCGTTTCCATCAGAGCCATGACCTTGGGAAGACTGATCAGATTATCTTGACGAGGGGATCTCCTCTCAGAGAGATACACATAATGCATAGCTATAGGGACAGATCCAGAGCTTGATGAGGTATTCAGTTAATACCCATAATAGCTGGAAACCAGCATACCCTTGTAGACAGGAGGAGCAAGAAAAGAACGTGGTGGAACAATCAGATTAAAAAAAAAAAAGAAAAAGAAAAGGTTCTTCACCATAGATCAAAGCAAAGGCAAGGGTTTACCCCATTATCTTCCTAGTCTTGTAACAGAGTAAGAAGCACAACAAAATTTTCTTTTAGATGTTTGTGTTCAATTACTTTCCTAAAGGACTTTGAAGCTGATAGAAAAAAAGCTTGATGTTGTGCATTAGCAATACCTCATGGTGTGCACTACTGCTATAAAAGCATTTTGAGAAAATACATCTATTTTCTCATTTAATTCTCACAGAAATCTCGTAAAATTGCTAGAGGATAACCAGGATGGCAGAATCACAAGTTTTTCAGCAAAAATCATTTCTCTTCCTGGAGTCCTTAGGCCTTAATCTTAGAGACAGAGTTCTACAAGAAACCATTAAGGACACTGGGACATAATCTCCCAAAGCAGCGAGACACCTGACTGGCTCTTTACCCACAAAGTGGTAAAAGAAACTCTTCTTATAGATGTACAGAAGAGATTAGCCATATGATCCAACTGTATGAGTTCTATAAGAAATTCAGTTTAGATTCAAAGACATGAGCAAGTTGAAAAGATATTCTGCAAAACAGTTAACCAAAAGAGCTTACATGGCTATACTAATGTCAGACAAGTAAACTTTAACACAAAAACTGTTACAATGGCAAAAACCACTGTATTAAAAAAAAGTCAATCTGTCATTAAGATATAAAATAATAAATATAATGATTACCTCAATACATGAAACAAATTGAAAGGGAAAATACACAGTTAATAACAGTAGACTTCCACACCCTACTTTCAATGATGATAGATAAAACAACTAGACAGAAGTGTCGGAAGCCACCCATGAAATGTCCGTGAGCTCAAACGGCTTGGAAGCCATTGGGTAGGAAAGTTTGGTATCTGGGAAACTCCAGCAGCACTCCTGCTGGTTTGAGATCGCCCAGTACATGTGATCCTACCTAGCTCTGCCAGGTTCAGCACTGTACTGGAGTTGGGGTGACCTGCTGGAACTACACAGCCACACAACCTCTCAGAGATGGGTGTGGCTTGCCAAGATGCCAATCAAGCTGTTTGCTGTAAGTGCCCTGCCACACTGAGAAGCAAGATGACTCCTCCCGCTGAAACCTTATCCTGCCTTTAATGAACTCCCCCTTAAATAAAGGACTGGAGCCATTTTCTAGTTGTTCAGTTCTAGCTCCTGTGTGGACTGGATCTAGCAGGTGCTCCGCTTCCTTTAAATCTAATTTCTGGATATGTCTCTTATTTCTTTACTAGACTTTCATTTTCTCAGGTGGCTCACAACCTTCTGATCAGGAAACTACCCTGGCAGGGTGCTGGCTGCCCTGCCATACAGAAGATCAACAAAGAGAAGATTTTAAGTACACTATACACCCACTAGACTTACCAGGCCATAAAGAAACCTACCCAACAACAGCAGAATTGCACAGACTTCTCAAGACAACATGTTTGGCTACAAAACAAATCTTGAAGATTTTTAAAAGATTAAAATTATACAGTGTATCTTCTCTGAGCACAATAAAATGAAACAAAATCCATGAAAGAAGGAAATCTATTAAATTCACAATTACATGGAAATTAAAGAATATACTCTTTAACAACAAATGGAAGAAAACACAGGGAGTATGTCAAATAGTAGAGAAAATCAACCAAAAGTTGGTTCTTTGAAAAGATCAACAAAACTTACAAACCTTTAAATTAGACTACCAATAAGAAAAGAAAGAAAACCCAAATTATGAAAAAGAAAGGAATGAAAGCGAGGAAAGTACTACTGACCTTACAGAAATAAAAAGGATTATTAAAGGATACCAACTAACTGCCAATAAACCAGATAACAAAGACAAAATGGGAAAATTCCTGGAAACATAAAAGTTACCAAAACTTACTCAAGAAAAATGTAGAAAATCTCAGTAGACTTGTAACAAGAAAAAAAGATTGTATTTATAAAAATAATTTTTAAAAAGCCCAGGGCCAGATAGATAGCTTCTCTAATGAATACCACCACTTAAAGAATTAACATGCATCCTGAAAGTCTTCCAAAAAAAAAAAAGGAGAGAACACTTTCTAACTCATTCTATGTAGCAAACATTCCCCTGAGACCAACACCAGGTTAAAACATTAAAAGAAAAGAAAACTTTAGGCTAATATTCTTTATGAACACCAGATGTTAAAATACCAACAAACAAATCTAGTAGCATATAAAAGGGATTATAAATCATGACCAAGTGAGATTTATCCCAGGAATACAGCATGACTCAATGTACAAAAATCAACATAATACACTACATTTATAGAATGCAAAAAAATCATTTGACAATACCCAACACCCATTCACAATACCAATAGCCTTTCAAAATAAAAAAAGCTAGCAAACTAGAAATAGATTTCCTCAACATGATAAATAGTATCTATTAAAAAACCCACATCATAGTCAATGATGAAGCTAATCATTTTGTAATAATTGGTTACAAGACAAAGATGTTTGCTCTTGCTACTTATATTGAACACTGTGCTGGAAATTCAAGCCACAACAATTAGATAAGTCAAAGAAATAAAAGATATCCAAACTGGACACTCATAAATATCTGGTGGGACTGCAAATTGGTGCAACCACTCTGGAAAGCAGTATGAAGATTCCTCAGAAAACTTTGAATGGAGCCATCATTTGACCTAGCTATCCTACTCCTCAATTTATACCCAAAAGACTGTAAAATCAGCATACTATAGTGATGTGGCCATATCAATGGTTGTAGCAGCTCAATTCACAATAGCTAAGCTATAGAATCAACCTAGTGCCCTTCAACAGATGAATGGATAAAGAAAATGTAGTATATCTACTCAATGTAATATTACTCAGACATAAAGAAGAATGAAATTATGGCATTTACCAGTAAATGGATGGAACTGGAGACTTTTATGCTAAGTAAAATAAGCCAATCCCCCAAAACCAAAGGCTGACTATTCTCTCTGATATGTGGCTCCTAACGCAGCCACATATAACGCAGCCAGTGTGACTCAACATCATGCTCAACCACAAGAATGGGGAGTTATAGTCCATGTATGTATAATATGTACAATATGTATAAAATACATTCTGCTATCCTGTATAACTAAAAAGAGCAAATAAAAATAAATAATAAAACTTTTTAAAAAAGATATCCAAGGGGCTGGGATGTGGCTCAAGCGGTAGCGCGCTCGCCTGGCATGCGTGCGGCCCGGGTTCGATCCTCAGCACCACATACAAACAAAGATGTTGTGTCCGCCAAATACTAAAAAGAAAAATAAATATTAAAAAATTCTCTCTCTCTCTACCTCTATCTCTCTCACTCTCTCTTTAAAAAAAAAAAAAAAGATATCCAAAGTGGAAAGGAAGAAATAAAGCTACAATAACCAAGACAGTGTGGTACTAGCCTTAAGACAGACATGCAGACTAATGAGGTAAGAGAGGTCCAAAAATAAACTTTCACATATATGATCAAATGACTTTTTAAAAAGATGCCAATATCATTGAACAGAGATATACTGCATTTCTTTATCCAATATATAATTCTGGGAAAATTTGGTATTCATACATTAAAAAAATAATGTTGGACCCCTATTGTATTCCATAGAAAAAAAATAACTCAAAATGGATTAAAAACCTAAATATAAAAGCTAAAATTAGAAGCCTGGGGAGAAAACATAGGAGGAAAGCTTCATAGCATTGGATTTGGCAATGATTTCTTGGCTATAACATTAAAATCAAAAGCAACAAAAGAGAAAACCGATAACTTGAACTTCATCAAAATTAAGAACCCGTGTGCATAAAAGGACACAGCATAATGAAAAGATAACCCATGGAATGGGAAAAACTACTTGCAAATCATGTATCTGACAAGGAGTTAGTATCCACAATATGTAAAGGACTCCTGTAACTCGGGGTGGGGTTGTGGCTCAGTGGTTGAGCGTCCACCTGGATTCAATCCTCAGCACTACATAAAAATAAATAAAATAAAGGTATTGTGTCCAACTACAACTAAAAGATAAATATTTTAAAAAGAACTCCTGCAACTCAACAATACTACCAAAAGAAAGAAAACTCAATTTTAAAGTGGGCAAAAGATTTAAATAGGTACACACACACAAAAAAAATATGAATTTTACAAGAGCAATACACATATGTTCTTAAACATTAAATTTAAGTTACCAATGAATCCTTTTTAAAAGAAACTATAAAATCCAGTAAATTAATAAATAAATACATTTGTAATCCATTAAAACATATAAACTCACTGTGTTAGTCAACTTTTCAGCACTGTGACAAAACACCTGAGAAAATCAACTTAAAAGAGCAAAGATTTATTTTGGCTTACAGTGTCAAAGGTTTCAATCATGGTCACTTGGCCCTACTGCTTTGGGTCTTTGGTGAGCAGAACATCTTTGGTGGGGAGCATGTAGTGGAGCTGAGCTGCTTATCTCATGGCAGCTGGGAAGCAAAGAGAGGAGAAAAGAAGGTGCCAGGGACAAGATATACCCTTTTAGGGCATGCTCACAGTGACCAACTTCCTCTAACTAGGCTCCACCTCCTCCTGCTTCTACCATCTCTCAATAGCCCATTTAATTATGAAGCCATTGATGGATTAACACATTGACGAGATCAAAGCCCTCATGATCCAATCGCTTCCCCAAAGCCCTATCTCTGAACATTGGTGCATTGGGGACTAAGAACCTAACACAGATTAAGCCTTTGGGAAACATACAAATCCAAACCACAACATTCACCTGACAGGTTCTACATTTCACCTTGAGATGGGCAGGGCTGCCTGGAGCATGTAGTTGGTGAAAGAAATGTTATTGACCTTCTAAAGAGTTGGTATTCAAATACTCCTGTAGGAATCACAGTTTGTATTCAAGCCTACAGAAGGAAAAGCCAACAGGGAACCTAAAGAGTTCTGCCTGAACCCAGATGATTTTCAGTCTTCTGGCAACTGAACCTCAATGACAGGGCCATCACTTGCCACCCAGCTCTTCAAGGAGACCTTGAGCAGAGAGGCTGAACTCAAAGAGAAGAGAGTGCCTTTTGGAGTGCTAGCTTCTTTCTATTACACAACGGGACAGATTTCCAACCCTGCTGCCAATTAGGTAAACAGATAAGACCTGTCCTCAGGAACACCCAAAAATGATGACTCCTCTTTTCCCATAAAGCCTGGGCACCGCCCGGCAAAATTATTTGCTGTTGATGGCTAAGAAACAATTACTTGTTCCCTTTTGATTTTTTTTTTAACACCTCCTCAAGGAAGTTAAAGGACACCTTTTGCTATTGCTAGGTTGAATTTTTCTAGGGGGAAATAGTTCTAGTATTGAGCTCTAAACTGAGGTTTGGAGGTCATACATGAAATAAGAATTTGAAAAATAAGACCAGACCCTAACCCATAGGGAGGACACAGTCAATAGCTTAGTACCCAAGCACAAGCATGTCTTTAAAATGGGAAAGTAGACATGGAGGTTCCCTGCCTGCCTGACACCCAGGTGGGCAACCAATATGTGCAGAATTGAAACCCTCCAAAATTCTGTCCTCTTCCAAGCTTCTCCAGCTCAATGAGGGGCACCATTGTGTCAGTGTAGGTCCTCCTAGAGAAGACACCAAGATAGAATTAAATGTTTAAGCGTTTACTGGGGCTATAGTTGTAGCTCAGTGGCAGAGTGCTTGCCTAGCATGTGTGAGGCACTGGGTTTGATCCTCAGCACCACATAAAAATAAGTAAATAAAATAAAGGTATTTAAGAACTTACTAGGGGAAACAGGAAGGATAAAGAGGAGCAGAAGCAGAACTAAGCAGAAAATGACTCTGGCCAGAAGGGAAGGAAGGAGGATGGGGTAGAAAAACCCTCAGCCTGCAGAGCAGTTCTGAGAAAGTGCTGCCCAAGCTGACTGGAAGTCTGAGATCCCTTCTTAGGGAAGTTCCGCCTGTTAGTCCCTCTTTACAGCATCAAGTGCTCTTTGTGGCATTTAGGATGGAATTATATATTTGACTATTTGTCAAATTTCCTCACTAAGGTGTGTTTTCTGAGGGCAGAGATCACATTTAGTTTTGCTCATTATTGAATCCCCAAGCCTTAGCAAGTGACCACCCTTTGTAGTTGCCACAGAATATTTGTTGAGTGAAAAAAAAATTACTTGATTTTTTTCATTTTTATTTGCATCATCAGGTGTAAAGTTAGGCATTCTGATTTTATAGAACAGTACTAATCAACTCAAGAACAATGAAATTCAGATGAAATTTTGATTCCACAAAGTAAAGGACCAAATTCTGATATTGAGAAATTACCCAGATGGGACCCTGACACTGTTCACATGTGTCATGTCTTTAAAGGAATAAGCAGGATATGGGGTTTTTTATTTTTATTTTTTTAGTTGTCAATGGACCTTTACTTATTTACATGTGGAACCAAGTGCCTCACACATGCTAAGCAAGTGCTTAACCACCAAGCTACAACCCCAGCCCAGAAAAGCAGGATTTGACCTACCTTCCGTTGTTTCCTTCTCTCTTCCTGGCCTTCCTCCTGCAGAACAGATCTAGCTCCATTTTGTTCTCATTGAATTGAGAACTGTCCTACAAGGAAAAAGTCTTGCTCCAAGGCAAGGATTTTTCCCCCCTTTATAAAGCGTCATCTTCTGAAGGGGGAAACACAGGTTGTTTTTCTAAGGTTATTATTTGTTCTGCCCCATTCCCCAACTGCCCTTGAGGGAAATACTGAAATTCCCTATATCAGCCACAGAGAGAGATCTCTATCATGTTGGGAAGATGCTCAAATCACAAATGTGAAAATCAAATCGACTCTATGCAGATTAAACAGTTTGTTTTTCTGCTCCAGTTTTCAGATTGCTTTATCTTTATCTTTGTACTGCGACCAAAAAAAAAAAAAGTATTTGTGTATGCTCTCTCTCTCTCTCATACACACACGCACACATACACACACACCTAATTATATTTGGATATGGAATTGTTACCGCTGTTGACCGGTGACGAGTTCTTGCTTCCCCAATGTTGAAGAATAACACCAAAGAAGCACGCCGAGGCAAGGTCAGAGTAGAAATTAGAAGTTTATTAAAGGACAGCAGAAAAGACTTCTCCCGGAGGAAGAAGGGGACCCAAGAGGTGGAATCCGTGGAAGGGATGTTGTCTCCCCTTTTTATAGTTCTTTCAATGATGGAATGTAGGTGGGAAGGCCCTCGGGGTGGGGCACAGGTGGGCCAAAGAAGTAATCTGGTCAGGAAAGGCTTCTGAGTCAGCACCTTTTTGCTGGGGGCTGTTCATTAACATTTCTTTGAGGTGGACTTTGGCCTAGGGCCTTTTTGGGACTTCATTAACATTCCATGAGTTGTCCTGCGTTTCCCGGAATCATTGCCAGCATGGCCTCCATTTTAGATTTCACTCGGTATTAGACCCGGATTTATCTAACTACACTGACTACCTAACTTTAAATCTGGCTTCAGAATCTTGTCAGTGTATTGCAAAAGCTAGTAGGTAGAAATGCTTGTAGAAATATTTTCAGATTTCAGTGGCCTGTGATAGACAGAGCTGAATCTTGTAGGGGATTCTGTGGTAAGCCATTCTTATAGACGTGGCCGCCATTAGAAGATGGCGCCGGCTTCCACTGTGGCCTGTGATAAACAACTCCTTTTATGGAGAGTTGGCGCGCAATCCCTTACCACCCTATGAGAGAGATCCACGTGGCAGCTTAGGATTGGGACTCGGGGGGCTTTATTAAGCTGTGCTTGGGCCAGTCGAGCAGCGGGCGCTAGAAGATGATACATGACTCAAGGCCTGAATAAACTGCTGAAAGAAAAATCCTGTGTCGTGTCTTCCTTGCTGGCGAGGGGTCGCGACAGGATTCCATTCAAACTCAACTGGCAGTGCTCTGCTGCCATAAACACCTGATGGAGTGGCCTAATTATAGAGGCTAATTGACAGGCTAAGTTTAAGGTACCTTTCAAAAGACTGTAGTGCCTCCTCTGTCCTTCTAATTACTTCTCAGTCTCATTTCCAAACTTAAAACTATCCTGTTATTATGGAGACACCTCCAATTTAAACTGACAGAGAATGTGTATCATCAAGCATCCAGACAAAGGACTTCGTGGCTGCCCTCAAGAGACCCACCTAGAGGCTGACCGGAAATTCTGTACCAAGGGTTTTTTGTCCTTATATTGTTTCATTTCCTTCCTAAAATCAACGAGGTAGGTATGATTATTAATTATCCCCATTTTCCAGGGAAAAGAAACAGACAGCTAAAAACAGGCAGTTTTGCTCCAAATTAGCCAACAATATAAGGCCAGGGCTTGATCCGTAGGGTATCGGTGAGCACCACTTATACCAGGGACAAAACTTAGGCTTTCTGTGCCAGTTTTTCTTATCAGATGACATGTCCCCTATTACACTAACATCACTAGCTTTTTAGTTCTCTGCTGATCCAGGATGGAGTGCCTTGGTCGGGTCTCCTCTAACGGTTCCACCACAAGCCTCTTCAGGACAGAGCCCCGAGGGTCGCCCTCAATCACCTGGCCCGCCACCAGCCCTCAGGCCCAAGTAGGCACTGCACGGAGGGCAGAGGGGACACCCTCCCGCCCTGCCTCTGCCGGCGGCGAGGCGCGGGGGCAGACCAGCTGCAGAGCGCGCACTGGGTGGG
>NW_025999869.1:23405963-23483993 GCF_001458135.2 Marmota marmota marmota
CGGGATTGGGGCTCCCGGGGTGGGTCCGGGAGGGTCGGAGGCGCGGCACTGCTGGGGGCTTCGTGGCCTAGAGCCTCCGGGCGGTGCTGAAGACCTGGGAGGCCTCAGACGAGGATCTGGCAGTCTGGGGTCAAGGTGGGACAGTGGCAAGTCAGACCCCCTGAGCACACATTTCCTTTGGTAGCACACAGACCTTTCCGGGGTTTCGTAGACATTAAAGTGGGAGGGCGCATATAAAGTACCTAACAGAGTGCTTCACCTGAACTCAGCAAAGAGCATCCCATCTACCCCGCTACCTGTCACATTCAGCTGCAGCTCACATGTATTTCTGCCTTTCTTGGTTGCCCAGGTAGAAAACAAGAGAGCAGCCAGGCCAGGATTTGGCCCCATTCCCACTGCCCATATGAAGTCAGGGAGCCCCAAACCCGGGACTGGCATAGATGGTCAGAGATGAGTGCACCCAGAGTCTGAGCCCTCCCCAGACCAGGGAAAGATCTGCCCACTGCAGCCCAGCAGAAGTGTGACGGATGAGGACTGCCTGGGCTTTGCCCTTGGCCGGGTACACACAACTCATTTGAGAATTGGGGTCCATCCCAGGGTGTGAAGACAAAGTCTGCCCTTTAGAGTGCTCCCCATTCCTTGGCAAGTTACCCACAGGCCAGGTCTTGTAGGACAAGAATAGAAGGCACTAAGTGCTAAAAATAAAATAAATATTTAGGCTTTTTGACATATTAGAGTGATGACAGTTTTTGTGTGCCAATACCAAGAACCACCCCCCCACACACACACACACACTCAACTTCTGTCCCAATAAAAATGAATTCACCTGGCTCAGCCTTGGATGCAGTGGCACTCACCTGTAAATCCCAGGACTCAGGAGGCTGAGGCAGGAGGACTGGAAGTTCTAGACAAGCCTCAGCAACTTAGGCCCTAAGTAACTTAGCCAGACCCTGTCTCAAAAAGGGGCTGGGGATGTAGCTAACTAATAATGTGACCAGTACCAAAAAAAAAAAAAAAAAAAAAAAACATAATCAAAGACCCTTTTCTGAAACAGAAGATGATCCATGGTCCTAATTTGTAAAAACAAGGGGTCCTCACTCTGCCCCATGAGCCAGAAAATTAGATTTTGTCTCTAGTTTTGTGGCTTGCTGTAAATGAGGTATCCCTTGTCTCCTGTACTCTCTTCTGTCTCCCTCCTTTTAACTGAATTTAAAGTGTATTGGATGGTTGTTTCTCTTTCTTGTCTTCTGTGTGGGTGAGAGGGTGGGAGGAGCAGGTGGTGTCCTGGACAGCATCCACATTTTACCACCCCAGGTTCTTGCTTCCATCTTCCTAAAGATTGAATGACTGGGCTGAAGACCAAACCCATTTTTCCACCCACCTTCTTTTCTCCATAGCTGGCTTATTCATTGATTTAGTCACCAGCATGTGCTGTAGTTTACTTTTATGATTTTCTGTTAGGAAATAATAATGTGTGGGATTCTACTTATTTTCCTTAGGCTCTCAGACCCAGAGACTTGAATTGCCACATTCCTCAGTTGATAGTGTACAATAATCCTTGGACCCTTTAGAACCCTTCTTTCCTTTTGTTTTATTTTGTTATTTTCCTCCTTTATCCTCCATTTCTCTCCCAACACCTCCTCCTCCATCTTAGGCAGCCACACTAAATGGGCATATTTGCTATTTGTCCTCCCAAATCTTTCATTATACATGCTTTAGAAGTATGTGGATCTTTGAAAAATGAGTTATGTTTTGCTTGGTTGTTATGCTTGCCTGAATAAACACCATTGTGCTATAAATTGCATTTTTCCCCCTTAGCATTATGCGTTTTGGTCAATTCATTTCACTGTATTTAAATCTAGTTGTTTCCTCCTTGTTGTTATAAGAGATTCTCTGGGATGTATGTATGTATGTCTGGAAGGAAGGAAACGTGGATGGGTGGATGGTCAGACAAATAAGGCAGATATGACATAGCTGATTTCTAGGATGCTTGCATGTTGCCTTACTAAAACTTGCCACTTTGTGCTGCTGAATGGCTTCAGCAATTTCCTCCCACCAGCAGTGCATGAAGAGTCCCTTTTCCAATATTTGCCTATATTTACTATTATCTCATTTACTCATTTTTAAAATCTGGTATGTTACATTTCTCCTTTTTTGTTTTAATTGAGCATCTCTTCATATCATTTTTTCCTTTAGTGAATTGCCTGTTTATCTTATTTGTGCTTCTTTACTTTTAGGTTTCTGATGTTTTTCTACCTGGTTTGCATTTTGTATATTAATATCTTTGTGTATTAAAATGGTAGTCCTCTGTCAGACATAGGTGGTTAAGTCTTCTCCTCATCTTGTCATCCATTAGCTTCATTTTAGTCTCCCTTTTATTATTATTACTATTAATAGTTTTACTAAGATGTAATTTATATACCACAAATTCACCTGTTTATAGTTTATGGTGATTCACTGGTTATTATTGTGGTATTTACAGATGTATATAACCATCACCATCATCTGACTTTAAAACATTTTCATTACTCCAAAAAGTAACTCTGTACCCATTAGCAGTCACTGTCCAATGTCCCTCAGTATCTCCCTCCCCAGCTCTATGTAGCTATTACTGTCCTTTCTGTCTATATAGATTTACATATTTCTGGTAATTTCCTATAAATATAATTATACAATGTGTGGCTATTGTGACTGGCTTCTGTCACTTAGCCGTATGGTTTTGAGGTTCATTTACATCATAACATGTATTAGTTTATTCCTTTCTATTGCTCAATAATATTTCATCACCTGGATATACTACATTTTGTTTATCCATCCATTCGTTCAATAAGGCCATTCCTTATTGAACATTTGGGTTGCCTCTACTTTTTGGCTGCTATGAATATTCACAAAAAGTATTCTGTGGACATTTACTTTCTTCTTTCTTTTATCTTTTACAATCCAGGAATCTTTTGTTACTGTTGTTTTTACCCTATTATGCCATGAATTCATAGGGAACAGGTTCAGCAGCTCGGCCTCCTTCCCATGGGTTCTCACAAATTGTGCTTCTCTGGGCTGAGCAGGCTGGTGCTTCAGTTGAACCCAGGCACCTTTCTCTTCAACTTCCTCTCCAAGTTTTGAGAAGCTATAATGGCTCGTAGGCTGCTTAATAGGCTCAGTGTGCACATTAATTCTCTAGACGGCAAGAATCTCACCTTTAACTTGTTTTGTTTGTTTGTTTGTTTGTTTGTTTTTTACAACAATGCCAACAGCATGCTGGGTAACACTGTACTCTTCTAGTTTTGTTATGGTGACATTTGTGGGCCATTCCTTATTGAACAGTATCCATTCCTCTGATGTCTATAATATCACCTTTCTTGTAGATTCGCCTGTATATGGCCAAAGGAATAACCCCATGTTTTCTGTAAGGCCTAGAAAACATTTATGGGGTACCGCTCCTCTTTTCTTTGTGTTCATCATTTTGAGGAATTACTGACAGTTTCTATTGAAAGCCTCTGTTTTTATTTCTCTTGGGTATTTACATAGAAGTGGAATTCTTGGGTCACATGGCACCTCTGTTTAAACTCTGAGGAAGTACTCACTTCAGCAGCACAGATGCTAAATTTGGAACAATACCAAAAAGATTAGTGCTGTCCCTGTATAAGCATGATGCAGAAATGAGTGAAGTATTCTATACATGTACATGTTTGTTTTTTTTTTTTTTTTGGTGGGGGTGTACTTGGGATTTAACCCAGGGGCAATTTACCACTGAACTATGTGCCCAACCCTTTTAGTTTTTATTTTCAGACAGGGTCTCACTAAGTTTCTGAGGGCCTCACTAAGTTGCTGAGACTGGCCTCAAACTTGGAATCCTCCTATCTCAGCCTCCCAAGTCACTGGGATTATTGGCATGTGCCACTGTGCCCAATGTGTTCCATATGTATTAAAACATAAAAATAAAGTCTGAGAAACTTCCAGATGATTGTTTTCTAGAGCAGCTACACCATAGAACAATTGTACCACTGTGAGGGCATGAGAGCTTTAGTTTCTCTACATTCTCACTAGCAATGGTTATTGGCTGTCTTTCTTATTATAGCCATCCCAGTAGGTGTGAAGTTGTGGCTCACGATGGTTTTTGTTTTGTTTTGTGTGTGTACGTGTGTGTGCTTCCCTGATGGCTAATTATGTTGAGTCTTTTTATGCACTTATTAGCAGTTTGTATGTTTTCTTTGCAGAAATTTCTATTTAGATCCACTTTTAAAACTGAATTGTCTTTTTATTAAGTTATAAGAGTTCTTCGTATCTTTTATCATATATATGATTTACCAATCCTCACCTAACTCAAAGTTAGGCCTGTGAATCCAAGAGCTTTATACTTTAAACTCTTACATTTAAGTCTGTGATCCACTTATTAAAAAAAAAAAAACAGAAATCTGTATATGCTATCATTTGCCCCCATTTAGCTCTTTCTATTTGTGTCTTATTAATAAATCCTTACCTGACTAATGATCATAAAAAGTTTTTTTCTGTATTTTCTTCTACTAACTTTGTTTTCTTCCACATTTAAATTTTAACCCAATTGGATTTTGTTTTTATGACAATTCCTTTGTAATATGCTTTTACTTTTTTGTTATTCTTCCATTTTTCTTAGCTTATTACTTCTGTTCTTCCAGAAACTCTATTGAGATATTTCACAAAAAGCTCTCCTGCAATTTTGACTGGAGTTGAATTGAAATCATAGGTTGATCTGGGAAGAATTAATATCTTTGAATGACAAATAATTTCATCCATGTTTCTTTTTGTTTATTCATGCTTTCCTTTATGTATTTTCATGGAATATTAAAATTTTCTCTACTGAGCTTTTACTTGTTTTATTAAGATAATTGTTAGATTCAGTACTATTGCAATTGTGATATTTTGTATGCATATTTCTCTCTTTTTTAGTGGGTCAGTACTGAGAAATGTAATCGTTTTCAGTGGGTTATTATATCCAGCTACTTTTCTGGATTTTCTTTCTTTCTTTCTTCTTCCTCTTCTTTTTTTTTTTTTTTTTTTGGTATCAGGGATTGAACTAAGGGGAAATCAGCCACTGAGCCACATCCCCAGCCCTATTTTGTATTTTATTTAGAGACAGGAGCTCTCTGAGTTGCGTAGGGCCTCACTAGTTGCTGAGGCCAGCGTTGAACTTGTGATCCTCTTGCCTTAGCCTCCCAAGTCCCAGGGATTACAGGTGTGTGCCACAGAGTCTGACCTTTTCTGGACTCTTAGTCATTCTGACGGTTTTTCTGTGGATTCTCTTGAGATTCCTATTAAATAATTATATCAGTTGCAAACACTGAAAACTTTTGCCCCTCCCAATTTTATATTTGTTTTCCTTTTGTATTATCTCCTCATAGTGGCCGCTGTCTCTGTAACTCTGTTACATGGTGGTGGTGACAACAGACATCCTCATCTTGTTCCATTTCTTAAAGAGAATACATAGTTTCTTTGTGAAGTAAGATGTTAGTTATGGGTTCCTAGAAAATAGGCTTTATCAAGTAAAGGAAGTTTCTTTACTGAGGACCTGAAATCCCAAGGAAAAGAAATAAAATCCTAAGCATTACTTTCTAATAAAAATGTAATAACAAAGTTTATTACGTGTGGTGGCTTAAACCCATGATTAATCAAGCTATAAAACAAAGAAGGTGGTAGGAAAGACATGGCTTTGTTTTAATTCTATAGCTCTGAGAGTTTTGTTTTCCTTTTGTGTTACATGTTCAGCATTGAACTAGCATCAAATGCTCATTCTGTATCTGGCAAGATGATGAGGTGATTCCTCCTCCCACCAGTTTATAGTAACCTTAAGTTAGACAATGTTTCTTCTTTTTTCTATTTCTGGATAAAATTCATTTAAGAGAAATAGTTTGGAAGTTGGTAGGTTACACTTGTAAAACCTGGGCCTGAGACTTTCTGGGGAAGAAATTTTTAAACTATATTAATTTCTTAAATGGTCATTCACATTTTAGCAACTTTTGTTTTCTAGAAATTTATTCATTTCATCTATATTTTAAATGTTTCATCACAGTCGTTTATCTTATTTTAAAAGTTTTAAACATCTGTTATATTTGTCATTTCCTCCTTTTTCAAGTCTTTTTTTTTTTAAGTCTGTTAGTTATCCTTAATAGTCTCCCTAGAGCTTTGTCCATTTTCAAATAAATACTTTTGGGTTCTGTTAACCAGCTTTCTTTTTTGTCCTCTACATCTCCCATTTGGCTGAGTCTTCTCTTGTGTTCATTATTCATTTATTCACATTTCTTTGGCCCCATGAGTTTCTTAGTAGATTCACAGGGTGCAGACATTTGTAAAGTGAGATGGAGAAGCCCACTCCGGCCACCTGTGAACCTGCTCTCCATAGGCTACCCCACTTAGAATGTTGTTGTGTTTTTCTGGACCCTTTCCTATCTTGTACAAACATTATTCTACAACTTTCCAAATTATGGGAGTCATGGACCTCTTTCTGTCATCTATGCTCCCCCACACGTATATACCTTAAAAATGGAGTGCCATAATTTATCCATCCTCCATTCATGGGCTTTAGGTTGAAAGACTTGGCTTTTATTTTGATCACTGGTAACTGTGGTCTTATTTCTGGCATGTTGTGTTGCCATTTATTGTCATGAGTTCTTTTTCTTCTTCCTTGTGTCTCTGAATTCGTCAAGGTGTCTTGCCCTTCCTGTTTCTTCTACCTTCCTTCTTTTTCTATAGAGATTTAGAAGTCCTGAATCTGACAAAGATCAAAGTAGCAAAAATTAGTCAGAATCTATAACCTCCTTCCAAACATGAGAACCTCTCCTCTTCCTCATCTTTTCCCAACAGACACATATACACATATAGGAATTTTTAAAAATAATCTGGAAGCTTCCAATTGTTATTAATTCTCTATGCTTCAGAATATGCTTTTCCTTTTCTGTTTTAGAAATTTTAGTCATCTGTAACCTCTTTGTGTGATTGCATTTTGCAGTAGTATAGGAAAGTTTAAATGTCTTTCTCCTAGCATTTAATTTGTAGAGAATTATATCTTGTGAGTAATGCTTCTCTGGGGCTCTTATTTCTCAAAAGCATTCTTTGGAATTCATGCTGTTCTGATCCTCAGTTGACCTTTGCTGGCACAAAGACATGCTGAAATATTTGCAAATGCTGAAGTCACTTCCTCATGTTATACCAAATTTAGTTCCGCTTGCATAAACCAAGCATAATATCAGTTTGTGTAAACTGACCACTAACAGAAGGTTCATATAATAACCTTACCCTAGGATCAGGGACTGGCTAGAGAAAGATGAAAATAGCCCTTAAAATATTCAGCTACTGACTACCTTACACTAAAAAAAGTTTAAAAGTTTTAACTATTTTAATATTTTGTTTATAATACTTAGCATTTATGAGGTTGAAGTGAATTGGGCACTCCCACAGTAAAACTATGGTAAACACTGTGCATAATGTTCAGGCTCAGTTTGTCAAAAGTATTTTAAACTTTCTCTACCTTTTATGCCAATTCTGTTTCCAGGAGTATCTCTTAAGACACATTTCCCATGCACAGCTATCCCAGGTCCTGCAGGGTAATTCTGTGCAGGATACATGTGCCACACTGTCCATCACTGGCTTGCACAGAGAGAAGGTCATTCTCCTGCTCAGTTCCTTCTGAATCTTCTGATCAAGGGAAGGAGACAAACCTCAGCTTGGTGCCAGTGTGTCTAAAATTAGGTCTTTCCAAGCCTGCATAATCTTCCATCTGAAATAAAAGAATGAGCAAAAAGGGGTAGCAGTATTTTTAACTCAATTTTAGCCATAGTGTTTTGATTCTAATAGATTGTATTTGTTTTGCCTTTTTGTGGCAAAAAGTGCTGTTTTTCCATTTACAATAGCATGTACTTTAAAATATATTTATTTAAGGACAGAAATTAGTTTATTTAAAGAGAAATGTTAAATTTAATACAGATGGTATTTATGGCAAAATAGTAATGACAATGCATGGTTGTGGGAACAATGACCCTTAGGAAATAATTAGAGCTACAGACAGATTTAAATCAGGGACATGCCTACATATGAAATGTCACTCCCAGTGTGATTTATGTTATTGTAAAGTTAGAACTTACTCATATGATACCTTCATATGGTGGAATATTACAAAATATTAAAAAGCATATTTAGTGACATTTCATTTATAAACTGCAAAAAAAGAGTATACAGCATCCCAAGTTTGTTAAAAATAAAGTATATGTATGCATACTTTGTTAACCAAAAAAAATTGTGTGACCATACATACACACACACATACACACACACACACACACACACACACCACATTTCAAAATCACCAGGAAAAGAAAGACTGGAAGAAAATATTTCCAAATGGGTTATCTCAAGATGACTGGGATCAGAGAAGATTTTTACATTTTCCAGTAATGGACATATGTCAATTTTGTCACTAGAAAGAGTAATAAACACATATATCTATTTTTTAGTTATTTTGCTGCCTAAGGTAGTATTTCCTTGCCTGGTATTTTGCCTTCTGCAGGTGCTCCTTGGTCCTTTCATGCTCTAGTTAGGTCTTTGTGGCCACAGGGGAACAGTATCCCAAGACTCCCTTGTCAGCTCTCATTACACTCCAAGGCACTTGGTTTTGGTGGGTGTATATTTAAGCTGCAGGAGTAGAACAGAGAGAGTATTTCCAAAATTTTCTTAAATCATTACCATTGTTTTTTCTTCTCAACAGTCCTACTAGGCAAAACCAAATTAGGACCCCACTTTTTAAGTATGTGGCTCATTAAATTAGGAATGGAGTAGATGCTGAGAGAAGGCCTCCTAGTTTCTTGTTGTTTTTTCTTTAATTATTCTACTTTCCACTGACCATGATTTTTCCAGATGTTGTATATAATCATGGTTCTGCATCACCTGAGTTGGA
This sequence comes from Marmota marmota marmota, assembly GCF_001458135.2. Taxonomy (NCBI): domain Eukaryota; kingdom Metazoa; phylum Chordata; class Mammalia; order Rodentia; family Sciuridae; genus Marmota; species Marmota marmota. The sequence goes on from NW_025999869.1 coordinate 23,414,884, forward strand.
GATGTATATATTTCAAATTAGATACCCTCTTTACAGAATTACAAATTCCCTTTTCAGGAAAAGGTTGAAAAACAAAAAGAAAAAGAAGAGTTCACTGCAGGTCCTAATGCTTGGCAGAAATAATTGCCACCTTTTGCCTAGTAAAAATTCCACAAGTGTTATTTCTTAGATCTGTTCCTGGAGACTCCTGGGCTCCTCTGTGGAAACAGGGTTCACAGGTGAGTGAGTAAATAGAGTGGTCTCATAACCCTGGTGCTCTGCTGTTTCCTTCTGTAAAGGTGTTGGGCCCCCGAACAGGTGAGTGGCCAAGTGCTGAGCCTGGAGGAGGCCTGCTGTGGCTTCCATTAAGACCTCTCTCCCTCCTGGGTCCTTCAGCTCCACCACACTTCTTCTTCCCCTCTGCCACTGCCATGCCGCTAGCTCTTGCCCCTCTTGCCTGGACGCTGCAGTGGCCTGCGACTGCTCCTGCTTCCCCTTCCCCCTTACTCCCAGTCTGTTTTTTCACAAGAGCCAGTAGTGCTGTGTAACAAAGTCTCCTTATCACTATTTTGCAGTTCTGGGCCTCAGAAATCCTGAAATCAAGGTTTTATCAGGGCCTCTTTCTTTCTAGAAGCTCTAGAGGAGCATCATTTTGTTACCCTTTCCAGCTTCTAGAGGCCACCTGCATTCCTTGGCTCATGGCCCCTTCCTTTGTCTTGAAAGCCGAAGAGTCCTTTGCACACTGCATCAATCTGACATTCTGTAGTCAATATCCCTCTGCCTCCCTCTTCAAGGACTCTTGTCATTATATACCTGGATAATCTCCCCATCTGCAGACTCCTAACTTAGACACATCCACAGTGCCCTTTTGCCCTATAAGAGGACACATACACAACAGCCTCCAGGGGTGCAGACATTTCCTTCTTTGGTGGGGCCATTTTTCAGCCTACCACCTAATATAATCTTTTAAAAACACACATCCAACCACACTACTCCCTGCATGAGACCCTGTGTGGAGCTTCAGTTCACAGAGGATAAGGCTCCAGCTACTCTTGTGGCTGGGAGTGCCCACACCCCTTCTCCAGCCTTACCCTGCCTTCTCTCCCCACTTACTGTCCGTGGCCCAGCCTGTGTGCCCGGCACACTTTTTACCATGTTGCTTCTTCTCCCCACACTGCATTCCAGGCTTTGCCTCAGACCCAAGAGCATCCCCTTCCAGAAGCTCTCGTAGGGACTCTGTGCCCTTCCTCCATCACACTTACCATAGTTGAACATCTTTGCATGTGTTAAGGTGTTTATTTGGTTAACATCAAATGTTCCTCTTGTGCAAATCCTCCATGTGGGCCAGGGCCATGATTACTTGATTAATCAAATGTTCCTTATGTAAGTATTCCATACAGGCAGGAACCAGTCTATTTCTTGCCCACAGTTGCAACTCTGGCAAGGCGCCTGGCATGTTGCTGTGGGCCAGAAATGATATGGTTAGTAAGTACCTGGAACAAATGAAAGAAATGAATGAATGATAACAGCATTGCCATCACTCTCTGCCCCCTTCACCCCACTTTTTCTTCTCCCCATCATTCATTGCCTTTTCTATCATCACCACCCTCCACTAGAATGGACATTCCCTCTCAAAGCAAGGACCCTATCTTGTTTGTGCACAGCTCTCCTCAAGACTAGGGCAGCATCTAGTCCATAATAGGCACTTGATAAATATCTAGAGATGAATGATCTGCAGAATATTCAGAATCTCCTTTGGTTTTCATTTCGGGCCTCTCTTGGGAATCAGGTGTTATCAAGTTCTTCATTTTAATTATTCAGCCTCATTCAACAATCAATCAAATCACTGGGGACCTTCAACATTCACCTGTTGCAGGAAGGGTTAAATAAATTAATAAAAGTAAATTATTCAGGGGTTACGGCTCAGTTGTAGAGCACTTCCCTCGCAAATGTGAGGCACTGGGTTTGATCCTCAGCACCACATAAAGATAAATAAATAAAGGTAATGCATCCATCTACAACTAAAAAATATTTTTAAAAATGTAAATGGTTCAGAGTAGTGTCTGACAGCAGCAGCCCTGTGTGAGAACGTGCTGCTGCTGTTAAGAAATCCTTAAATCCATGGTTGAGAGTTCTGGCTGACTGTGCTGTATGTGGTGGGATACCAGGCACAAACCATGGTTGGCTCAGCTAACTTTGGCATTGGGTGAATGCTCCAGGGCTGAAGATAGGAGAGGGCTTCAAAAGGGCGACTGGAGCCATCGCTTATGTTTTTGTCCTGTTTTGCCTGCAGATGGCAGCACGCCCTGGGCTTCCCTGCACTGTCCCGAGGCTGGACAGCAGAGAAGCAAGAAAATGGACTCCCTTCTCTGGGAGACTTGCTTGAATGCCAGCCATGGGTGAGTGTGAGCTTGACCTGAGTTTTTCCTCTTCATTCATCTACATGGTTTGTTTTTTAGTATAGTAATTGGTATAAATCACACATATTCAATTTTGAGATAGTTTGACTTTCACAATTTGTTTACAAAAACAAAAGCCATAGCGGTGAAATTAATCCTAGAATGTTGCAGAGGCCATCAGGGTCAAGGGGGCATCCTCTGCATTCATTGTAACTGTGGTGTTCCTTCCCGTCTACACTGCAGACCATCTAGGGAGGGGATACCCACCCAAACAGGGAGGGGATACCCACCCAAACGAGTTCAACAAGTGTGTGATAAGCTGGAAGTTTGAGGTGCAGGGACATGTACAGCTCGTGTACTACCAGAGAACCATCCTGGTCTGGCAGATTCCCAGGATTATGCCTTCCTGCCCAGACCCTCATCCTCTTGGTGGACTTCTCTGGTTCTCTCCTCCTCCCATGACTATCATAGCTCTATCTTATTTATCCAAAGACCCAATTTGGAATCGTTGAATAGGAGATTGCTTATGCTCTATTTCTATCCCATTTGTTAGCTTTGTGCTCAGCAGAAAATAATTCTGGGTTTCATACTTTGGAGTAATGATACCTCCTCCCCTTCATGCCAACGGCTTCTACACCACTTCTTGCTGTTCTGCTGAGCAGTCTGACAAAGACCTTCCCTGAATTTCAGTACCTTCTAGGTTTGGGGGCTGACCTTCCCTTAGATGCAACACCTGCCTGAGAGGATCCTGTGACATCTTCCCTTAATGTCATGAGTCTTTCTTTGCAGAAAACTTGATTATCCCTTGCTGTCACTCCAACATGTGCCAGCTGTACCCTGCACTGTTTGTATTTTGGGCTCATTACATGGAATCACAAACATTCACAACTGGAATGTTAGATTAGGATTTCAAACAAAGGTCTCCATGAGAGTTTATTGTGCTTGGAAGCAGGAGGTATTTTGCAGATCAAGTTTGCTACTAAGTGTTTTGGTCTGAAATAATCAATTTTAAAAATATTTCAATTTTGAGTATGCCATTTAAAATCTCATTTCCTTCTCTTCTTAAATTTGACTTTCATTTATGTATTTATTTTACCCATGATGATGAGATTATCCTTAAGTATAGTCAATAAACTAGTTTTAAAAAAAAATTAATTCTGAGCACTGGCTGCACATCAGCACCAAATGAGCTACAGAACTGACACCTCATTCAGTCGTCCCCAAACCTGGAAACAGGTGATATCATTCCTTAATTACAAATGCAGAAACCAAGGCCCAGAGATGAAATTACATACAGAGCTTAGATTTACAGAGCAAGCCAGGGTGACTGCCCAACACCTCCCCATACCCGCCTCTCACCTTATATCAGAAAGTGGGCTTGGCTACCTGTGGGTAGAACGTGAATTACCTTTGCTCTTGTACTGACCTGAAAAAGGAACATAGTGAAATTTATAGGAAATAAAATTTTAATTCCCTAAACAACTCCCAGCTCTAAATGTTCTGCCCCAATTTTACATAGTTCTCTCTCTCTCTCTCTCTCTCTCCTCTCTCCTCTCTCCTCTCTCCTCCCTCCCTCCCTTTCTCTCTTTTTTCTTTTTTTTCTTCTGTCTTTTACAACAGGAATTGAACCAGGGGCACTGAACCACTGAATCACATCCCTAGCCCTTTTAATTTTTTATTTTGAGACAGGGTCTCTCTGAGTTACCTAGGGCCTTGCTAAGTTGCTGAGGCTGGCTTTGAACTTGTGATTCTCCTGCTTCAGCCTCCCAAGTCACTGGGATTACAGGTGTGCACCACTGTGCCCAGTGAGTTTTCTTTTAATATTCTTGTAAAAAAAATAAGAAAGAAATAAAGTGTGGGTCTTAAGGTCTCTCTTGAAATAATGTGGAATTGGTTTGGGTGGCTTGGTACCAGGACTTTTTTCCAGCTGTATTTGGCAGAAAGGGAATGGGAAGTAGAGGGTGGACCAGAGAGAAGAATGAGGCGGAAGGAGAAGCTGGGGGGTACAGGATGCCATTTGTTACTGGCTCAGCTTCCCTGGAGTCCGTCCCAGGGCAGAGGCTGCTGCTGGCCCTCTGGGTGATGTGGTTCGCATGTACCTCTACATCTAGTTTCACGCTGCTTCTGACTTTAAAAAGTCCTAATGTTGGGCTGTTGCTTTTTAGTAAAAGCAAGTACCATGAGAAGTGTACTGAAGGACAAATCATCCCCCAGGGGACTTTTATAGACACAGTCCTAAAAACATTTCCGGGCTGATTTTTTTTTTTTTTTTAAGTACCAGTTTTCAGTTTAACTGTGTTTTCCTTCCTGAAATATTTAAGTGAGACTAATTTTTGTGACTTTTTTTTCTGTCCATTGTTTTTGGGGAGTTCCTCTACTTATCAAGTCAGGGTTGGAAATAGAAATGATTTTTTTCTCCCACACAGACAAGCATGCAGAAATGGGAATAACTGCGGGGGATATAGCTCATTGGTAGAATGCTTACCTTGCATTAACAAGGCCCTGGGTTCTAATCCCCAGCACCACAAAAAAAAAAAAAAAAGGAAGTGATCCTTTTTTTGTCTCCAATTTAATTTCTGTGACTTTCTTTTCCTTTTCTTGGGAATTAGGGGAAGCATTTAGAGGCATTTTAAAAGAAAATTTAACATGTCATTTCAGATGAGCCATTCAGCAGGAATTTCATTTTTATTTTTTAATTTCAATTTTATTTTTTTGTGGTGCAGGGGATTGAACCCAGGGCCTCGAGTTTGTTTGTTAAGTGCCCTACCACAGAGCTGCATCTGCAGCCCCCATATGCCTTTTAAAATGCCTAGTGGATAAAAGAAATGGCTATTGCCCTCAATAATCCTGTGCTCCTGTTGAGTCGTCTAAACTTTGTTCCTGCCTATTAGTAACGTGAAATACACACCACTGAGTGCCCATAAAACCTTCAGTCAGGGAAGACCTTCTGAGACCTGCGCTTAGGACTTTAGGACTTTAGTAAATTAAGATAGGAGAAAAGAACACAGGTGTCTGTTCTAGACACACGGGGTTGGGGGGGGGGGGGGATATGGGGAAGAGTCTACAGTGACTGTACACTGGGTAGGTTGTTGGCTGGGTTTTGGCTGTCAACCCACAGAGTTTGGATTTGATACCAAAAAAAAGGAGTGAAAAAATACACTCACACATTGCTGGTGGGATGGTGTGATCACTCTGGAAAGCAGTATGGAGATTCTTCAGAAAACTTGGAATGGAACCACCATTTAACCCAGCTACCCTACTCCTCAGTTTATAACCCAAAGGACTTAAAGTCAGCACAGCGATATGGTCACATCAATGTTTATAGCAGCTCAATTCACAATAGCTAAGTTATGGAACCAACGTAGATGTCCATCAATAGATGAATGGATAAAGAAAATGTGATATATATATACACACACACATACATACACACACAATGCAATATTACTCAGTCTTAAAGAAGAATGAAATAATGGCATTTGCCAGTAAATGGATGGAACTGGAAAATATCATGCTAAGTGAAATAAGCCAATCCCAAAAAATGAAAGGCTAAATGTTTTCTCTGATATGTCGATAATAATTCATAATGCGGGGAGGGCTAGGGAAGAAGAGTTACTTTGGATTAGGCAGAGGGGATGGGGTATTGGGATAGAATGGATAGTAGAATGAATCAGACATTATTACCCTATGAGCATATATGAGTACATGACCAGTGTGATTCTTCATCATGTGTAACCAGAAGAATGAGAAGTTATACTCCATTTATGTATGATGTGTCAAAGTGCATTCTACTGTCATGTGTAATTAATTAGAAGAAATTTTAAAAAAACAGAAAATAATAGACTTTTGAATAAGTGGATTATTTTGAATAGGGGGACCTCTTATTATTTAAAATAAGAACTTTAATTTCCATTTTACACCTGAGAAAAGTAGTGCTTTCTTTTCACATAATTCTCCAAGGTCACACAGCTGGTGGCAGTTGGATCTGCCACACCCTGGAGTCCACACACTAGCTGGCCTGCATTATCTGCAGCCACAGGTTGGCTTGCGTGTGACTGTGGCTCCACCCAGCCCTGACCTGGTGTGACCCATGAGTCTATACATGGCTTCATTTGCTTGTCAGTGTCATTCCCTGGACTGAACAGTTATGGGGTGAAAGGGGACTCTGAGTAAGTCACTTCCCAGCTTATCTGAGGCTCGGGAAAAGCAGAGGCAGGAACTTGGCCAGGCCCTCATGATCTGCACAGCAACAACCTAAACAAGTTCCAAGAGCTGCCAAGACTGCCGGGGAGCTTCAGAGATACGGAGTCCCCCACACATGTACAAGTCTCTCCTCTAAAGTGGGAGCTGCAGGGCTGATGGAATCTGGGCAAGGTGACAGTACAGCTGCAGTCAGGGCACAAGTTGCCTCCCATTACTGCCCTGATTCCCCAGCGCAGGCAGGAGAGCTTGGGGGGTTGGTTTGTACTGAAGTCTTCCAGCCATTCCTTTGTTGTTTCTTCAGAGTGTTCAGCAAGTAGTTCAGCACTGATTCTCATGCTTACAGCAAGAACTAAAGGGCCCACATCCCTGCCCTCATGAGGGCTTGCATTTCAGTGGGAGCAGTAAAGCAGGGAAGAGAACAGGGAAAGGAGGAGCCAGGTGGGCTGTTCTCGGGAGGAGTATTTGAGCAGAAACCTGGTGAAGTAGGGAGCCCAGGATCTGCATAACCAGCTGCCCCAGAGGGACCAGGAGGTTCACAGTGCTGAGAAGGGGTTGTCTGGGGAGCAGAAGAGGCCTGTGGTCAGGAAGTGAGGAGGGGTGTGGGAGGGGCTGTGTGACAAAGGGTGGGGCCACACTGCCTTGCAGCTACTGCTCTAGGAAGGTAGGATTTTGTTCTTTGCTGACCCTGAGTGGGCTTCAGGTGTGCTCCTGGCTGGCCACAAAAGCTACAGCCCTCCCAGAGAGCCTTTTGATGTCCACCTTTTGATGGTGCTTTTCTAGCTACTATAACCATCAGGAGTTCTGTTTTCCACAGCTATGAACCCTGTTAAGAGGAGGCTCTGAGGGGAGGAGGGAGGATTACCACATTTGGAACCCAATATTAACCAATTTTGTCATAAAATCAAATGACTTTAAGGCCAGAAAAGATATCCTTGGATATTCTATTAAAAGGCTTAAATTTGGGGACTGGAGTTGTGGCTCAGCAGTAGAGCGCCCACTTACTGCGTGTGTGACACTGGGTTCCATCCTCAATACCACACATGAATAAATAAAAAATAAAAGTATTGTGTCTGCCTACAACTAAATTTTTTTTAAAGGCTTAAATTTGGTTGGAGAGGCTCCACCTTGATGACAGAGGGGGACTTCTATCATCACTGTCCCCTCCCCTAGGAGCCAGAAGGCTGGGGCTCTGTCTTCTCCTGCCCTACAGCTGAAGACCTAAGCTGGTCACCCCTTGCTTGACCTCTCTGGTCTTACCCCTATAATTTGGCTAATTGTATTATTCTTGTCCAAAGGGAGGGAGAGGAAGAAAATGGCTTCCTGAGGGTCTTTCCCATCTTGGAGATCTCTGATTCTGTGAATACTGCAAAGCTCCTTGAGTTTTGTCCAGGGGATTATGATTTATATTTGTTTTACGTAAACCCTTTCCTCCCCCCTTTTTTTTCCTTTTGCTTCCAAAATGTTTTTACATCTGTTCTTGATCTTTTGAAAATGGCTCTGTATGTTTGTAGTCAAGACCATAGAAAAACACAATTCTGACAGCCAAATCCACCTTTGCTAACTATGACCTTGCGCGTGTCCCCTAACAACCTTTTCCATGGTTTCCTCATCTGAAAATGGGAATTGCAAAGTGAGGATAGGTTCGATGCTACTTTCGTGGCCCCCAGTAAAACCTCTTGGAGTGTCAGCCCGGATGGCGATGATGTACTGATGATTCCCACTCACCCCCCAGGGGCGGGGGATGAGGGCAGGAGGGCGAGGGTGGGGAGCCTCGACCACAGAGGTTAAGTGACTTGGCTAGCATTATGTGGGAGTCAGAGGCAAAGCTGGAGATAGGAGCCAGCGTTTATGGAGTCCCAGGCCAGTGTTCGCTCCCTGGGATGCTGGATTCAATTTGGTTTCTAGGAAAAAATGTTGGTATCGATAGTTGTGTATCCAACGCTTTAGTAGCTGGTTCTAGCTTTTGTAGGGGATGGGGGGACAGGTTTCCTCACACACAGGAACCTCAGTCTTCATCATGGAAAGCCTCTCTGGAAGGGGTACTCACAGGAACAGAGGACAGAACACACTCCCCTTTTGTTCTCCGCAAGCAGGCACCCAGGGTGCTCCCAATACCCTTCTCCCCTATGCCTGCCGGCTGTGGGCCAGATCCTGTAGGTCTCCTTGGGCATCGGAGACCTCCTGGAGCCTGGAGTAGGGAGCAAGCAGATGGGCAGGCCCTCCCTCCTATGCCAGGACTCTGGGGCTCAGGCCAGGGAACTGGGTGTGGGGAGAGGCATGGACTACCTAAAGAGTTGTTCCCATCGGGCTGTTTGGAACCTATTTTTGCACTGTGGGGCAGGGGCATCAGACATCTTTCCAGTTGTCCTGGTCACCCTGTTGCCTGAGAACTATTCTCACTGGTCTTAGATAGAGTGGTAGCCCTTGCTCCTGACAAAGTAGACTTAAGGACTACCCAGGTTTGTTTTCCCAGGGAACAACAGCACTTTGCACTTTGCTCAGACAGAGTAGCCCAGGGGAGAAGCCCACACACAGTGAAGCCTAGGGTTGAAACTCAGTTCTGTCTTGGTGCATGTGGGTGGGTGAGCTTGAGGGTGTGCTTAGGAAATTAGCCTCTCCAACTCTGTTTCCACATTTGTGAAATGGGAGTAAGAATATCTACCTCACAGATATGCGGTATGGATATATGGGACTGCACAGCATGTGCACATGTGGCAAGCTATTTTAATCCTCATTATTAGGCATATAGGTGGGCTCTTGCAGTGTGTGGGTGGAAACAGCTTGCATATGTGGCCCAGCCTCTTGCAGACTGGGCACTTGCTATGACTCAGTATTCTAGAGTGACTGAACCCAATATCTCAAACTGCTCTTCACTACATTGTTATTTGCTGTGATATTCTGTTACCCAGGGAGGATAATTAAGTTTGCAAAAGTGTAATGCCATATCATTGGTTTCTCTGCATCTTCTGTTTTTAGTTCAGCATCCCTGAAAGAAAAAATTAGTCTCTTGGCTAAAAATACATTGAAGGTTTACTATGCTAAGGGTTTCATGTAGATTGTCCCCTTTAATTCACATAACATTCAGATAATGAAACAGAGAGAAAGGTTCAATAATGCCTAAGACGACACTGTGATCACGCAGCCAACCTGAGCTTCACATGTCCTGTTCCAGAGCCCACACTGGTCTCTGTACTGCCCCCGCTGAACATTGCAATGACTGAGTTAGTGAATCTGTGACCTGGGAGATCATCTAGGTAGACTGGTCTATTCTTACCCTCCAAGGCCCTTTCTGAGTGAGCTGTGCATCTCAGAGGGGGGAAACTATTCTGCTTTAGAAGCATTCTGGCTCTTTCTCTTCAGGGTCTTCAGGGACAGGTTCTTCTTGAGCCCCTTTGCAGTGTCTCCTTGAGGCTAGCTGTTCATCCTCAAGAGTTAGGAGATCCATTCTGAGAGTGCGCCCAGTTCTCTGGTGGAAATCAGGAGACACAGAGAGAGAGAGTGATGTTCCACCAGCATGTGGGTGGCAGGATCTGCTGCCCCTCTGACTGTGGTGTGTGACATCCAGTATGAGTGTAGCCAGGCGTGTTCCCTGCCTGCCCTCCAGCTGTTATGGAGGCTACATGCAACTGGTTTCTTCCTCAAAAGTCTGCTCCTGTCTGACTCTGGGAGCAGAGGAAGTGGTTTGTGGGTCAGTGGGATTGTTGCAGGAATCAGGCTAGAAGGGGCAAGTGGAGAGTAGGAGAACTCACACTTTATTTTACGCTGGTGGGCCCAGAGGAGATCAGACTCCAAATTCTGAGTACCCATCTCCAGTTTTTCACTACATCTAAAGGCTATCTGCTACCATAAAATTTTTATTCTACCCACTATATGGTCATGCATGGGGATTCTAGCGGGAAGCATGTTTACTGAAGTAGAGTGTGATAAGGGGAAGAACTGGCTCCTCTTACAAGGCCTTGGATAGATGTCTGGGCTTGGGCCCAAAGCCTCCACAGGGACGTTTACATTTCAAAGGGGAGTAGTTAGATTTCTAGGGATAGTTATTTACAATCCAAAAGGTAGGAGTCAATAGTGTTAATCAGGTTTCCTGAAGAGGGGTTGATTAGAAAGGGGAGGGGAACTCTCCCTTTCTCAGGTACTACTTCTCTTGGCAGTGTTCTTAGAGTTGATTCTACTTCCAGGCCTGGGTTTGTCTTCCATTATAGGATCACTCCATGACCTGTGTGACTGGCTTGGCTGGCAGTCCCTGTGGTGACAGGAAAGGTGGATCTGCTTATCTAGGGACCTCGGAGCCTAAGAACCAACATGCCTCAGGACAATAAGCATTTATTATGCTTATGGGCTGTTAGACAATAAGCATTTATTGAGTACCTACTGTATGCCTAGAGAGACCACATGAGAGACTCCAGCATGTGAATGGGGCAGGCAACCAGTGGCCACCAGGGAGCCCCAGTGTGCTCAGGAAAATCTGCAGCTGGCAGTGGGGCCAGGTTGGCTGTGCTGCTGTTTATCTGAGCAGCTCCATGACAACCAGGAGATAAATACCTGAGATCAAGCAAAGCCTGGAACAAGATTAGGTGTCTGGGTAGGGTGGGGCCTGTACTGATTTCAAGACCCTTGACTGACCTGTGTTTTCTGGTTGGCTATTTAGTGTGCTTAATCTGTTTGCCCACCCTACTGCAGAAGGTACTCAAAGTGGCTCCATTTAGCAGGTGTCTTAGAGAGAAGAGGGTGTCCTGAGCTTTCTCTGAGTGGAATGTTGAGGTTTATTCAGCCCCTGGAGGGTCATTTATGAGCCACCAGCTGAGCTCGGGCCCCCAGAGCTGGCTGCCCATGAAAACACAACGTTTGCTGCCAAAGCTGGTTTACAGCATTTCTGTGCTCACCTCCTGGTCTTTTTGCAACAAGTGGCCCCAACACCTTCCTGCCTTGAAGCAAATCATGTGACTTAAAAGAAACAAACCTGACCTCAATTATCAGGTGCAAACATCAGACACTGGGAGTAACCTGGAGGCCAATGTCTCTGGTTCTTTCGGCCTCCAGCATAACTATTAAGAGGACCCAGGCTCAGGGTATGATAAAGGCTGTCACTCACAGTTTATGATTTCCAGTAAACCAGAGGGCTTCAAGGAAGTGCCAGGGGCAAGTGAAAAAATCCAGACCGGCCCTCTGCTGGCAGAGCAAATTCTGCAGGGGTGAGAAGGGCAGGAGCAAGGCCACAGCTCCTGAAGCCAGAGCCACCCTGTCTGCCCAGCTGCAGGAGGTGGGGCCAGTTCCTGCTCCCAGCCAGGCAGCTATGGGCACTGGCAGGATGGGGAGATGGCCACTGTGCTGGCCTCCTGCTGGCTTCCAAGCCCGCTTGGAACTTGAACACATTCCTCTGTCCTCTGGGCAATGGGTGGTTTGAGCTGCTCTCGCAGAAAACTGGAGGAGAGTTGCCAGTGTCTGTGGCCTGCAGACAGAAGGACTGGGTTTCCTCTGCATCTGGCCTGAATGGGGAAGTGCAGGCCATGAGGAGGCTGCAAGCAGGCAGCATTATCCCACCTTGGCCTGGGAAGGGAACCCAGGTCCCCCTCCCACCCTTAGCCACTATCAGGGACACAGCTCTCTAGACGCTTCTGCGTTTTTCTGGAGTACCTAATCTGGCAGCAAAGATGGAAGACATACATCAAATTAAATCAGCATGCAATGAGAGAAGTATGCACTCATTTAAGAAATATTTAATGCCCACTACATGCCTCTCATTGTGTTAGATACTGGGCATGCGAGAGTGTTCAGACAAGGTCTTTGCTCAGATGGAGCTACAGCCTAGCAAGCTAAAACATGCTGGTGTGCGATCAAGTGACTGAGTGACTGCTTTGCACTGGGTGGCAATTAAGGGGATACTTGAGAGAGAAGAGTGAAGAGCAGGGAAACCAGTCACCCGTCCTGCCTGCTGTAGGGGTGGGAGAGCCAAGGTGACAGGAAGAGATGAAGCAGGTTTTCAGACTTGTGGCTTGGTTAAGTTTTGTGCTTTGGGGTATGTGGCAATTCTTTTCCTGTTTTCTGAATTATGGCCCAAACATTCATTCAGTAAACCTTTGCTGGGTACTTAGTGTGCCAGGCATTCTGCTGGATGGTGATGAAACCAAAGTGAAAATGTCAAGTCCCCTTCTCAAAAGTGGTCAGTGTGCTGGGAGTGTTAGCCAGAAACCAACGCAGTGTGATGAGTGCCATAGGAGAATCACAGAGCCGGGTGCAGTGGTGCATGCCTGTAATCCCAGCGGCTCGGGAAGCTAAGACAGGAGGATCGCGAGTTCAAAGCCAGCCTCAGCAAAAAACGAGGTGCTGAGCAACTCAGTGAGACCCTGTCTCTGAATAAAAAATAAAATAGGGATGGGGATGTGGCTTAGTGGTCGAGTGCCCCCAAGTTCAATCCCTGGTACCAAAAAGAAAAAAGGAAGAGAGAATCACAGAGGCTAATAGGAGCCTATTAAGAGGACCCAGGCTCAGGGTGTGATAAAGGCTTCCCACTTTGAGCACTGAACAAAGGAGATGCTGTCCAGCAAGGCTCCCCAAGGAGATGACACCTGAGCCATCCTGAAGGATAGAGTGAGGTTAGTCAGAAGAAGGCAGGGGGCATATTCCTCTCTCTGGCATAGAGAGGGCTCTGTGAAAGGGCTGGAGGGCAGGGTAAACAAATGTGAGGAAGATGCTGGAAGGTCTTGGAGATGGACAGTTCTGGGACCAGTCGCAGAAGACTTTGCTCTGGAGCCTGGATGAGACAGCCAAGAGTAGCTTGTGGTGTTAAGACAGGTTACTGAGCGGCAAGTCAATAGCGGTGAAGGCTTGAGGACAGGACACGTTGTTTATGAACCACTGCTCAGAGCCACTCTCCAGACCCTGCTTCCCTCCAGGGGACCATCTCACAGAAGGGCCAGTTCACTCTAAGCAGCTATTTGCCAAATCAGAATAGAAGATAGGCCTCAACTAGGCACCCAGGTGGGAGCATGCAAGTAAACATCCAGGTTTGACTCCCTGGGGACAGAGATGCTGAGTTTAAAACCTGTTAATCTAGAAATAAACCCAGGCTTTACATTTAGGGCATGAAGACCTTCTTTGCAAAATCCCTTTCTGGCCAGTCTCCCTGGGCTACCCGCTTGTAAAGGAGATGTTATCACCTCCCAGTAAGTGCCTAATTTGTTTGTAAAGTAAGATAATCCTGTGTGTTTGTTCTGGCCTGCTAGGGAAGACAGGAATTTCTCCCATCTTCGTCTCTAACCTACTGCCCTTCTTTTGTTCCTCCCTCTCATCCCCAGTCCCCAGAGTACATGGTTATCCACTTTACACATGTATTACTCCTTATAAACATTCCAGTATGGTTAACAACACCTAGCTGCTTTAAGTCACCTCAACCATGTATGTGATCTATTGAAAACCAGGAAGTAAGAGTAAGCAAAAAAGGCAGGGAGAGAGTCCAAAGTCCAAAATAAATGAACATGCATTAAGGACTTGTGGACTTACTACATTCTCAGCACTATGCTAAGCTCATCACATTCTCTAATTTGCTTAATCTTCTGTTTGCCTTTGAAGATCTACCCTTCCACCCTCTGTACCCACTCTGTGCTGGGAGCTGACTTGATGGGCCACATCACCCACTTCCCTTGCCTCTGGCTTCTGGTTGGGCTTAGCCAATGGGAAGCACCAGCAAGAGATCCAAGGACATAGGAAGATGAGGTCAAGTGTTGATTCACTTGGGTCCTCATCCGGTTGCTGCAGGCCAATTGCATCCTCCCCACTGGAGCTCAGAGCTCCTGCCAGATGTCCACTCCAACAGCTCCCTTCTCTGGGCCCTCTTAACTCTTCCTGTCCTTCACACCTAGCTCCACAGTGCTTCACTATCCCGTGTGAGTTGCCCTCAGCTCTTCCCGTATCTTTGTAAATAAAGTTTGAGTATGGCATCTGTGTCCTGCAGGACCTTACTATGCAATAGTTTTATGAGGTAAAGACTGTTTAGGCCCTCCTTTAAGACAAGGAACCTCCCAGCATCTTGAGAGGCTGAGGCAGGAGGATCACAAGTTCAAAGCCAGCTTCAGCAACTTAGTGAGGCCTAAGCAATTTGGTGAGACCCTGTCTCTAAATATAATATTTAAAAGGGATGTGGCTTGGTGATTAAGTGGCCCTGGGTTCAATCCCTAGTACGTACAAACACACACACACACACACACACACACACACACAACAAGGAACCTGAGGCTCAGAGAAGTCCAATAACATGTTCAAGGGTACACAGATGCTAAATAAGAGAGCTGGGTCTCAAATCTGGGTGTCCCTGATTCAAAAGCACATCCATGTTTCATCATCAGATCACATTGTTTCCCACAAACTGCAGACCACCTCCCTGGACTCCATGAAATATCCATTTATTCTGCCATTTTGTTTCTTATTCCACACCCATTTTTTTAAAATGTCAGAATTAGAAGTGAGTGCCAAAGGTCAGCTTTCAGATTAAAAAATGAGAAGTGCCCGGTGGCAGTCTGAGATGGAGAAAGGGCACAATGTCTGTTAAACTAGAACCGTGGACTTGAGAAACCTTGGGTGCCCACACTTACCATGCCCTCTGCTCTCAAGGATCCTTCTCTCTGCTTTCTGAAGGGCACAGCATTGACATCATGGTCTGTTAGGGTCAAAGTAAAGTCCTAAATTTTTCGAAAGAGGCAACTTGGGGTTGCCTAATACTGCCCTCCATTTCCCAACACTGGTCCTTATTTTAGTGATCAATTTTCATACTTAACAGTGATACCCCCCCAATACAAGGTAGAGGTACTTTTTATTTTTTTTTTAAGTTCCAAAAAGTGCTGATTCAGTTTCATGAGGGTACTACTTTTTTTTTTTTTAAGGAACTTTCAAAAACACCTAAAATTTAATTCTTTCCATAGTTTAGTTATAAAGAATCCCTGGGTGCAGAATTTTCTCTATTTCCCAGCATGTTTAGAATCTGATGTCACTTGGGGTTAGAGGGAGACCTGGGGACAATGGCCAGAAAGTTGTCCTTGGGCCCCTGAGCTGCCTGGTGAGCTGGAAGGCATTTTAAACCCTGGAATTCTATTCATGAGCAACTGTGTCAAGGTTGTTAATAAGACAGTTACTTCCTGACGGTCCTCCTGGCTTGTCCCACCAGCCCTTCAAGATCTCAGCTGGAGGAGACCATCTGCTTTACGTAGATTTGAAGGTTAGGCAGGCCAACCCCTTAAAAATCTTTGCACTTGCTTTCTTTTGATAATTTTGTTCACATATATATTAGAGCCTGCTCATTGCTTTCCAGAGTCCGTTCCTTCCTTCTTTCCTAGTAACAAGCCAATTGTCAGCCAAGCCCTTTATAATAGTGGAAAAACGGTTTCCCAGGCAACTTTGCAGCTAGGTGTGGCCACATGACCAAGTTCTGGCCAATGAGATATAAATGAAAAGTGTCACATGGGACTTGCATATGTCTCCTTAAAAGGCAGCAGTATATATATGAATTCTACTCACCTCCTCCACCCACACACTTTCCCCACCTACTTTCTTCAGTGAGGTGTGATGGCTAGCACTCTAACAACCACTGTGGACTGTGAGAATGAGAGGTGTGGATGGGCTAGAATTCAGGTCCCTGATTACCAACTTCGGGCTTTTTTTTTTTTTTTTTTTTTTTTCTGGTTCTGGGGATTGAACCCAGGGGCAGTTTACCACTGAGCTACATACCCAGCCCTTTTATTTGTTTGTTTTGAGACAGAATCTTACTAAGTTGCTGAGGCTGGGCTCAAACTTGGGATCCTTCTGCCTCAGCCTCCCAAGTCACTGTGATTGTCCTTTTTTTGTGTGTGAGAGAAATAAATTCCATCTTGCTTAAGCCACTGTTGTTTTCTATTATTTTATAATTCAATCAGATTCTAACCAATACAAAATGTTTTGTTTCTATTTGGAGCAATTTTTTTTTTTATTACTGACCTGTGTTTACATCTAAACGATGTTTCCTCTCTGTTGATGTTGCTGTAAATATTCTCCCCAGTTTTCATTTGTCTTGGATTTTCTTTGGGTTTTGTTTTTAAAGTAATGGTGTTTATTATTTATTTATTAATGTATTTACTTTTCATACTGGGGATCGAGCCCAAGGTGCTTACCCACTGAGCCACATCCCCAGCTCATTTTTATTTTGTATTTTGAGACAGGGTCTCATTAAGTAGCTGAGGCTGGCCTTGAACTTGCAATCCTCCTGCCTCAGCCTCCCAAATCACTAGGATTATAGTTGTACCACTGCTTTGATGCTCATTTATGATGGAGATAAAATTTCCAGACTCTTAGAATGCTATTTGATCTTTTATTTCAAGTTTTTCTCTTACTGAGTCAGATCAGTATTCCCCAATATTTTTCTAAAAATTGATATCACTGTTTACATTTAGCATTTTAGTCCATTGCTTGGTACAATTAGTGAGCATCTAATCTTTGGTAGGTCACAAGTTTCTAGTCCCAACTATTCTTTCAAGCTAACAGGAGCCAGCATCCCCTCTTGTTTACCCTACCCACTGTGGCAGAGCCACTGTGAAGACCCTCAGCACACAGCCCGCCGCCTCCTGCCTTGCCTCTGTGGGTCATCTGCCCACTGCCTGAGATAGCAGATAGAACTTTGGGCTTCTTCTGGAACTTTGCCACCCTGCGTTCAGTGCTAGTACAGCTGGTCTCTCGTTTCTGTTTACCTTGATCAGGCCAGGGACAGCCTCCCAACTATCCCAGGATCCTTCTGTTGGTCTCAAAAGGGCAATATGAAGAATTTGTATATTTCTTTCCAAGTAGATGTGAAGCTTTTTAAATGAAAATTTTGTTTTTGATAAGGAAAAGAAATGAACCCTGTTCATTGTTTCTAAAATGAGAAAATACAGAAAGCACCAAACCAAAGACAAAGGAACCCCAGATACTCTTTTACTATAACTGTCTAAAATCATGTGAAATAACTACCACCACACAGAGGTAACCTCTGTAAACAGTTGATATAGCTCCCTCCAGACCCAGCTATACAAATATAAACATATATATACAAATTATATATGTTTTTAATAGCATACATTTATGAATATATATATTATATGTGTGTGTGCACGCGCTATATCATATAGTGCATACACACACACACACACACACACACAAATATATAGTTTGTTTATTTTGGAAAACTTGATATTCACCCATAAGGAAGATGAGGAAATAATGGTACATCCTTGCAGCAGAATATATACCGTGCAATATTTAAAAAGACTACTGTGGGTTTCTATGTACTGCCTTAGAGAAAGATGTACACAATATATTGCTATATATAAAAATCAAGTTGTTGAGGCTGCGTGCAGTGGCAAGCCTCACTATGTTGCTGAAACTGGTTGCTGGGCTTTGGAGGCTGAGGCAAGAGGATTTCAAGTTCAATGACAGCCTCAGCAACTTAGGAGGCCCAAAGCAACTCAGCAAGACCCTGTTTCTAAATAAAAATAAAAATACAAAGAGGGCTGGGGATGTGGCTCAGTGGTTAAGTGCCCCTGGGTTCAATTCCCAGGACCAAAACAAATATATATATACACATATACATATATATACATATACACACACTCACATACATACATACATACATACTGAGGTCATAGCTCAGTAATTGAGTATATAACTCTGGCTGTACAAGGCCCTGGGTTTAAACCCCATCACCATAAAAATAAATAAATAATCAGAATAAGAAATAAAAGGAAAAATGGACATCAAAAACTTCACACACATAGTTTTGTTTATGAAAATGGGATTGCACTACATGCTTTGTCCAGTAACTGACTTTTGTTTTGTTTTGTTTTGGTCCTGGGAATTGAACCCAGGGGCACTTAACCACTGAGCCACATCCCCAGCCCTATTTTTATTTTTATTTAGAAACAAGGTCTTGCTGAGTTGCTTTGGGCCTCCTAAATTGCCGAGGCTGGCTTTGAACTTGAAATCCCCCTGCCTCAGCCTCCCAAGCTGAGCAACCAGCCTCAGCAATGTAGTAAGGTTTGCCACTGCACGCAGCCTCAACAGCTTGATTTTTACAGATAGCAATATATTGTGTACATCTTTCTCTATGACAGTACATAGAAACCCACGGTAGACTTTTTAAATGTTGCATGGTATATATTCTGCTGCATGGATGTACCATTATTTCATCATCTTCCTTGTGGGTGAACATCAAGTTTTCCAAAATAAACAAATTATGTGTGTGTGCACTATGTTATACATATATTCATAAATATATGCTCTAAACAAAATATCTTCCTTGTTACACTTTTATGCATTTGTTCTAGTGTTTCTATAAAACAGATTTCTAAAGTTGGGATTGTTGAGTTCATGGGGAAACATACATGGTAAGTTGTACATGCATCCAGCAGTTGTCCTTAGTCAAAACCTTGTACCAAGTAAATGCAAGGTCCTTTTAAATGGTTCTTTTGCTGCCGTGTGTGTGTGTGTGTGTGTGTGTGTGTGTACATGATCTAGGGCTTGAACCCAGAACCTTGCACATGTTTAGGCAAGTGCTCCACCACTGAGCCACATCCCCAAGACTTTCACTGCCCATTGTTTCCCCCACCTCTTTGTTCCTCACTCTGCTGCTGGAATTACCTTTATAAAACTCAGATCTGATTGTGATTTGCTTTATTTGAAATACTTCAAAGGCTTCTCAGTGCCAAGTTTTTAACACTCATCCTAGCTCCTTCTCAGCCAGTTGGGACCATCTGGGAAGCAGAGAGCAAACAGAAGTAGAACTTCAGGAGGTTTCCTGGGGAGGCTGGTAACACCTATGAAAGATAAAGGCAGAGAAAAAGAGCAGCCTTCAGACAGAAGTCGCTGTCTAGCTCCTAGGAACAGAAAGGGAAGAAAGGAGAATCAGGTAGGAAGAACTTCAGAATGGGCTGCAGCTCTGGAAACATCTCAACAAGCCCAGTGGGGAGCTCTGGCCAAAGACTGCCCAGTAGAGGAGTCCACTGGGCAGAAACAAACTGGCCCAGGCCTCCTGCCATATTCTGCCATTGGCTTGGGAGCTGCCTAGGAGGCAACGTGGCCTTGACCTGAGTGATGTCGCAGCTCCTGAAGCTGCAGGTTGCTAGGCTCCTGTACTCCTTGTATCAGTTTCTCTGAATGGCAAGTGTCGTCCGTTGGCTGCCATAAACTGCAGTCTGCCTTTTGGCCTTATCTCTTCTTTCCCTGCTCCCAGACCCCATGCCCTGGTGCCATTGGCTTGACTACATGCCATACGCTGCATGACCAATTGTTCATGCCACCCCCTAACCCTGACCTTTGCACATTCAGTTATCTCTGCCTGCAATGCCACTCCTTTCCAACTATACAAAAAAAAAAAAAGGAGTTTTCTTCTTCTTCTCTCTCTTCCTGTACTGGGAATTGAACCCAGGGCTGCTCTACCACTGAGTTATACAATCTCAGTCCTTTTTATTCTTTATTGTGACACAGGGTCTCTCCAAGTTACCCAGGCTGGCCTTCAACTTGTGATCCTCCTGCCTCAGACTCCCAAGTTGCTGGGATTAGAGGTGTGCATGACTGTACCCTGCTTCATAATGTTTTGAAGACCTTACTGAATTGCAACCTACTCTGGGTCACAGACCCCCCCATACAGAATTAATCAGTTCCTTGCTCCTGCTGTGCAGTTTGTTGATTAGTAAAGTTTGGAGTATCTGGTTCCTTTTTTTTTTTTCTCCTTCAGAGTTTTGTCCCCTCCAATCCCTAAACCTGGCACAGTGTAGGCACACAGTGAATGCTAACTGAGCTGTTTCCCTGCTATTCCCAAAGAACCTCAAGGTTGCAGAACTCCAGCTGCTGGAATGGGTTGGTTGCCTTAAATGGTCAATAAATGTTTGTTGAATCACCTAGGACCTTAATTGTAACCTTGGAAAGGGAGAGGGGGAAGGTGTTTCCTGTTGCTGGGGATCACCCAGTATGGAGCCAAGCCAGAGTTCTAAGACTAGAGAATATCTCCCTCTCCTTATATTTTCTTTCCTAAATGGGAAAGACCCTAGAGTGCTGATGGTGGTTTTTATTGTTGTTGTTGTTGTTGTTGTTGCTTAAGTAATCATTCTATTGCCTTAGGTCAATAGGTGGGTACTTGAAGCCACTTTATGAGTTGAGATTTTGCACTTGCCCATGACTCCTTCTCTTTAGGGCCTAAGAAGAGCCATTGTACCCACACTGATCTCCAGATCAGATGGGTAATCATTGTCTGAGTGAAGGTTAATGGCTGGGGGAAGTTGGAAGGGTGGCAATGATATTTCTCCTCTTGCTCTTTCCCATGCCCACCAGTTAAAGAATGTCCCTATGGGGAGCAGCCAAGAGTTTCTGGGGTGGGCACAGTGGGGAATGACAGCAAAACCTGGTGGGGATGAGCAGCTGTGGAGAGAACAGAGAGGCAGCACTGGCTCCGTGTCCCGCCTTGCCACTCTCCTTTCGGTGTGCTAAGATGATGTCCCTTTGCCACTGTCCCTCAGTGGAAGGAGGCTAGAGCATGGGTGACCATGACCTCCCTACCCCTTCACTGCTCCAAACTGTTCCCTCAGAGGGAACCCCAGGGTTTCTCCATCCAGGCATGAGGGCCCTGTGCCTCTGCCTTCTCCCACAGGGAAAAAACATAGGGTGGAAACTTCCGGCCAAGGCCTTGGTTTTTGGAGCCAGCTGGGCAGTGGATAGGAATTCTAAGAGACTTTGTAGTCTAAAGAAGATGTAGCCCAGGGCTTCTTATCTCTAGATCCACAGGCTCATTTTTGGAAGCTACAAATCTTCCCCCCAGGTGCTATTGCATCAGGTATGTGGCAAGATATAGTTCTCATCAGATTCCTTGTCACCAAAAATGTCATGGGCCAAACCACTATGTTACTCCAAAGAATAACAGCTTTCTAATACAAAAGAGGATGTTTTCCTGTCAGAGCCAGGTTGTAGTTGGATTCCCCGTGCTACATAATGGAGGCCCCCGGATAATTCTAGAAAGAAGCCCATATCCCCCCTTCATACCAAGATCATCCTCAGGAACTGTGCGGTACCTCTATAATTGGGGTTTGTGGTAATGGGGGCCTTGTGGATTCTGTTGCCATAGCCCCAGAGATTGAACCTCTGAGAGTCAGACCAAGTAGGATGATGCCCATCTCCTGTGAGGACAACCCAGAGGCAGGGCAGACTCCTAAAGGTGTAGATGTGCAATATCAGTAAGAATTGGATATTGTTAGGCTGTTAGATGAATTCCAGCATTTATCATTTTTCAGCCATTCTAAAAATTCTTATTCGAGCCGGAGTTCTGGGCTCCATTTCAGGGAGACATGTCTCATGTTCCCAGAAACTGTCAGGAGCATCTGATACACAGCGGCGGACACCAAGGGAAAAGAAACCCGAAAAAGAGAAAAGTGAATAAAAAGAGATTTCTCAAATTAGAGCAAAAACTGAAGTCAGTCGCGCAAGCATACAGCTATAATGTGACAACCTCTCTGATTTTTGACACCCCCTCTTTTTATTTTAAGTTCTGGCCACAATTATGAATAGGGAACCATATCTGCTGAGACTTCACAAGGGTTACATAAACAGTTTGGATGGTTACATCTTTTAAACAACAGTTTCTGAAAGCATTGAAAAAATCCCACTTATTTAACAGTCTGGTGCCTTGAGCCAGCCCTGGAAGTTCCTGGGAGCCTTGCAGAATCACTTCCTCCTGACTGTGAGTGGGGCGGGGTGAGGGGGAGCTCTGGCTTCTAGAGAGTGCAGGGGAGGAAGTGCCCAGCTGTGTGTGTGGGAGGAAGGCATAGAGGGAGGGAGGAGGATGCCCCAGATTGCTCCTCATATGGGCAGCTGTGTCTTGTTACCATGAGAGAGCAGGGACCCAGGATGGAGCAGACATAGGTCTCCTGGGGGTTTGGCTCTTTGGGGAGGAAGCATGTGTCCGGGCAGGCTCTTCCCGTTTGACAACCTAACATGATAATGAAAATAGTGTTCTGGGCTCCTAAGCCTTGATGGGGAACGTTCCCTTCTCTCTTAGAGTCTTAGCAGCCTTGGTGGTCTGGAGGGTTTCTCAAACCTTGGAGCTGAGGTTCTGAGTAATGCTTTTGTGTCTTTTAGCATATCCTAGTCACCAACTGCTGTCCCCATTGGCCTTAGTCTTAGTACTGGGGGAGTAGCTTAATGCTATCAGTTTTGTCATTTGAAATTTATTTTGGTTAAATAATCTCCTTCCCCAGATATCGTTTTTGGAAATGCAGTTAACTAAAGATATATAACTCACTAGTGTAAATTAACTTTATCCAAATTATGTGCTTCAATTCAAAGAGGGCTTTGTCTACTGGGTTTTAGCCTACTTGAGGTTTCACAACCCCTCCAGGATCTAATGGAATAGATAGAACCTTTTCCCAGGAAAATTCACAAACTTCCAGAATTGTGTGGACCATCTGGGAATTTCAGGAACCCCTTTGGTCCTACCCCGGAGTTCTAAGTTCCTGTGAGAGGGAAGGTGGGAAAGGTGGTAGTAAGGGCAGGGGACAGGGATGAGCAAGGACTCTGAGTGCCACCTCAGAGGTTTTGCCCAAGACCAATTGTGGAAAATATCATTAGTGAGTGTTCATTGCCAACTGTGGTCACTGCCTGTCCTAGAGAAAAGGTATCTTTCCGTCAGCAGTGACACGGAGCCGGGGTGTTAGGACTTGTACATTGAACCTTCATGTACCAGCATGCAGCTGGGCGAGGAGATGCTGGAGCTGGCTTTCAGGTAGAAGAAGCAGGTAGCAGTTTGTGTCCATCTGGCAGATTGGGGTCCTCTTGGCAAAGTGACAGGAGCCCCCAAGCCTGATACCACCCCTTCCCCAGCAGAAGAGGTAGGGAGGGGCCTTGTCACTCTGGATGGCAAGCTCAGAGAACCTTGAGTTCAGGATCTTTTTTTTTGGGGGGGGGGAGTCAGTTTGACGATGATGTAGCTTTGATTCCTAGTGTATTGTTCTCTTTGAACTGGGGGAAACATGGGGAAAGTTTTTGGATCTGGTGCTGATGTAAAAGCATCACAGGGGATTTTGGAACTGATGGGGCATAGTGAAACAAGCATACAGATTGTTTGTAGCCCAGCGCTTGCTATGCGACTCCCACTGTCAGTGTGGTGACTCAGGGAGGAGAGAATTTCCCCTTTGTTGAGCCAGCTGGACCAGTGTCAGCACTGCTCTCTTTGCAGGCTCTGGCACAGAGAAGCAGGGCCTGACTGTGGGGTGTTTGCGGGGATTGGGGGCCTGGGCCCAGTTTAACACCCATAAAAAGTATGGTCCATCTTGTGAGCCAGTTATCCAGGGTCTCCTTAATCTCGTGTGACATCCGATCACACGAGTGACACACACAATCACACAAGCCTGTGACATCCGATCCAAACTGGGCATATGCTCCTGTGTTTGCGGAATATGGCTCAGCTTTCGCCTGTCACACCAAGTAAACACACCCTCATAATCGCGTGCAGGCCTCTCACACTCACCATCAAGCTTTCTCCTTCACTTTGTGATGTTTGATACTAATAATTTTCATCATTATTGCTGTATTCACTGGACTTCTTGCAATTAAGATAAAGATTGCTTAAGCTGGTTTAAAAAAAAAAGCAACAGCTATAAATGAAAAGACCTATAAATTGAACTTTTCATGAACTCGGTCTGAGGACTACATTTTGAGAACCACTGGCTTAAGCAAAATCCAGCTGGTCTAGGCAACTGGCCCTCACCCCAGGCACAGGTGAGTGAAGTGCAGGATGGAGGAGGAATGGACGGGTACAGTAGGCCAGAGCCAATAGGCCTTTGGCTGCTGTTCGAGGAATTTACAGGTGATTCTATAGACGTAGGGCCATGGTGGATGAAGGTGGCATAAGGTCCTGGTCTCCAAGGTTGTCTTACTCTGGGATTTGGAGCATCCTTGGCCTGAAGCTTAAAGCTACACAGACAAGCAGGTGATAAATTCACCTGCTTTGGGCCTGTGCTGACCCCATGCAGCACACCTGCTTAGGCAACTCAGTTTATACCAACAGACAAACAAGAATCCCATCAAGGTGTATTTTTAATATGAAGCATTGGGATTATCTGTAGCCATCTATGCATGCAGTGGAGATGGCAAGTGGGATGGGAAAAAGTCACTTCAACCATTTAGGCAAAAGTGTCAGTTTTAGTCTCAATAAGGAGATAACTGGTCTGTGTTTTTCTTTCTTGTGGCCTAGGGAGCTCCCAGAGGAAAGGACATTACAACCCAAACTCCATTTCTTCCACTAGGGAATCACCTAGAACCAGTAGTTTCCTCCAAATGGACTCTCTTAGACTAAGAAAGGGAGACTTAGCCACAGGCCAGCTGGGAAGGGAGCCACACTCTGTGAGGGAAAGGCCCATCCCAGTCAGGACACAGTAGACCAGTGGGACTTGCCCTTTCCCTGATGGCCCATGCATGCAAGCCCATACCACCTGTCATCCTGTAAACTGACTTCCAGTTATACCACCAATAAGCTGTACTTACTATCAGTTCTCTCTAACATAATCTAGGCGTGGTGTAGAGACAAAGATGAATCAGCCATGGACATGCCTTCCTGAAACAATTCCATTTTTTTTAAATTTATTTTTTAATTATAGGTGGACACAATGTCTTTATTTTACTTTATGTGGTGCTGAGGATCGAACCCAGTGCCTCAGGCATGCTAGGTGAGTGCTCTACCTCTGAGCTACAACTCCAGCCCAACAATTCCATTTTCTTAGGGGGAAGGGAGACTGAAGTCATTCTTGGTCATTAAATCCCCCTACCTGACCTCTTGTTCCCTCCCTTCACATCCCTGGCTTAAGTCTAGCTACTGGTCCCTGATGCTGGAGACTCAGGGATCCTTTATTCAACTTTTACCACATCAGGTTCCACGTGGGTCCTGGGCTCACAGAAATGACTAACTCAAGCCACTTGTGCCCTTGTCGGGAGCCCTATTTGCCCCACAGCTGCAGCTGGGCCAATTCTGGAGCAAGTGCCCTGCAGCCACCTTACCTGGGCTAAGGGTCCCCAAGTCTCCTTGCTGACAGGACTCCACATTGGTAGATGGAGCCTGGCCTCCTGCCCCTTTCCATCAGCCTATCCCAGCCCAGCTAAACCCAGGGTCCCTAGGCATCACAGCTGCTGCACACATAAAGCTCCACAGGAAGGTGGGCTGGGACTCACGTGAGTGGTACTTTGACGACTCACCAAAGACTACCTTCCATCTAGAGTTCAGCCTACCTTTTTTGTAGGGACATTCAATTGGTCACTTATTCTTCACCCCCAAGTCCCTTTGCAAGAGAATTACCTAGAACAGAGCACAGGCCCAGGAATCACAGGCTCAAGTCTTGTTCTGCCTATCCCTGCTGTGTGACTTGGGCAAGCCACCTCACCTTCCTAAAGCTGTTTCCTTGTTTGTGGAATGGAGATAATGACCTTGCTTACTTCCTAGTGTTGTACAGAGGCACGCCTCTCGTCCTTCAGCTGCCCTGAAGCCTGCAGGTAGGGTGAGGAGGTTGGACATGCTATACCAGCTATGTTTGGGTGGGGACGGCAAATGGAATAGAAGCAAACTAATTCGGTCTAATAAGGAGGAACTGTAAATCTTCCTCTCTGTGCCATGGGGCCTGGGGCATGGCAGAAACAACCCTCCAGGGCTGTGGACTCTATTATTTCTTGAGCACTAAGCACCTGTATGTCTTACCCACATTTAGTTTAGTCTTCACAGCAAGCCCATGAGATATGTTACCATCCCCATGTTGCAGATAAGCAAACACAGGCTCAGAAAGGACCACATGTTGCCCTGGTGTCATATTTATTGAACATTTACTATGTGCTAAGTGTTTCAGGTCTAACAGCCACCAAGATAGACTCGTGTCCCTCCCTCGTTCCACAGGTGGCCCCAGCTAAGCTGGAATGAGTCAGAGCTAGACTCAAAGCCAGGTCTGGTGGCCTTCTAGGCTGGTGCTTTTCCCACCTCACACTCCAGAACTCTCATTACACTCCCCTCATGGGGCCACAGACTGTGCCTGGCAGCCCCTTGGAGAATTTGAGGATTTGGGAATAATCCTGGGTTTGGAGACAGGCTGTTTCTGTAGAGCTTTCTGTTTGCCCAGCAATCCGCAAGCAGCCCTGACCCAAAGCCACGTTGGTCCAGTGCCTGACCACTGGGATGTTTCTCCATGGAGGGAGGAGCTTTCCCAAGGGAATTCCCCCAAGGGGAGGGGAGCCATCTTTGTTCTGGGGCCCCAGAGGGACACTGTTTCTGGCTGAGGTGGGAAATCCCCTTGGATTTCTCTGGGTTTATGGGAGGGACTATGGTTTTCCTGCAGCTTAAACCCATAAGGAAGAAAAGGGAAGACCAATGTATGTCAGAGAGTTAAATGAGTCTGGATGGAAGTGGCCCCCCGTGTTTGGGGCTCAGCTTCTGCCCTTCCTTCCCTTCAGCCTTGGGCTCCCTCGAGACCTGTATTTATTGAACATTTACTACATGCTAAGTGTTGCAGATCTAACAGTCAACAAATCAGATCCATGTCCCTCGCAGTGGGCTTATTTTCCTTGAGTGGTCACTTGTCTTGGGTGAACTGGAATTGTCAGAGCAAGGACTCAAAGCCAACAAGTCGGGGGGCCTCCAGGGCTTGTGCTTTCCCCACTGCATCCTCCAGAACTCCCTTTCCCTCAGGACATGCCACTCATGGAAGGCAGAGACTGACTCTGGAAACCCCTTGGAAAATATTACTGGAAAGAGATGTTTTCTTTTTATTTTTTTTAAAGGACATACAACACCAGACAATCTTTATATATATATGACTTTATTTATTTATTTATTTTTATGCGGTGCTGAGGCTTGAACCCAGTGCCTCACATGTGTGAGGCAAGCGCTCTGCCACTAAGCCACAACCCGGAGGAAATAATCTGCTTCACAACCTCCACCACTACCACCCCCCAAGAAAAAGGATACAAGATTATTGGAGCATTTACTCATAGTAGCAATCACCAGAAGCAATGTATATGTAATGAAATACTGTGCAATCATTAAAAATCATCTTGAAGAAGAAAATTAATAACTTGAGAAGAGTGCTTTATAACAGATGTATTCAAAAATTCAGATTACAAAACATAATATACCTTTTTTTAAAGAAATTTATAGGGCTGGGATTGTGGCTCAGTGGTAGAGCGCTCGCCTCACATGTGTGAGACACTGGGTTCAATCCTCAGCACTGCATGGAAATAAAATAAAGATATTCTTTCCACCTATAATTAAAAATATATATGTTAAAAAAGAAATTTATATATGCACAGAAAAATATCTGGAAGGGTACATATCAAGTGCAACTTATAGTTAGCCGTCTCCAAGTAGTAGAATTATGTGACTCTGGGGGTTTTGCTTGGTTTTTTCCTTCTTCTGTTTTCAGTAGTTTCCTGGTCTTCAGTGGAAATGTGTGTCTTGTGTAATCGTGGAGAAACAGTCCCACAATGTGAACCAGAGAGAGAAGGGAGAAAGAATATTTCCTTTTGGCTCTGAACCTAAGGCCACTCTGGGCCCTGGCCTTGTCCCAAGAACGTAAATACTGTAAATGCCTCAGGGGAGGCCTGAGAGCAGTGGAGTAGGGCCCAGCTCGAGAATCAGCTGGGCATCATTGTCCAGGCTGTGTCATAAATCTCATTCCCCCAGAGAGTCTGCCTGACCACACAGCCTGACTGAAGGTGGGTTATCCGCATTTATTTTCTATCTTTCACTCCATTTTTGTGTCTTCAGAGTGCTTGTTGGTATTTGAAATTACCTGCCTGCTCATCTGCTACCTGGTGATCATTTACCTCCTACATCAGAAGACAAGCTTCCTGAGGGGAGGCCCCTGCCTGTCTTGCTCACTCTGACTTCCTATCAGGGAAGGGACTAAGGCTAGATCTTAATTTGTAAGAAACAGAACTTGCTGAGCAGCCCCAAGCTATGGCCATTTATCCCAGAGCTACACATGAGAAAATGGGAATTACTTCATGGCAATCTGGGAGGGGGGGGATATCTGACTCGAGGCGCCAGAAATGGTGACACCTGGCACCCAGGGGGCCTAGCCCAGCATTGTAATGGCACTTCCCACTTAAGGGTATCATGGATGAACCAGCTTTGTGCTCTGCATTTCACACTTGAGGAAAGTAAAGGGAAAACTGATTTATCCTATGATCCCTGGCTCCTTTGCTTCCAGCCCTACTGTGGCTGCCATCCACCTCGGTCCCCCAGTTCAGGACTTCAGCTTCTCTCTTGAACTCACTCCTCCGGTGCTCATCCCACCCATTCCACTGAATCTCTCATGACCAGGATCTTGGTAACTCCAGGACGCTAAATCCAGTTGTTAATTCTTTGTCCTTGTATTGCAGGAACTTGCTCAGTGGATTGCTCCATCCTCCTTGGAATCCCTTCTCCTAATGTTCTTGCCACTACTTCTCGAACTGAGTTGCTGAGCTGTTGAGTGGCATGCCGTCCTTGGATGGCTTCTCCACTGACTTCCATTCTACATCATGGTCATCTTGACTTCGAAGAGCTACATGCTGAACACTCACAAATATTCATTTCCAGACTCTCCCCTGGATATCTCCAGCCAAGTGTCCAAAAGACATCTCACACGTAACATGTCTGTGTTAGCTTTTCATCACTGTGACCAAAATACCTGACAAGAACAACTTAGAGGAGGAAAGCTGCGTTTGGGCTCTCATTTTCCGAGGATTCAGTCTATGGTCAGCTGGCTCCATTCCATTGAACCTGAGGTGAGGCAGAACATCATGGTAGAAGCGGGTGGTAGAGAACTGCTCAATTCATGGCAGCCAGGAAGAAAACCTTCTAAGAGGCTGGGGCTGTAGCTCAGTGGCAGAGCCCTTGCCTAGCATGTGTGAGACACTGACTGGATTCGATCCTTAGCATCACATAATTAATAAATAAAATAAAGAAACTTCTTGTAGGGAGCACTCCTGGTGACCTGCTTCCTCTAACAAGGTCCCTCCTTCCCAGTAATCCATTCAGCTGTGGATCTATTTGATGGATCAATCAACTGATAAGATCAGAGCCCTCACTGATACAGTCACTGCCTAAATGCCCCACCTTTGAACCTTGCTGCATTGGGGACCATACTGTCAACACCTGAGCTTTTGGGGGACATTTCAGATTCAAATATAACAATGTAGAACCCTGAGTTCTTTAGCTGTCTCCCTATAACATCCCCACCCTGTAGGTATCTACAGTTCAGAAAACGGCAGTTCCATCCTCCCACTTGCTCAGGCCAAAATCCTTGGAGTCCTCCTTCACTCTTCTTTTTTTTTTTTTTTAATCTCACTTCCAGTCCATCAGTAAATCCCGCTGGCTTCACTTTCTAGAATCTGCCCGCATCTCGGCACCTGCATGCTGCCTGTCTGGTCCAGGCCATGCTTGTTGCTTCCTAGATTTCTATGATCGCCCCTTAACTGGTTCCATCCTTCTCCCAAGTTCATTCTCAACACTGCATCCAGAGTGATCCTCTTAAAACATGAGTCACATTGTGTCACTTGTCTTATAAAACCCTCTAGTGACTCTAGGAGTCAAAGCCCAGGCCTTTCTTTCCTACCTGAACCCTCTCTTTCCTCCCCTTTCCCTTCCCCTCTTCTCTGCCCTGGCCACTCCCCATCCTCACTGGCCTCTAACGTGCCAGGCAGGCTCTCTCCTCCAAGCCTTAGTACTTGCTGTTGCCTCCCCCTGGAAACCTGCTTCCCCACGAATTCTCAGGGTCCATATTCTCACTTCTTCTAGGTCTTTGCTCACAGTTTACCTTCTCAGATGTCCAGCCTTTCCTGGACACACTTCTTAGAGTTTTGGCACTCTTTCCAGACACTCCTTGCCAGCCCCTCTCTCAAGCTGTATTCTTTTCTCGGTAGCACTTACCACCACTGGTTATCAAATATTTAATGTATTTATTTTTTTAGTTGTTCATCCCCCAATAGACTACAAGGCCCATGAGAGCAAGTGTTTTTTTTTTGTTTGTTTGTTTGTTTTTTCTGTTTTAGCCACTGCTGTATCTCCAGAGCCCTTGGACAATGCCTGGCATTTAATAGGTGCTCAAATAAATATCTGATGAGTAGCTTTATTCATGAAGATGAATGAAGGGACCACTTAGTGTTTATACAAGGCCTTAAGACAGCATAGAAAGAACACTAAGGTTTCTGCCAGCTCTGGATGATTAACAAGCTGGGTGAGAAGGAAACCCTCCCAGAGGAGAATGCCCCTGGGTGGAAGCCACATGCTGGTCTCTCTTGGCCAGCACACAGCCAGCTCACACCTTGTAGCTTTTGAAGAACTTGTCACAGCCAAGCTTTGCATCCCTCAGCTTCCACCCAGGCTTGCTTGGGTCAGAGGTCTACCCTGAGTGCTCTGTCTCCATCATTAACTTTCCCTTTTTCTCCAGGTGCCAGAGTTTGCAAGCTATTGATGGAAAACAACATCACAGTAAGAAAACAATAAGACCATGTCCAGCTGGGAACTTCCCAACTTAAAAACCTTGGAGTGTATTCAAGGAAGACCAGGGTGTGAAAGTGTCAGCAACTGGATAAAGTAATGACCTAGGGGACTAGTGTGGACTTCCTAGTCAGAATGTGAACCCTGAGGATGGGGGACAGAGTTAGTAGTGAGGTATTTATTTATTTATGTATGCATGTATGTATGTATGTTTGGTACCGGGGATTGAACTCAGGGGTGCTCACCACTGAACCACATTCTGAGCCCTTTTTTATTTTTCATTTGGAGACAAGGTCTCACTAAATTGCTTAAGGCCTTACTAAGTTACTGAGGCTAGCTTTGAACTTGTGATCCTCCTGCCTCGGCCTCCCAAACCGCTGGGATTACAGGTGTGTGCCACCACACCCAGCAGCAGTGAGGTCTTTAAACCCACTATCTTACTGCATTTTCTGTTGCTACAACAGAATACCTGAGATTGGATAACTTATAAAGGAAAACAGTTTATTTAGGCTTATAGTTCTGGAAGCTTGGGAAAGCCAAGATCAGGTGGTTTTATCTTGCTCTTCATGCCTGGCATAGCATGGTGGGAAAGTAAAAGGACTGTAGCAAGCATGCAAAAGAGAAAACTGGAGGGGACAGGTTCAAAACAAACCCACCCTCTCCACAACCTCCTCACCTCTTAAAGGTCCAGCCTCCCAACACTGCCGCAGTGCCAGTCAGATTCAGTATGAGTTTCAGAGGGGACAAACCACATTCAACGCACAGCACCTGGAGAGGCAGTGCTTCCCTTGGGGACAGCTGACTGAAGGCCCCCTGGACAGCCTTCCCGCTCTGCCTTCCTTGCCTCCCTCCATTTCTCCAGAACTCCTGCTTAGACCTCAACTCATCCGGCCTTGACAGAGTTCTCTGGCTTTTTTTCTTTTCTTTCTTTAACTATCAAAGACATTTTTCTTCTAGATTGAGAGGAAATTTACTAGCATCTTTACAGCATAGGGTTCCTCGGATTTTGTGTTCAATTTCAGTCCAACTTACAAAACGTGAAACCCAGGTGAAGATGGCGTGAGGGAGGGAGCATAGCGTTAGAGGAAAGCAGCGTTGGACTCGGCCTGAGGTTGGAACCACCCATCTTTGAGCCAGCCAGGGACAGAGGCAAGACGTGAGCTTCCCTAAGTGTTTGTCTCCTGCCTATCAAATGGATAGAATGCCTACCTCCAAATTGGGACGATTTGGTAAAGTTAGCACATTGAAAGCCTGCAGCACAACCCACCTGTGGCAGGGCTCAGCAGAAGGGTGTTCAGATGAGACATGAACCCGCAGTTTTTTTATCTGTGTAGAAGCCTGGCAACAGTAGTGTGTGTGTGTGTGTGTGTGTGTGTGTGTGTGTGTGTTTAGCTGGTAGAATCATGGGTGATTTTCAATATTTTTTTTTTGTTGTTTTTCTACAAGAAATACATACTACTAGCCAGGCACAGTAGTGCACACCTGTAATCCCAGTGACTTGGGAGGCTAAGGCAGGAGGATCACAAGTTTGAAGACAGCCTCAGCAATTCAGTGAGGCCCTAAGTAACTTGCTGAGACCCTGTCTCAAACTAAAAAATTAAAATAGAGCTGGGGAAGTGGCGCTGCACTCCTGAGTTTAATCATAAAGAAAGAGAGAGAGAGGAAGGAAAGAAGGGAGGGAGGAAGAAAAAAGAAATAAAGAGAGAAAGAGAAAGAAAGAAAGACTACTTAGAGGGAAAGGAAAGGTACTGGGGAATGAGATTGACCCAGTTATGTTATGTATATTATGAACTTGACAATGAATCTCAGTATCAGTATAATTGTAATGCGCCAATAAAAAAGGAAAGAAAGAAATACATACTACTCATATAATGATGAGAAGCTGAATGACTCTAGAGAGGTATTATATACTTTTTAAATTAATTAAAGCGTGAAAAGTTTGGAAAAAGAAAAGAAAAACCTGCAGTCCATTTGCCTTTAGTAGACATGCCAGCTATATAGCCCCTGGGCAGCGCCCCAGAGGACTGAGACAGAGGCAGGGAGGAGAGGGCAATGGGTGAAGGAAAAGAAAGAAAGGAAAGTCACTCTGTGGGCTGGTGCCCACGGAGATGCCCCTCAGAAGAAATGCTCAGCCTTAGTATGCAAGTATGTCCTTCCCCAACCCAACATGGCTCAGGAGCCTCTGGTAGAGGATATGGTGACATAAAGCCCCTCTCTCCAAGCTCCAGACAATGATGACTGTGTGCAGCTTCCTTCAGCTGCTCAGGCAGCTGACCTCTAGCACATCTGAGGAGGGGCCTGTGGCTTCAGCCCTGTGGCTCCTGATCTACCTTCATAAACCTGTTTTTTGTCCCTGTCTAGAGTAAAACATGCAGGGAATCCTACTGAATTCCAAAAATCATCCTAAAAGGATCAACACCTCTCTGGAGTCATTCAGCTTCTCAAGAGAAGCATTCCAATGCCGTGCTCCAGTTAACTATTGCTGCATAACAAACTACCCCATAACTTAGTAGCATAAAGCAACCACCATCTTATTATGCTGCAGATCAGGGACCCAGGGCCCTGTTCTCTGTTCTGCAATGTCTAGGACTAGGTTGGGATGGCTGGAGTGGCCAGGGCAACTGGAATGGTGGCTGTGAGCTGGAACAGCTGGGGCTGAAGGATCCACTTCCAAGGTGGTTTGTCACTAGACTGGGATAGCTGGAAGGCAGGGCTCCACAAGGCCTGCTGACACGTGGCCTTTCTAGCATGGAGGCCTGGTTGTTGGACCTCTTACACGGTAGCTCAGGTTTCTACTGTGAGTGTTCTGGCCAGCGAGATGGAAGCTGTGTGACACTATATGGCCTGGCCTTGGAAGCCACATACATCATCTCCACTAGAGTCACAGATTCAGGGAAGAAGACACAGACCCACCTCATAATGGAAGAAATGGCAAAAAAAAAAAAAAAAATTAGCAGCCATGTTTTGAATCTACCATACTCCCACATAGGTGATGTATTCCTAGGTCAGGTCAGGGTGAGGTGGTGGGACATTGAGTCCTACTGATCAGTCTGCGACTGTACTCCCCTCACCTGTTTTCATCCCTATATCCAACTGTCCTCCCACCAGCTTATGTCTCTCCTATTGGGTAGGCAGGACCTAGGGAGGATTTCAAGCCAGTTCCCTTGGTTCCTACCCCCAACTGGCTCCTGTACTTTATCCCACCAGCCACACTCCCTGCTCTCCCCAGTCTGTGCTCCCCCAGTGTATGAGCATAAAGTAGCTTGCTTTCTGCCTGTGTGACCCTCTGCAGTCCTGCCTGTGGAAATCTCTCAACTACTCATGTCTCCTTTACCATTCTCTTTGCCTTTGAGGATTTATACCATTTGATTTTTTTTCTGTCATTTTAGTGGCACTTCAAGAGAGACACAGGACTGGGACACATAGATAAATTGGCATGTTTAACTGGAAGCCCTTTTCTACCTATTTTTTTTTTGTTTGTTTTTGTTTTTATTTGTTTGTTTTTGCAATTCTTGGGATCTAATCCAGGGCCTCGTGCATGCTAGGCAAGGGCTATACCACTGAGCTACATCCCCAGATCATTTTATTTTCTATTTTTGAGGCAGAATTTTCCTAAGTTTCCTAGGCTGGCGTCAAATTTGTGACCCTCCTGTCTCAGCCTCCTCAGGAGCTGGGCAGGTGTGCAACACCACACCTCACTCTGCTGGATTTCTTTTGAATGAATGTGTCTCTCTAAGCTGTGTTGTAATCTTCCCTGCCCTATAAAAGTACAGTGTTTGATAGTATAGTGACCACATTTAGCCTTTGTTGATGATTCAGAGTCCTCCTTATGAACATACATGTTCACCTTGCAATGGTTAAGTTAAGTAGAACTTAACTGTCCCTCCACGATGGGACCCTGATCACAGTTCCCCACAGTGCTAGAATGCTTGACACCTCTTTCCATGACTGCCTCTGTCTCTGGCTGCCTCCCATCCTGTGCATCTGTGCTGGGGTACTGCATGACAGCAGGTTAACTTCTAACTTCCTCTTTTAGAATTGCTAAGCCAGATCACTATGCCAGGCTTTCTTTGGTTGCTGTCCCCCACCCACTACTGCTCTTCCCTATGCTTTCTGCCCTTCCCTACGCTTCCCAAACTTGACCTTGGTGGATGACATCAACCAGCTCCATGCCTCATGCTTCAGTTAGGTTTGACCAATTGAAAATCCTAGCTAAGGTGGGCTGGGGATGTGGCTCAAGTGGTAGCACGCTCACCTAGCATGCATGAGGCATTGGGTTCGATTCTCAGCACCACATAAAAATAAAAAAAATAAAGATATTATGTCCAGCTAAAACTAAAAAAATATATATATATTTAAAAAAAAAAAAAGAAAATCCTAGCTAAGGTTGGAGGCTAGGAGGAAAGTGGTATTAGGGTACTCTATCCCCCCAGCTTTCTCACTTGCTGGGCCTCACAGCAGCAATGTCTGTGTTTTCACCCCCAAACCACAACTGCTGCCAGCCACTCTCTGGGCTCCAGTAGACTTTCCCTCCTCCTCTGGGGTGGAGGACATGGTCACAGCCCCCCACTGTTGCCACTATTGCTGACTCCAGGGCATCTAACCTTTCCTTGTGGATTTCTCTCAACCTGTGCCTAAACTCTCCTCTGGTACCTGGGGCGTCAGGGGTGGGGAGCGGCGTGGGGGGGGGGGCATCTGTTTCCTGCTGAGATCTGATCAGTACAGAAACCTTGCCTGATTTGCATCTAACACAAGAATAAATAGTTCCCTAAATTCACCCAGCAAGACCATGGTAGAAATCCTGGGTATGAGCTTTGTGACATCTCAGGGACACACAGGGACTTTTGTTTCATTTTATTCACATCCTAGTTTTTTAACTGTGATACAGATAATAAAGGGCACTGGATTACTGACTTCTTACTAGAGTGTATATAAAGAAACCAGGAGAATTCACGATGACGTCCGGAAGTTATATGTCAGGCTGGCAAATATCAACAGCTTGGGGGAAAATATCTGGTTTCCTGATCACGGATCCCTGTTAGGTCTGGAAGGTGAAGCTGAGTATTTGGGGACATCCAGGCCGAGTGATTCCCCCAGGCCTCACATGAGGACTCTCTCAGGTGGACCCACCCTGCCTGTGTGTTTTCTGGTCAGTTTGGCTCTTTGATGCCTTTGTTCTGAGGAAAGTCGTCTGCTTGTCTATTTACTGGGAAACCCAGGCTTGCCCCTGGTTACATCTCACAGTCCAAGGAGCAGCCTGGTGCCCAGCTGCCCTGTGTCCACCTCCATGCCCAGCCTGCACCACTCTCCTGCATGGACACTCCCTGATTCTCTTGCCGCCTCAGTCGCCTGGCCCCAGTCAGCCCTCCTTTGTCTCTGCTTTGTGTAACTGTCTGAAGAGCGCATATCTCTAGGGGAAAAAATCAAGAACTCCTATGACCACTCATTTCCTGAAGCACAAAAAAAGAAACATTTCATAATTGCCTCTTAAAGAAGTCAACAGGAAGGGGTAATGTCACTCCAGCTAGCAAGGGGTTGCTGTCATGAGTGGTGAGGTGGCACATGGGGCTGAGGTGCCAGCCAGAAGCAGCACAGGCAGACCCCTCAAGACCCAGACCTCCCTGTGACCCACTCCTGCAAAGCTGTGGGCCCTCAGCCCTACTGGACCAGTGGAAGGTGTCACTCCATTCCACAGGGAGGGGATTGAAGCCAAGGAAGCAGAAAGTTGCAGCCTCAGTAGAGAGACGCTTTCACACCCCTCTGCCTTATCCATGTTGCTGTCACTTCTAAGGATTTTTTTTAACCTAGCCACCCATCCTTGAGTGATACATCTTTTATCAGTTCAGCTTGTCCTCTTGCAGCCCAAGCTGCTCTGAGTCCTTTGGCCAAATGAGCACAGCTAAGGCCCCCCAGCGTCCCTGTCCAGCAGAGGTGCAGGAGGCCCCATTCTGTTCACTCTTTGCTCATAGATGGTATATAACCTTCAGGGACACTGCCTGCAGACCCTGCCTACTTATTCTGTATCGATGGTGGGGGACCTGGAGGGATGGGGGAAACGTGCTCAGGCCCCTCCCACAGCAGGAGGTTCCTGGTTCATGTTTCTGAAAAAGCAGATGGGATCCAAGTGGGTAGAACACCTGTGTGTGAGCCCATGTCCTGTCTTATCCTGTCTAAGCTGCCTGTGGTTTGAGCAGAATATGCTGGAAGTTAGCCATCACAGCTGCCACCAAGCACAGAGAGTTAGGGAAGCTCTCAGCCATGCACTCAAAGCTGAGCTTGATATAGTCCTCAGCAAGATGTTGTAAGTTCCTAATCTGGAGACAGAGGCCAGGGAGAGTGGGCATGGTCTGGAGCCCGGAGCTGGCTATTGCCCACAAGCACAGACACCCTGAGTCAGACCGCCTCCCCTGAGTCAGACCGCCTCCCCACCCACCATCATGGTCAGAGCCTCAGCCTCAGGGAAGTCCGGCTGCCACCTCTCCATAAGTGGCCCTGTAGCGGTTGTGCTGAGTGATCCACTTCCCTAGGGTGGGATGGGGTGAAGTGGACCCATCTTGGTCCCATTACACACCATTACACACTGATGCAACCAGATTTCAACACACGCTGCTGAAGAAGCACATTACCCCAGCATGCTGCAATACCTCCTCTGCCTGTGCGTGAGGCTCCGAGTTGGCAAAGGTGGGCATCTCCCACCCCAGCATCTCACTACACTCACCTGCAAGTAGCTTTTTTTTTTTTAATATTTATTTATTTTTTTTTTTAGTTTTTGGCGGACACAACATCTTTATTTGTATGTGGTGCTGAGGATCGAACCCGGGCCGCACGCATGCCAGGCGAGCGTGCTACCGCTTGAGCCACATCCCCAGTCCTGCAAGTAGCTTTTGACAGGACCTCTTGAGGCCTTTGAGTGGATTTCTTTCCCAGTGCCTTTTACTCCTGGATGGGATATTAGAAAATACAGATGCTTCAGCCTTGCCCCCATCCTAAAGATCTAACTAAATTGATATGGGTTTCCAAAGAAATTTTTTTAATGAAAACTTTTTTTTTTTTTTTGCACAGAGGATTGAACCCAGGGGTGCTTTACCACTGAGCCACATCTCCAGCCCTTTTTTGTATTTTATTTAGAAACAGGGTCTCATTGAGTTGCTAAGTGCCTTGTTCAATTGCCAAGGCTGGCTTTGAATTCACAATCCTCCTGCCTCTGTTGTAGGGACAAACGAGGCAAGGCACTGAAGATAAGTTTTATTTGGCTGCACCAGGTTCAGAGGGCACAGCTTTTGCTGTAATCAGTTAATCCTCTGAGCCCTGAATTCAGGGAGTTTCAGACTTTTATACCCACCATGTAAGGGGAGGGGCTCAGAAGTTCCTAGTCTGCAGAAGTTCACATAAAAGCATCTTTTTCTTTCACTGTTCTGGGCAAATTAACTCTTCCAGGACAACACCTGAGAAGGGGAGAGCCTCTTCTCCCCTTTCTTTCCTCCCCATGCCAGCTGTTACCATGGAGCCCATTTGTAACTTATCTTAAAAGTGTAGACATCTCTGTGAAGCCCAGCTCAAGGCCAGAGGCCTTGTTTGCACATTTCTTCAAAGTACTATACGGACACGTTTGTGAAAAACTAGTAAGGGGGTATCCAGCACCTGAAGTGCTGGTATCTTCTCGGCCAGTAGCCAAGTAAACAGGGTGACACGAAAATAGGAAGTTTATGTACAATGGACTCTTTTGCTGACAGTCCTAAAATCAGCCATGGTGAAGAGGGCTTTTCTGTGGAGAAAGGAGGTGCCACTTCACCTCAGCCTCACAAGCTGCTGGGATGACAGCCATGGCCAGCATGCCAGCTTAAATAAAAGCTTTATTAAAGGACAGCATACATGTAAAAAAAAAAAAATTGCGCAAACCATAAGTGTAAAGCTTGGTACATTTTCACAAAGTGAACTTAGGCCAAGTAATCGGCGTCTGGATCAAGAAACGGAAAATGGGGAGCAACCCCTACATGTGCTTCGAGTCACTACCGACTTCCAAGGCTAACCACCAGCGCACTGGTTTCATTAATGAGGTTCTTGGCATAAAAGTTAACTAGTGAGATCGAAATAAACACACAGACTCAGTTACCTTTTTCTATGACCAGGTCCGAGACGGCTCCCCCTCTGGTTCCCACCTCGAACCACCCAGTAGGGCAGCAAGGATTACTCAGGGCTAGCAGGAGAGAGAGAGAGGGAGCACGCCAGGGAGTAGCCTTTTATTGGGGAACAAGAAATTCAGGGGAGAATTCCATCCAGTGAAGGTTGAGGGGGGCTGCACTCCAAATTCAGGGTTAGTGATTGGCCCCAGGGGTCAGTGGTCAGTCACACCCCCACACAGACAGGCTCTCGCACCAGGAGAGGGCTGGGAAAGCTCCGACACAGTTTAGCCAGAGCGCCTCAGACCCAAACCAGGAGTTGCCCAGTCACGTTGCCCACACTAACCAACAGCCTAGTTTGGTTCAGGCCACTGGTACATGTAGTGTGTGAATGAAGTCTTACAGTAGATACCCTTTTGTCTCTGACTTCTTCCATTCAATGTTATATTTGTGAGATGATTCATCCAAGCCATTGTGGTTGTTCATTCCTTGCTGAGGAGTACACTACTGCTGGACTGTTTCTCCATTTATCTGCCCATTCTACTGTTGATGGATATTTGGATTTTAGTTGCCAGTTTGGAACTATTATGACCACTCTTGCTGTGCACATTCCAAAGTGGATCTTTAGAGAACATGTCTACATTTCTGTTGGGTTTAGACCAAACAGTGGAATTGCTAGACAAGTCTGGTTGTAAGTAGTTCAGCTTTTGTACCTTATGCTAAATAATTTTCCAAAGTGCTGTACCAATTTCCACTCCCTCCAGTAATGCATGAGAGTTCTGATGCCACACATCTTTGCTGACAATTGGTATTTCTTCCTTTTTTTTTCTGTATCAGTCATTCTAGTGGGTGTATAGTGGTGTCACAGTCACAGTGTGGTTTTAGTTTGCATTTTCCTGGTGAGGAATAAAGTTGAGCACCTTTTCATATGTTTATTGGCCATTTAGGTCTTCTTTTTGGAAGTGCCTGTGGAAGTATTTGAATATGAGCACTTTTTAAACTCCTTAGGTAACTCTAATGGAAAACAAAGGTTGAAAACCATTGAACTAAACCACAGTTTAGTATTTGCTGCTTCCTTTTTCAATTTCCTGCCCTTGTGCTTAAAGATGTTTGGATCCAAGTGGACCTCATGGATGTGGAGAAAGATAATCATCTCCCCATGTAAGATGCGCCTCCCAGGAAGAAGCAAGAGTTTGGCATGTTGAGAATCTTTAGGAATGTGGCCTCCACTTTAGAAGGGTCCAGGGAGGGCCTGTGTTGTCCGCAACTACCACAGACATTTCCTGACCACAAAAATGGCTCCTTGTCTGTTCCCTTGGAGCCTCGGGCTATTGTATGGAGGAAGTGGAGGGCCCTATGCCAGGTACTTCCCAGTTTTTTGGCCAGTGAGAATGGGACCCAGCTCATGTGGGAGTTATGGTTAGTCTAGGGACAGTGGAGCATGTGTTCCAGGGACCTAGGTAGTGGAGGGAGGTCTTTGTCCTGAGTGGGAGCATACATGGGTCCAGACTTGGCCAGCTCTTGAATTCTGTGGGTTCACATATGGGTCCCGTATTGCACCTGGAGTAGCCTCCTCCATCCTCTGCCCTAGATTGCCCTCCCACAGGAAACCTTGCTCCAGGACCATCCCTGGCCTCCCCACCCCTCCCCAACCCTTCACTCCTCTGAGATTGGCAGCACTTGAATGAGAGCACAGAGAGGCTCCTAATGACATGTCATCTTAATTGAGTTCCCATTATGTCTTCTGTGCTCGTCACACTCCCACTGCTGGACTGTACCCTCATCCCAGAGATGTGGGGCATTTCTTTGTGCTCCCCCACAGTGAGTAAAGTGCCTTTTGGTAACTCAGTACAGCATCTTCCAACTTGAGAAGGAAGATACAGACCACATATAGACTTGAGCTGTTCAGGCATCGAGCCAAGCTGCCCTCTGGAGGCTCCACATTGGCCCACATGCACATATCAGTCTGCTGAGGAGCTCAATGCAGTGAGTCTGGAGTTGAACCACTGGCTGGAGCTAGAATGCTGGTGCCTGCACTGGGTATGCACTAAGCCTGCCCAGGCAGAACTCCCTGGTGGGTTTCATTGTACTACCCAGAGATCAGTGGGAGGAAGCAACTCATCAGTGCTGTCCTGTGTGCTCCTTGAAAAGAGCAGGGTCCACCTTTTATCCACTGAAGTCCTGCCATATGCATGGCATGAGATAAGGAGAAGGACACACATGGACAAAGTTGATATTTTGGAGGCTGGGGGCACAGAGATACTCTGGGCTCTAGGTTGTGCCATAGCCCATGAATTCAAACTTATCTTGGAAATTCCTCCAAGCAGAGGGCACTCATGTCTGTTAGTCCAACTGCAGGTGCTGAGGTTTTCCTAATTGACCCAAATGGTAGGCTGTAGCAGCCAGTGACCAGCTTGTCGTTTAAACCTGGAATGACAAGAAAAACCCATCTTCCTACCATGCAGGAGAGTTCTAATTCCTTCACATCCTTGCCAACAGTTGGCATTTTCTGTCTTCTCCATGTTGGCCATCAGAGTCCCGTGAAAAGAGAGAAACCTTCCATGAGCCTATATCCCAGCCTCCCCCTTTTCTTCAGGGATTCCACCACTCCACAGCAAACGTGCTGTGTTAATCAGCCTTCCTTCACTGTGACAGAATACCTGAGGAAAAAAACTATTGAAAAGAGGAAAAACTCATTTTGGCTCACAGTTTCAGAAGTTTCACTCCTAAGCTTCATTGCTTTGGGCCTCTGGTGAGGTAGACACCATGGCAGAAGAGCATCATAGAGGAAAGCTGCTCACCTTATGACAGCCAGAAAGTGGGGGGGGGGGGAGAGAAAGTGAGATATCTGGGACAAGACAAACCTTTCCGGGGGCACCCCAGTGACCTTCTTCCCCCTTCCTGGGGACACCCCCAGTGACCTTTTTACCCCCACTGGATCCTACCTCCTAAAGTTTCTGCCATCTCCCAGTAATGCCATCAGCTATGAACCCATCAAGGTATTAATCCACTGATAAGATCAGAGTCTTCATGAGCCACTCACTCCCCAAGAGCCCCACCTATGCTACATTGTGGACCAAGCCTTCAGCATACAAGCTTTGGGGATCATATTTCAGATGCAAACCATAACATGTGTCCTTCCATTTTCTCAACCTGAACCTCCGAAGTCTCCCCCACTGGCTCCTCCTGTGAAGCATCTGACATGCTCCCATCTCCACCGTCTGTGCAGTGCTGTCCTCCAGCCCACCTCACCTGTGGAGTCCATCCAGGCTGCTCTCCTCTCCACGGTCCTCCTCATCAACCACTCATGTATCCAGCAAGTATTTATTCTGCACCTGCCTGTGCTGGGTGTGGTGGAGATTCAGTGTTGAATGAGACCACCAGTCCTGCTTCCATCAAGCTCATAATTAAATAGGGAAGACAGACATCAATATTATCAAATGCTTATGGAACGGCAGTGGTGACATGTGCTGCCACAGTGCAACAGCTTCGTGCCACTTCCTTTCTCTGCACTTGTGCACCTACAAACATCTGCTTGTCCTTCGAGCTCGTATTCTCCCTCATCTGCAATACCTTTCCGACCACCCCCACACACAACAGGGTGCTCTTCTGTTCCCATGGATCTCCACAAAGGCTGAAACCCAGTGGTAGAGACCAGATCACCCTGACTTTGGACCCCTTGTGGCCCAGCTCAGTGGAGGTACTCAGGAGTTGAATGAGATTTCCTGCCAACATTGATCCAACCAGTGTGTGAACATTTCTAGGGTCCAAGAATCCATGCTTTCTTCTCTTTCTTATATAGCCTTTAGTTTCTTTTTTCTCATTATAAAAGGGAATGACAAGGTAAATATATTTAATACTGAACTTTATACTTTAACATGGTTAAGACGGCAAATTTTGTGTTATATGTGTTTTACTGCAATTTTTGGAAATGCAAAGAATAAGTACAAAAGGAGAAAGGGGGGTTCTCATATTACTGAGAAAAGACAAAGTATTTGTTAAGATAAAACTGGATTAAAACAAAAGTAATTTGGATTAGGGAAATTCGAATCAAAACCAGAATAAGATACCACTTCATACTCTTATTTAAGGTGGCCATTATAGAGGGAAAAAAAAAAAACAGAAAATGACAAGTGTTGGCAAAGATGAAAAGAAATAGGAAACCTTGTACATTATTGATGGAAATGCAAATTAGTGTGGTAACTGTGGAAAACAGAATAATGGTTCTTCCAAAAATTATCATATGATCCAGTAGTTCTTCTAGGAATGTACCCAAAAGAATTAAAAGCAGGGATTCAAAGATATATTTTATTGTGTTTGTCAACTTTCCATCACTGTAACAAAACATCTGAGGTAATCAACTTAAAGAAGAATAGGTTTATTTTGACTCATAGTTTCATAGGTTTCATTCCGTGATCATTTGACCCGATTGCCTTTGGTCCTGTGGTGAGGCAGTAAGTATATCATGGTGAGACTGTGTGATGGAGGAAGTCACTAAACTCATGGGGGCCAGAAAGCAAAGAGAAAGGTAGAAGCAAGGCAGTGGTCCTAATATCCCCTTCACAGACACACCACCAATAACCTAACCTCCTGAAGGCTTCACTTCCTCCCAATTGTGCCACAGGCTGGGGACCAAACCTTCAACACATGGGCCTTTAGGGGACACTTCATATCCAAATTATAGCATTTGTCCACCAGTATTTGTGGCAGCACAGTCACAATAGCTAAAAAAAAGAAACAACCCAATTGTCCAACAGATGAATGGATAAACAAAATGTGTTTTATGCATACAATGAAATATTATTCAGCCTTAAAAAGGAATAAAATTCTGCTACATGCTACAACTTGGATGAATCTTTGCTAGGAAGTTCAAAATTTCCCTCTGAAGTTTCAAAATAAACGAATCTATTAAAATAAACTAACAATGGACAGATTAACATGAGAAAATTATTAGCAAGCTCAAGCATAGATGACTCACAGAAGAATGATTATGCAATAATCCACCAAGTTTTAGAAACTTATGTACTCTTACTTATTTTCTTTTGGTGCTGTAGATTGACCCCAGAGCATTACATATGCTAAGAACATATTGAGCTATACCCTGGTGGTCCCTTATTCCTTTCTCTGTAAGGGAGATAGAAATAGAGGTCATAAGCAATTTAACGGGGTAATAAATTATTTTTAGGGAAGAGAATGAGCCCAGAGAACAAGCAATGACTGGGAAAATGTTCTGTTTGGTTTTCAGTTCTGTGTTTAGTTTAATTACCTTTTATTTTTTTAAAAAAAAAAACTCAGTAAGAAGATTTGAAGACCATTGTGTTCTTGGGTGGATCTGCTCTATAGGTAGATGAGGAAAAAACTTCAGGGAAATCTTTTGCTTGTATTTCCTTCTCTCAAATGCTCTCAGAGGTCCAGAACAGCATATGTTGGGGTATCAATTTCTGATCCCCAACATCTTGAAGACATTATGCTAAGTGAAGTAAGCCAGACACAAAAAGACAAATAGTGTATGGTTCAATTTATATGAGTTGCTTAGAATAGTCAAACTCACGGAGTCAGAAGGTAGAACAGTGCGAGATAGAAGGAGGAGAGTTCAGTTTGGAATGATTAAAAGTTC
This sequence comes from Marmota marmota marmota, assembly GCF_001458135.2. Lineage (NCBI taxonomy): Eukaryota > Metazoa > Chordata > Mammalia > Rodentia > Sciuridae > Marmota > Marmota marmota. The sequence continues at coordinate 23,459,701 of NW_025999869.1, forward strand.
CTAGAGATGAATGGTGGGGCGCACAACAGCCTCAGAATGGTACACTTAAAAATGGCTAAGATGGTAATGGTTATATGTATTTTACCAAAATTTAAAAAATAATAATGGGGGTATATTGTAAAGATGTTAGAAAGTTTTAGTTTTTTTAATAGTATATTAATTTGCTAATATTTCATTTTATTAGTATATTAGGGGTGAAGAGAAAGTTATTCACCATCACTAGGTAAAGACAGCCTCTGCAAAAATTTCAGTATGTATCTTCCCATTCTTGTTCTCTGTCTAAGGAAGAATGTGTGTGTGTGTGTGTGTGTGTGTGTGCGCCTGTCTGCCTGTCTGTCTTCAGATTAGGCCACACTGGACCTATAGGAAGAATCTCCTCACTCTGTGTCCCAATTGTTCCCACTGGCGCTGCCTCATCTCTTATGGCCATCCAGGGCAGGTCTGTCCCGGTTCTGGACATCAGTCCTTTGAATGATTTCCCACAGCTGATCTCACTCCCCTGCACTCCAGGGTTGTGATTCTCTGAAGATGCTCATTTATTTTATGGGTCTAAAAATATGCTACCCAGAGGGACCAGTAATATGTCTAACGGGGTGGAGAGAGGAATGAGGGCCTCTCACACCCTACAGATGCTGCCCATCTTAGCTATGGCCACCTGAGTCTGCAGCTCTTACACTCCCTCAGTCTACTTGTCTGAGCTGTGCTAGGCTCAGGTCCCCAGACGCCTGCCTTGGTGCACTTGATTCTTGGACCTGGTCCTGGGCCTCATGTTCTAGGAATGTACCCAAAAGAATTAAAAGTAAAATAGTGTATTCCTGTTAGTTCTGCCTTAGATCCTGCCTCTCCAGCCTGTTAGGAGGCTGTGATCTGTTGCCACAGGGACAGATCACCCCTTATGAGAGGGCTTGGAAAGGAGTGAGGGTTCCGCAGTCTCAGGCTCCTGCTGGGCTCTGTGGACTTGCAACTGCTTTCTCTGTTCCACCTATGAGAAGTTGTCTCCGACACAGCAGCATGGGTAGGGATAAGCCAGCAGCCAGAAGTATGGCTCCCTCCAGCACAGGAGATCTGTAGGTCATAGGGGCTGTCATGGGCCTTAATCCAGAGCCATGCTGCAGTCTTCACATCCTGTGAGAGGCCCCTCATTTGGGCCCAGCTATGCCCTCCTTCCCCACCTTTGCCACCTAGTCCAGGATCCGGAGCATCACTGATATCATTGGCAGGAAGAAGTGAAGCAAGAGGTCACAGCCACTCAGATGGCCGAACTTCATGTTCATGCCCACTGATTAGGGACCTCCAAGTCCATCCACAGACACATGGCCCTTCTCTCTTGGCTCTGAGGCCTCCACAGAAGGGTTTATTTAATATTGCAGCCAGGATCTTTACAGCCCAGTACTGAGAAGATTATCTTTTTATTGCAACTTTGATTAATGATTGATCAAAAACTGATACTAGAAACACCGAAGAACAAATTTGCCTTAGAGATTAGGAAAGATCTACATCTGCCAGGCTGACTAGGGACCTCTCCACCAGTTCCCTCTCAGATCAAATGAGGGCAGGGGTACATCAGAACTCTCACATGTTTGAGCACACACGCACACACACACAGAAAATAGATTTAAATGTCCTCAGAACCTTTTGGAATTAGGCCTTAAATTGTAAATAAATGGAGCAATGGACAAAACAGAAGACCTAGAGAATGTTAATTAATAGAATGTTGCTTTCTTATTTTTGTTCCTGTTAATGTCTTATTAATAGAATGTTGCTTTCTTATTTTTGTTCCTGTTAATGTCTGTTATAAGTTAGCAGCTTAAAGGGAAATTTGAGGTGTGAGGAAGAGAGAAGTTTGTGTGAATGCCACAGCCTGAGCTTCCTAGAGACCTTGAGTCCCACAGAGCTGCCATCTGAGATGTGTCCAGTACCAGGCAGGAAAAGGAAGGGGAGGGGATACTGAACAAAAAGGTGGTGTTTGGTGAGCATTTGTCCTGGGGTTAGGCCATGCCTCCAGGGTCTTGGGTTGGTTTGATGGTCTCTGAGGCTGGACTGCCACAGTGGAATGCCCAAGCCAAGTCAGTCACTCAGGGTCCCTAACCCATGTCCTCAGAGACTCCAGACAAGGCATGCACTTTCACTGGGTTCTGCCAGTGCTTGCCCTCTGGGAGCCTCCAGGGAACAGGACACTGGCTGGAACCGTATTTCTGCCTCTTAGTTCCTTTGTGGTGCCCTGGGGCACAATGACAAGTGCCCTGCTTCTAAACTGAAACTGGAAATCACAGCCTCACACCTCCGAATGCTGGGGTTTCTTTTCCATGGGGACAGTCCCTGAGGGAGAAGGATGCCATTCAGTGAGGGCAGTGGGGTGACTGGTCTGCAGCATAGTGTGGGGGTGGCTCAGTGCTGCAGGGCTGGCCGACACACTGTGGGCCCTGACAGGCTGCTCTCTCCAGGAATTGCTAATTTCATTCTCACATTGACAGCTTTTCAGTATTGTAGAAGGGGCCCCAGGCTCTCTGCTAATCGGGGCCCGTTTTGTACAGGCTGCCGTCCCCCCTACATACAGGACTTTGTTGGTGGAAGGACATGCCACCTCAAACAGTTTGAATTTAACTGAGGATCAAAGATCAAGAACCCTGGGCTCCTTCTCTAACTCCACCCAATACACACACACATACTTGTTTGTGCTCACCCAGGCCCAAACTAGCAAAGGCACTGCTTTGGGGCAGCTTTGACAGTACCCGCAGATTTCCTGAAGAACCTGGAGGGCACAGGGGGAGCAGCCAAGGTCCATCTCCACCTGCCAACTCCGTCCTGTCCCTTGTCTCTGAAGGAGGAAGTCCTCACAGTCCTTAAATTAAGGACTGAAGTCGCACCCTCTCATAGCCCCATGTTTGTGAATTATCTCCATGGTTATTTGCCTAATGTCTGCCTATTATCACTAAACTTCCTTGAGACCCAGGTCTGGTCTGGGTTGTTTGTTGTGTATCTCAGGCCCTGGAGTAGCACCCAATATACAGTAGGTGCTCAAAACCGATACACGTCTGATGAGTGAGGACAGGCCTCGAAAGACCAACAGAGAGACAGTGCTCCAGCAGGGGGTCTGCATCCAGGTTCCAGTGTCCAGACCCCATCCCAGCCCTCCAAGCACCCTCACTTGAGGATGCTCAAGAGACATGGACAGATGCTCCAGCTCTGCTGCCCATAGCTCCTCACCCCCAGCCCACGGACTGCCTCGACTATCCCAGTATATACAAGCACTTTCTGAGGGCTGTGGGCTTGTGGGGACAGCCTCCCGTGGCATGGATCTGTATGTACCCTGGTTTTGCCCCCTCCCCACCCACCAGCTACACAGATGAATTTCACATAGCCTCATGTAGATAATCAGGGACACTTGGTTTCCTGGGCCATCAAGAAAAGAAAGGCCACTTTCAGCCTGTGGATTGAGAGGAGACAAACTGGGGTTGGGACGTGACCATGATTTTTAAAGCGGGAGGCAGATGAAGGAGGCTGGCAGATGGTTCTCTGGGAGATGTGGATGGAGGAAGCAATCCTGACTCCTGCTGCCACAGACATTTGTCTTCCCAGGTTCACTTTCTCATCAGCAAATGGGGCTTGTTCTTGTGTGTTCCATGAAAGGTGATCAAACAGAAGATAATATGGCAGACTTTGGAACTGAACTACCTGGATAAACACCCAACTCTGTGATTCGTGGGCTATGTGTGACCTTGAATCAATGACTAAATCTCTTTTTGCCTCTTTTTCCCCCCTTTTTCTGTAAAATGGAAGCAGTTCTAGTGAATTCTGTGAGTGGATTCACATTCCTGACGTGTGGTGAGGACTCATCATTGGCAGCTTTTTTTCCCTTAGCCAGAATCGTGAGGGTCTAATGAGATGATGGGTTCGAGCACAGGTCCCAGACTATCAGTCAGGAACCTGGGAGAGTTTTGTGGATATCATGAAGTTCAGTTTCCCTGCCACATTTGTCTGGGGTGGGACAACCATATTAGTTATTTAATGTTAGGCTAGAAGATGTACCAAGGGAGGTGACAAACTGAAACCACCAACCGTTTGAGCTGTAGGCTGCATCGAAGCAGATGGTGAGGGCCCCAGGGCCAGCCCACTTCCTCCCTCTCTGCCATGCGTCTCCCTCACACTAGCCGGCTTCCCAAGGCTAGAGGAAGTGGGGCCAGGACCAGGCCCTCAGAGTGTGCAGAGGGAACCTGGGCAGGGGTTGGCAGTTGTCAGGGTAAGAACAGATGCCTCTGAGGTCTTTGCTGGGTCGGAGGGCCACTGTGCAGTAACCCCTCCCCTCTCACATCCACGCCTGCCCAGGACTCCCTTGAGGTTGTAAGCCATTGTCTGAAAGGTGTCCAGCCCAAGAGAGGCAGGCTGGAGAGGAGCAGAGCTGAATCTTTTCTCAGAGGAAATGCAGTTGTGGTTTTGAGACGTTCATATTTCACATCTGTGGTTGGCGTTTCCCAGGGTTCTCCGAGGTGAATGCAGGGTCAGCCCCATGTGGACAAATAAGGTTCACGGTGACCTTAGCAACAGGCTTCACTGCCCATTGGCTGCCACTGCTGCCGCCCGCCAATGGGACCTCAGGAGGCAGCACTCAAGCTGGGTGACACTTCCACATGTGCAGGGGCCCAGCTCTGTCACAAATCACTGCCTTTGAAGCACCACAGGATAGTAAGAGCACTCTGGACAAAGGTGGACGGGGGCAGGGTGGAAAGAGAGGACAGCCCAGGTGCCTGTGTTTCAGAGTCCACCCGACTTGAATGCTCTCATAGCACCCAACCAGCACCCTGGCCTTGGCAGCCTGGTCCCATCTTGCCAGGACAAGCTCTGGCTGTCAACCTTGAACTCCATAATAGTAATCATTTCATTAGTGCTGCCTGTTTTAGTTCCATTCATTTCTCTTTTGTGCCAGGCAGTTTGGCTAAGTACCTTCAACACCTTGTATCTTTTAACTCTCTCAACAACCCTGGGAGTCAGTGAGTCCCATTTTACAGATGCAGAAACTGAGGCTAAAGGAAATAGGTACTAGCCCAAGGTTCTAAGAAGTGGGGAAGCCACAATTTAAACCCAACTGAAACAAGTGTGTATCCCATGCTATTAGCCAGCACACTGCATACACTGTCACCTTGACACCTCTATGGCTCAGTGTCTTCATATTGAGACACGGGGACAATAATACCTGTGCCTCACAGGGTTGGGCGAGGATTGCACAGAGTGATTTATGCCTGGGAACCTAGTGCAAAGTGCTGGATTGTCCAGTTGCACACCTCAGCAACAGCAGCCCTGGTGCCCCACCCACGGCATGCGCCACAAGCAGCTCGCATGTTCTGCTCTCTCACAGAGTGTAATGCTGAAACATTGAGGTTTGTGGACCAGACTTTGCTGTGGCCCTCATATTTGGTTTCCACTTCCTTTTTCTTAACCTTCTCCTACCCCCACCCAACTACATCACAGATGTGGGGAGGCCAGAGAGGAGCCTGCTGCTTGAGGGCTTCAGCCTGCTCAGGGGACAGGGCTGGCTGGGCTGGAGGGGTCGACGTTCTAGGGCCAGAAGGTGGAAGCATCCAGCTGTAAGGGCAGCCATCTGTCATCTCCTCTACCCCAGACCGTGCCAGGAGTTACAGCACTGTTCCCCTGAGAAGCGTTTTCTGGATACGCTGATAAATGATCTGGAAAAGATGGAAACCAGGGGCTGGGGTTGTGGCTCAGTGGTAGCACACTTGCCTGGCACGTGTGAGGCACTGGGTTCGATTCTCAGCACCACATATAAATAAATACATAAAATAAAGGTCTATCAACAACTTGAAAAATATATATATTTTTTAAAAAGAGAGAAAACACAGATATCTTGTAAGCCAAAATCCCACTCCTCACAATCTGCTCTATGTGCACCAGCACGAGACAGCACCCAAACACCCATCAGTAGCAAAGAGAACCAGTGAATTGAGCATCAATGGACAAGAGTGCGCCGCGTCCCGTGGCACTAGCCGCAATATTGTGTACTAATACTGTAATGACGAAGGGTTCTCACCAACAGAACGACGAGTAAAAGACTGTAGGTGGTCTAATTCCTTTTGTAAAATCTTTAACAACTGGGCTGGATTCTTAAGCACACTTTTGGAGGAGATCAAATCCCTAAAAAGTACAGGAATGATCACAAATGTCACTTTAGTTTTGGCCGCAGAGGAGAGTTGGGGTTGTGAATAGGAGGGACACATGGGGAGATTTTGAGGTGTTGTCTCTTGACCTGGGTGTGGTTATATAAAGGTTTGCTTTATGATTATGAGTTAAAACCGAACATATGTGATGTATACTTTTCTGCATGATTATTGTTTCACCATAAAAAAAAAGTAAATAAAAAGTATAGGTGCCAGGCACGGTGGCACACTCCTATAATCCCAGCAGCTGGGGAGGCTGAGGCAGGAGGATGGCAGATTCAAAGCCAGCCTCAGCAACTTCATGAGGCCCTAAGCAGCTTAGCAAGATACTGTCTCAAAATTAAAAAATAAAATAAAATTTAAAAAGCTGGGGATGTGGCTCAGTGGTTAAGCACTCCTGGGTTCAATCCCCAGTACCAAAAAAAAAAAAAGCATGTGAACATCTTCTAGTTCTGAACAGTGCCATGAATGGACAGGGAGCTCTTCCCCACCCTGTGCCTCTTTGGGGACAGCACTGCAGAGTGCCACTGCTTACTGCACTAAAACTGTCACTGCTGATTGAAGCTAAAGACCACTGTGGAATGCAGAACAGGAGGACATCCTCTGACATGTTACTGCAGTCAGGGAAGATGGGTGGTGTGGGAACAGGAGCTAGGAGAAACCATGGTCAAGACTTGTCCAAACTTCAGGGAACTTGAAGGAGCAGAGGGAATCCTACAAATGAACCTGCCTGAGATGTAGTCCTACTTTGCCCCCACATAGTGCCAACTCAGCTGAGTCCCTCTCCTGGGATCCTCTCTTCAGAGATGCCTGTATTTGTTGATTATCCACCCTATGCCTGGTCCCTGCAGAATGCAAGGAAGAGATGGCCTTGAGCAGTGGCCAATGCTGGAAGCTACAGAATGCACCGTGAGGAGTCCAAGGCCACAGGATGAGGTTTTCCGGACTCTCAGCCCTAGGGACCTGGTTCTCTCCATGGGTGCAGACCTTATTTTCTTTATCCTCTTTTCCCTAGGCTGGCATGGGCCTTACCTGTAGTTAACAAGTGCTGGCAAGTAAGTGTGTCGCGTGTGTTGTAGAGAGTAAGGTCCATTAGGATCCTGCTGCACGAGCCACCCCCTGGGCCCCCTGCCTCTCTGGATCTCCCAGTCCCTCACTGGACAGCCCTGGCAACTGGATCCAGCTACCTTAGGGGTGCCCAAGGCGGCTGCCCATGGGCCCTTCTTACACAGTACATCCTGGCAGATGTTAAAGGTGACCCTCCTTTCTCTTCTTCACACTAAATATGACTAATATCCGTAACTCTTCACCCCTGGCCCTCGACATACTGATTATCCAATCTGGAGAGGCACAAAAGTATCTAGATGTGGTCTGAATGGGCAGAAACAGGGATGTGGATGGAAATTTGGGGTTTTCTTGCTTGCTTTGGCAGTTGGGGGATTTGAGTTGTAATGCTGATGGCCGCTGGCATGGCCTCAGGCACTGCAGGAAGATTCAGAGTTGCTACCTATTGCTTCTTTCTTTGGTGTTCTCTTGGCCTTTACATAGGTGCTATTTTGATGTAAAAACCTGCAGCATAGCCCTCAACAGCACTGTTGTTTCTCCTCAATGAGCCTGAAAACTCCCTGAGGCAGCTAGCTGGCGGTAAGCACTCTTTAAATGTTAGCTAGTATTATTTGCTTTGTTATTTTATTATTTGAACAGACAATCATTTATGGCATTTAATGAGCATGTACTATGTGCCAAAAACTGTTAGGTGCAAATACAGCAGTGAACAGAATAGACCTGTCCCTGCCTGCCAGAGCTCCCAGGAAACTCTGAGAAGACTTGTTGATTGAATGATAAACCCTGATTGCACTCACTGTGATTAACACCTCCATGACCAGACATCTTTGGGTACCTTCTGTATGATCAACTGGGAACACACCTTCAGGTGCTAGAATGTAAGTAGTTGGAGGAGACCATTGTGGGAGTTAAAAAAAAAAAAAAAACCCAACTGCACTTGAGGCTGGGGTTGGGGCTGTAGCTTAGTTCTGCCACAAACCCACTGTGTTACCATGGGTGAGTTCTCGACCTCTCCGAGTCTCAGTTATCTTACCAGTAAAATGGGGCTAACAATGCATCCAGAGGCACAAAAGAATCAAATAAGATCACCATGCTGCACAACTCCAGGGTGTGCTTTTCACATTTTAGTCTACAGAGCTTCTGATGGCCTGGAATTAAATAGCAGCACTTTTGTGCTGTGACCTGAAGTTAACCATCAATAACTGGTCACTATTGTTAAGCACAAGTTGGGGGAAACAGGAGTCACTGCAGGCCAGCAGGCTCCTCATGGCTTGGCCAGGCTTTGTTCTTCAAGGAAGGGCAGGGCTCCGAGAATTGCAGATTATAATGCAGGCAAAGGCCAGGGGGCAGGACTCCCAGAGCAGGTCTGGGAGAAGCAGGCTGGGAAGGGAGGTGGTCAGCAACCTCGAGGCCTGAGTGAGGAGTCTGCCCTGCTCTCCAGGCAAGCATAGGGCACTGGAAGCTGGGTGTGGAGCAGCTTCGATGAGACCAAGGCACATGGTTCCATTTTGAGCTGCAAAGGATCAAGAGAACATCTTTTCCAGCATTTTCTCTCCCCAGGCAGACAAAGGCGAGGAAACAGTGAATCTCCAAGGTCACACAGTAAAGACTAGCCCCAGGGCCAGGACCTCTGCATTGGTAGAATCCAGTTAACGTGAGTTTGATCCCAGTCTATAGCCCCCTGGAAGGAAGTCCTATATATATATATATATATATATATATACACACACACACACACACACAAACACACACACATTATAAAAGCAATAGGTCATTGTAGAGGATTTTAAACTATAGACATATAAAGAAAAAATATAATCACCTCTAATGCCCTATCTAGACATTATCACCATTAGTATTATAATGTATTTCCTCCCTATGTGTTCCATTATATATTATATATTCATTAGGTTGGAATTATTTTGTATATGGTTTCATAACAGAGTGTTTTCTGAGGAGGGACTGTTTTGATGCAGAGGAACTCTAGAAAATCTTTTCCTTAAAAAATAAAAAGTGCAAAACCCTGGTGTGCATGTGTGCATGTGCCGTGGTTGAGAGGACATCCTGCAGGGCTGCAAGGTGGCTCTGTCAAGCATCCGGTGGGTGTGAGCTGCGCCGCCGTGGCTGTGGCCAGCTCCTCTTCTCCCCTGGCCCAGCTACAGCCTCCTGCCTGTGGGCGAGACAATTTTGATGAGTCTGCACTCACCCTTCCTTTTCCAACAGGACGCTGTGATCATCCACTCCACCAGAAGGCACTTAGGGCTCTGATCACCCTTGTTTATCAGTGACAACAGTATCTTATTCCGAGCAGCATCTCACCTGAGACTCACACGACCTGTGAGGCAGGTCCGACCAGTGCTGCTGGACCCACTCTACAGATGGAGCAGTCTAGAGGCTTATTAGAGGCCAACCCAACTAGTTAAGTGGCAGAGCAGGGACTTTATGCAAATCCAAATGTGTCCAATTCAGTGACTTTTCCTTTAAGTGATTTCCTTTATTCCAGCTTTTCCTGAGCCAAATCGGAACCCCTGAGATAGGGAGGCCAGGACTGAGAACGCTGTGTTACTGGTGTGTGAAGGGGCCATGGACTCCATCCTGGGGGTCTTTACCCAAGCCCTACAGGCTCTGACTGGCTGTCCTGGGTGGTCTGACCTCATGGCAGCTCATCTGGGATGACTCAGAACCTATATCTGAGTTCTGAGTGAGGTTTGGGGAGCGGGCCCAAGGAGGCCCCGTTTCCTGTAGAAGTGTCCAGCAGGGGCACTATTCCTGGGGACATCCTTCTTGACCCACCCAAGCCACGGAGGTTCTGTTTCCTGCCCAAGGTTCCCTTCCCTCCCGAGCCTCCCAAACCAGAGGAGGTCTTTCCCAGCTGGACTGTGTTACCCTGTGAGGCTGACTCCAACCAAGACACAGGGACTTGGGACAGCTGTATCACTAGGTGGTTCCCCCATGTGTCCATTTCCTATTGCTGCTATAATGAATCATCCTAAATTTGGTGACTTACACAATACAATTCTGAGGGTCAGAGGTCCAAAACAGGTTTCACTGGGTTAAACTTGAGGTGTCAGCAGGGCTGCGTTCCTTTCTGGAGGTTCTAGTAAAGAAATCTATCACCCATGTCCATCTTTCAGAGGCTGCCTGCATTCCTGGGCCTGTGCCACCTGCTCCATCTTCAAAGCCAGCGATGGCTGGCCAAGTCTTTGACATAATGCCATTCTCTGGTTTCACCCTTGCTGCCTTCCTCTTCCCTATTAGAGACACTTGTGATTACATTGGACCCAGACAGATAATACAGGTTGATCTATTTTAAAGTGAGCTGATTAACAACCTTAATTCCTCTTTCCACATAACATGGCATATTCACAAGCTTCGTGCACTTGGAGATGAACTTCTTGATTCCACCAGGGACCATTTTGGCCTACCACACCCAGACATGGAGGAGGAGGAAGGCAAGGCTTATGTACCATGCCTGGGGGATCCCAGAGAGCTGAGCCCTTCTCATCCAGGCACCCTGCACTTTTCAGGGGCTAGGGCCAGAGAGCAGTCCCTGAGGACTCGGACACTCAGTCTGAGGCCAGCTCCAGGACTGGAGGGGCATCCAGCCATATACCAGAGCCACTCCAGTGCATCCCTGGCTCCCTCTGATCTCTGGCCCCAGTTCGCCTTTCTCGGGTAATAACAGCCTGTCTTGCTCATTTCCTTTCTCCTGTCCTTCTCTGGGCCTTAGGCTGGAACCTCAAAGAGCTCCCAAGGAAGTGAGGCCCCTAAGCCAGACCTCTGTCCCTGGACTGCTTGGTGAGGGCCTGATGGATCTGGGATTCCTGCAGAAGGTTCTGCTGGCAGAACAGAGCGTGGGGGCTGGATAAAGCCTTTCACCCTCAAGTAAGATAACCAGCTGGCCCTGGTTTGCCTAGGACTTCCTCGCTTTTTGCAATGCAAGTCCCAAATCCTGGGAAACTCACATTCCTGAGCAGACTGAGACAGTTGGTCACCTTATCTGCAAGGCCTTTTGTACCTGCAAACCTGCTCTGGATCACACCGCACCTTGCATAGCCGGATTCCTGGATGCAAGGGAGACTTGGTAGCTGAGGAAGAACCCTGAGCCAGTGCCGGGACATTCCCATCAGAGTCGCAAGCTGTGTAGACTGTGCCTGTGTCAACAGCACAGAGCTCCTAGCCATAGCATGGGAGAGAGTGGAAAGTGCATTTTCACCTGAGCCTCTGAAAATATGGCAACCTGGTCACTTCTGGGTGGTCTATTACGGGTGGCTTTAATAAATATTTTTTATTTCTACCTGTATTTCTTCGTTTTTGTACAACTAAGCCATGTTCCTTTTATTTGTGTATGTTTTCAATAAAAGAAAGTCATTGGTGACTCAGTCCTCCCTCTCCAGTCCTGCTGAGGGACACGGGCCAGTTGCGCTGCATGGTGTGCACACAGTGGCCCTTATTCTGGGGCATTGACCTTGCCTGCTAATTGGTCATGCATATTCTGCCCAGGGCTATACTGCAAGGACAGGGCTAGTTACTCCTTGTACCCCCTTGTCTCTCAGCCTATTCCCCTGAACCCTGGGGCTCCAGCCAGGCTTGTCCCCTAAGGAAGGACTCAGAGCCGAGAAGGTGAACAGGCCAGCAGGAGATGCTCTCAAGTGGGAGAATGCGGAGGAGAGGAGCCATTTGCCTCTGGGGACCCTCAAGTCTGATTGGACATATTGGGCACCCTAAAGACCACGTGAGAAGTGAAAGACAGGTGGAAGAGCCCAGCGCCAGATGGTGAGACTGGCTGAGAGCTGCCAGAGGTCAGATAAGGGATGGCCCCAGGGCCACACTGTACAAGTCTTAAAATAGCCAGAAGCTGAAAATGGGGTATCCTTCAGTGCCCTAAAGCAAGACCCTCTACACACTTAGGGGCAGATCGTCTCCTGGGCCCAGAATTCTGGCTGCCTGCCCCTTTATGGCAGAAGGGTGGTGGTGAATAGTCACCAGGATGTTCCAGTCCAGGACATTGGACACCCCTTCAAGTCCCTCTTCCCTGCCCGCTGCCCCCATACTACATTGGAATGCCAGGCCCTAACCCATGCTGTGGCTGTCCCAACCTCTGGACTTCTAGTTCCCTTCCCCATCTCAACAAGCCCAATAGGAGCTCTTGGAGGGGAGCCCTGGGTCCCCAGCAGAGGCAGCTACCCTCCATCTCCCACAGGCAGTGTCTGCAGTCCCCACCTCAGTGCACCACTGTCCTGGTGAGGCCAACACAACAGAACTTCTTGCCTGGCTCATAGCTTCAGAAAAGTACTCACAGTTCTGGACTAATGACTCCCCTCCCAATGGAACCCAGATCCCACACACCAACTCTGTGTCCCCGTAACTCCCTCATTCCTTGAATTCAGCTGGCTCAGAGAAGCCAGAGGTCTGGTTTAGAGTAGAAGAACAAGTCGCCTTGCTCTGACAGAAACATGGCTGAAAAGGCCTCTTTGATCCCTAGAGCTGAGACTTGGCAGGCCAGAGTCCTCTGGAGCAGACTTGTGAGGCTCAGCTGCCCCCTGCACAGAGGCCAAGTTGCAAATCTATCTGTGTTACAGCGCCCTAGGGCCCCACCCCCTCGAAACTGCAGGTGGCCTCCTGGGTATAGGTGGGGCATTGCTTCTCTTGAGGGCCAATCCAAACCCCACCCTGTTGGGGCCCCCAAGCCTGTGAACAGCAGAGCCATGTTTTCTGAAGTGTCGGGAGCGGGGCGGGTGTTATCCTGAAGCAGCTCCAGCTTTTGCTATCTTCCTTCAAGGTCCCCAGATGCTTTTATTTTTTATTTTATTTTTTTCCACGCTGGGGATGGAATCCAGGGCCTTGTGATTGCTAGGCAAGCATTCTACCATGGAGATACATCCTCAGTCCACCAGGTATTTTCTTGGCATAAAGGACTAGTGCCCCTTGCCAACTTTTTCGAACTTCCACCCCAAGCCTCAGTTTCCTTCTCTGCAGGCAGCCTGATATTGTGGAACCACCCCAGGTACTGGGCACAGACAGATGTGGGTTGGAATCCAACCTCCATACTGATGAGCTGAGTCATCCTGGGCAAGCCCCTTATGCTTGTTGAGTGTTGGTTTCCTGGTCTGTGAACAGGGATGTGTGTATGGCAAGGAGTGGGGGTGCCAGTGCAATGGTGCATATGGGAGTGTGGCACAGTGCCTGGCACAAAATGGGCACCAGAGTTCTACATTATTATAAAGCCAAATTTTGAGGTCTTTTTTTAGTCATCTCCTTGGGTGAGGAATAGGAAGCTGGGTGACTGCCCCACCCCTTTCATTCAGTTTCCATGTCTTTGGATCATTGACTCCAGGATCTCCCCAGTTGAAATTAAACTCAGTGTAGACTCCATAGACCTATCTCACCACTGAACTCACAGAAGTAGGGGTTTCTTTCTTTTGCAACTCTGACCTCAGATGAGCAGTAGAAATGGGTCACTCTGGAGTTGGCTGGATCTTAAAAAAAAACTACCTGGCCATTCATCTAGTCTTTAGACTTAGTCCCACAAGGGAGTTGTGGCTGATAAAGCCAAGTTCCTCCCGGCCAAGTGCTTTTACCCCTGGATAAGGCATGTGCAGGTTCCCCATTCCTTCCCAGGCCTCCTGCCTCTGTGACAGTTGGCAGAAGGGGAAAAATGTTAATGCTGAGTTCCTATGAATTTGACACATCTTGGGTGTGGAGGGTGAGTCCTGCCCAAGAAATGGCATTACATTTAACAGAGAAAAAACGTTTTCTTGTGTGCTCCAAAAGAGTGACTTGCAAAAAAAATACATAACCCCTGCTCCACTCCCTGGCATCCCTGAGAGGTTTTTGGGATCTGTACTCAGTGGTCCTAGAGAATGACAGCCTGGGTGTGCCCCAGTTCCACCAACCAGAAGGCATCATTCTGGAGAAAAGAACTCCAACCAAGCCCAGGGCTTTTCCCAGAATTTCAGTTCTGTCCTTGGCAGGCTACCTCTGGAGATGTCCAGAGATCTTATCCCTGAAGTCAGAGTGGTCACAACATCCTGCACACAGTTCTCTGAGAAAGCTGATACACCAAGAAGGGATAGTTTGCATATTTGCCTGTAGCTTTCTTCCCATTGCCAAATGAGTTGAATTAACAAACCAGTCCATTTATAGTGACACCTTTGGAGCAAGGCAAGAGAACTCTTATTACTGACCCAGAAATGCCCTTAAACATCTGTAAACTTAGCCCACTGTGGGAGTTTCACCTGGTGTGGCTGAGCCCCACGTGCTAGCTTATCCCATTGGAAAGTGGTTCTTGATGACCATGATGTCATCACAACCCCAAAGAAACACCTTTCAAAGACTGCCTAGCTCCCTCAATCAAGAGCTTCTACCAGGAGTGCTTAGACCAAAACTCTTAGGAATGACCCACAGAAGCATCGGCAAGTTCTTAGAATGATCTTAAACTTTCAGGCTCAAATTATAATGTTGTTGCTACATTTCAGGCACTTTGCTAACGATTTACCACCAACAGCCATCACCTTCAGGTAAGCAGTTGGGTCTTATGTATCATATTTGTCTTCTGGGCAAGGGCTAAGGTCCATGGTGGTCTGGTTGTATCCCACACAGCCCCAGGACCTCACTGTCTTGGGAGAGAGGTTGCAGAGTTTGGCAACTCTTCTCTGGACATCCCAAGGTGTTAGTCCCACGAATTGGAGGGCAGCAGGTCTCCATCTTCTTTCTGAAGGTTAGGGACTGATGGGCATAATTCTATCATTTTGGTAATGTGTAATTGATGAATTTTGCTTGTTAGTACTTGAGAGACTTCAACAGCTGCTGGGACTTCATAATACCCACTGCCTACTCTCCATTAGGGATCAGGACAGAGTAGACAAGGCAGAAGTAGGCACTGATGTTTGTTCTGGGTTACTCTCTCCTTCCTCCCATCACTTCTCAGTCTACTTTATCTGACTTCACAAGCCCAAACCCCACCATCATTAACTAAATGCTACCAGCTAGAAAATCCCAGATAGAAACCACAGGAGGCTGACCAGTCTAGTTCTTCTTGGTAAAGACTGGGTCCTAGAAGAGCTAGAAAAGGCTATCTTGTCCATCACTCTGCCCCCAGGTGAAGATACTCTTGAAAACCCCAAGTGGATTTTCTGATGTGCAGGGCTTACAATGGGGGCCTGTCAAGGCTCCCACGTACACTCACCCAGCAGGAGCTACCACTCACAGCTTCTGAGATCAGAGAATTGTACTTCCTGAGCTCAGCAGAAAATGTGTCAGACTTTGCCCATTTTTCCCATTTACTCATCATTTTCTCATTTAGCCTTCCCTTCCCACCAAGGGCCAACACTCCTTCCAGAGCCTTGGTCCCAGTTATTGATTTCTGGGACTGAGCGTGGAAGATATATCCACATGTATCCATATCCCTAAGCAATGCTATCACTGCCATGACCCTGTTCCCTAGGTGATGCACTCAACTTACCTACTGCTGGGTGCTATTAATGCCCTAGGGCTAGAGACAAGGGAGAGAGATGATTAAAACCCATACCTTCCACCCTCAGACATTTTGTACAATTTGGGCCTGACCTTAAGGGAGAATTATCATATATTAGTGGTTCCCTAACTATAGTTTTCAGAACCACTGCTCTGATCAAGTATATCCCCTTATAAAGATTGTGTGTAATAGCCCAGCCAGAACTCTGGGAAGATATGGAATTTAAAAAATCTGCTTCATGTGAGGCCAGCCAAGGTTTTCCTCATGTATTTGTGTAAGGACCCACTACACTGCAGGACTGGTGTTCAGCACCTATGGAGTGATTGTTGTTGTTGAAATAAGTCTTGAGGGCTGGGGATGTGGCTCAGTGGTAGAGTGCTTGCCTAGCATGTGCACCAGGCCCTGGGTCAATACCCAGCGCATGTACACACACACACACACACACACACACACACACACACACACACACGTAGTTCAAGACTTTTATTAGTCTTGAACTAGCAGGCACATTTTAACTAAATAAAATAACTTGTTCCTGAATGTGTCACTGGCCACATTTAAACTGCTCAACTGGCACACGTGGCTCGTGCAAGTGCCTACAGAATTGAACAGTGTAGAAAGAGTGTTTCTATCACTGTATTAATTGGACAGGAAGTGATGGCCATCACAACACACCTTGGGGACATTTCTTGGGTGGTTGTCTGTTCTGATCATCTGTGACTGTATCATAATAATTGTTGGACATTTGGAGTAGAACTTTGGTGTTCAGCAGGACACATAGTCTATGGCATATACCTTAGAAGAACTAAAAACCTGACATTCCTCATTTCCCAGGAGCCTAGAATTAACTCCCAGCTATGGCTGAAAAGTCATTGGCAAGTAACTACATTTACATGAGCATTCCCTGTGACATGACTGTCCTCCTGCCTGCCATCTCCTCCATGACCATTACTGAAAGGATGCATGATAGATACAAGTCAGTGCTCAACAAACCCAGGCTCAGGCATGGTGCCAATGATGAGTTCCATCAGAATGTTTCCATAAAAAGCAAAACTAACTACAAATTTCTAAATAAAAGGACACATCCCTCATAAACAATTAACTTTTTATAAAAAGACAAATATATACATATTTATAAACATGTCTACATGTGATCTCACATGACTTAATGGCTAGATGGCATTTCCAATTTTAAGTCATACCAAGACGCTCACACTTCCCTGCCTGGACCTGCTGAGAGCTTCCAGGGCCTGAGGGGGGTGGTGGGCACACGGCAAGGCACTGTATAAATAAATGCGAAGGCCAAGAGCTTGGGGAAAACATTAGTGTACACTTCTGATAAGAAATGTGGCAAGGTCCACAAGAAAAAGTGCCATGTCTTTTCCCAAGCCCCTCATCTGAAGTATGAAGCAGGGCAGCACTCCTCTGAGGCTGAGGGACACCACCCTACAGGACCCCAATTTTCCTTCACATTTCACTGGCTTTGGAACAGTCCCCAGGGCTCAACTGGGAAGGGAGGGGGTTCTTTGGGAATAGATTCACTTAGTGCAATTGTTTCTTAGTGCAGAGCCAGCCCTGGAGTTGGCGCTATTCTCTTCTGAGGTCACTGATCTGTTCCCCGCAGGGCCACTCAGTGACAGAGAGACCCTCTCCAGGCAGCTGGGATCACAGAGAAAATATGAAGGCCAACTTCTGTCCAAGTCCACCTGACACACCAATCTCTGAACCTCAACCCCTAATTCTCAGGAGGCAGGGCCAGCTTTACAGCACAAGGCAAACCCAGACCCTGGCCTGCCAGGTCCTCTGAGAGTCCACTGACCCAAAGATAGAGGTCCCATCCCTGCTTAGCAGTGGGGTCACACTTTGCTATGTCGAGGGGCCCACAGGAGTCCAGCTTCTATGTACCATAGCCACCATGATGCCAAGTTTTGTTTGCCTAGGGAGAAAGGAGGCCGAGAGGCCCAGCTACGGTGCACAAGGAATGGCTTGGATGGAGGGCACCCTGACTGGGGGCAGCATATTGTCCAGCCAGAGGGCATCCATATTCTTCAGATCTGTGAAGACACGGTGTAGGCTGAGCCCAATATCTCCTAGAAGATGAAGGAAGGTTATGTAAGGAGTGGGGTGGGGACATAAGGTGTGTTCCCCAGTCCACATCCACACAGCCCTGTCCCTAAGTCACAGACAGAGCTTCCACTGTCCACAAGGCAGCAGCAAGCACACACCATCTTTAGGTAAACCACAGGGGACAGGAACATAGCTACTTACCTTACTGTCTCCTGGCCCTGCTCCCAAGCCTTCCCCACCCACTGCATGAGTTTCCCTTCTCCAAGAAACCATAAGGATCCAGGGATTTCTTACCCACAGGGCTGTCAACTTCCGGCTCCTCCTTGCAGGTGAAGTCTCCATAGATAGAGGTGGGCTGGGCCCCAGGTTCATTGAGAAGGTACCCCTTCCCATCCACGTTTGTCGGCTGCCAATCAGATTGCTCCAAGAGCTAGAGACAAAGCAAGAAGCATTCAGCAGCCTTCCCA
The DNA here is from genome assembly GCF_001458135.2 of Marmota marmota marmota. Classification (NCBI taxonomy): domain Eukaryota; kingdom Metazoa; phylum Chordata; class Mammalia; order Rodentia; family Sciuridae; genus Marmota; species Marmota marmota. The sequence continues at coordinate 23,477,946 of NW_025999869.1, forward strand.
TGAAGATTCACCCTGTGGCCTGCCCTTGATAAGCCAAGGCTTCCCAACCAGGACCACACCCTTGAGCATTTTCACATTCTCTTATGGATGCTGATGTGCAGCAGTCAGAACCAGGCCCTGGATCTGGGAGGCACAAATGCACACAGGCCCTGCTCCTTGGGTCATTTTCCCACTCTTCTCACTCCTGCCCTCTGCGAGAGTATCTCTACCACTTCCCTCAACTGGGATTGAGGCTTAAAGCACAGCATAATAAGAAAAGATAACTAAAAAGCTAGAGAAAAGGAACTGGATCCACATCCCAGTTTTCTGTGCTAATGTGGCAGAGCCAGGGAAAAACTACCTCGAAAATGTTTTGTATTCATTTTTAAAACTGAAGCAGAGAAAGAAAAAAAAAACTGGAGGATAATTTGTCTAAAAAAATTTTTTTTAAAGCCATCATATTACAGATCCCAAAGGCTGATTATTGAAACCTGATGTGCATTTCCCAAACTAGCAGGGCTGGGCATGTTGGGGCTGAGGACACGGGCCAGGGACCTGGCACTGATAGTGGCTGATTCACAGCTCTGTCTGGGGCCCTCAAGTTTGCTTTAGGAAGGCTCACTGGAGACACAGCTTCCTACCAGCCTTCACGACCCAGCGTCTTTCCCAACCAAGAAGGGCAATGGTCCCCACCAAGTGGATATGCTGCTTGTGGGACTATACAAGTAGTCAGGGGACAACAGCAGCTGCCCACCCTCTGATCTAGAAGCTCTGATTCTCTCTCTCCTCACCAAGAAATGTCCACTTCAAAAGAAAGCCAGGAAGGAAGGGGCTATACCTTCATGATGTCCTCAGGTAATTTCCCTTCCTCATCCTCGTCTGTTGCAGCTGTGGATGGGGAAGAGCAGAGATGCTGGATGGCAGTAGATCATATTGGCCCTGCAGTTCCAGTCCCTCCAGGGTCCCCTGCCCCTACACACACACATACCACTGGCCTCCCAGCAGACATCTGCCATGGACATTCCAGAACAAGACACTGGCTTGGTGACTCAGCCTCCTAAACTATGAAGTCACGCCTCTTCCCACCCCTTCACTTCCTTCCTCACTCTAAGGCATTGGGCTGCAGAGGAGCCAGGAGAACTAGCAACCTTAGATCAAGACACAGCCCCTGATCCCTTCCCTCTTCTCCCCAGCCCACCAAGGTACTGTAGTCCACTCTAAACTGCCTGCCTGGTATCCCAGGGGCTTGCTTCATGCCCATGGGAATTGGGAGTAGACAATGCCCAGCTCAATCAGCTCGGTGGCTGGTGGCCTTCTAAGCATCTTTTCTCCCTCAGAAAACCCTTCTCAGGACCCAAACAGTCAAGCAGACAGACCAGGCCCCAGCAATACAAACCTTCAGAGGTGGAGGGCATGGGTGACACCTGGAAGTTGTAGAGGTCACTGGTGCTGTCCGGCACAATTTCCACCGGGATGTGCCAATCAGGAAGAGTGCTACTGACAACACATGGTGATGGTGCTGGGGAGCAGCAGGAACCAAAGGTCAAGGATGTGTGCTTTGTTAGTTTGCAAGATACCAGGCACCCTGCACCCTTCAGCCTGGTCCAACAGGCCACCCTCTGCTACCAAGACAGCACAATGCCTCTTGGACCCAAGATAAAAAGCCATCCTCACCTGGAGTAAGTGCCTGCTCCAACTCCAGGTCCTGCCCCACATATCCCTGAGCTGTATAGCTGCTGTGGTCATCAGGCAGAGTGGAGCTGCTGAGTCCATCAGAGAAGGTGTCAGGGCTGGAGTCCCCACATGACTGTGGAGGGAGAAAGCAGCTTAGGCCCACTGTAGCACTCTCCACTGCTCACCCTCACCCACAGTGACAAAAGGCCCAGCTGCTGAGGACCATACTCACCTTTCTTTTGGCCTTGCTCTTAGTGTCTCGGCTGGACTTGGACTTTCTCTCTGTGGGGCAGACAGGCTGTCAACCTCGGCATAGGAATGCCAGCCCAGCTGGCCTTCTTCTTCCCTTCCTCCCAAGGGCTCCCCAAAGACCCAGAGCTCTTGGCTACCTTTTCTCTGGTTCTTGGTCAGGGGTGGAAGCATCCGGTATACCCGCACAGCCGAGCTGCCCTTGTTCCTGCTCTGGTCCTTCACCTCCTCGATGTCTGGCAAGGAGTTCATGGCACAGCGGAAGTTTGCCTTCCATGTCTTAGGATCTGGTTCCTTTTCTCCAGCTTTGTATCGGCCTAGAGAGCAAGAGGGTGAAATGGATCATCAGCTGCCCCTTGCCTGAGAAGAATAAGGCAAAAGTACTCCAGATGCCCACACTGGTGAAACCTTAGTGACCCTCTGCAGGCTCTAGACTCTGGGGCTTCTGGAAGATCTAAGCTTGGCTCAAACATCCAGCAAGCCTCGGTGAAGGGCCCAATCAGATGCATTAGAGTGCCCCTCCCCACAAAAATGTGCTGTGTCCTGGACCATGCCCAGATTCCCTGCTTGTGCTATCAGCAGCCAGAGAGAGGGTAGGGACTGGGGCTTATCTGATACTTCCAAACTAGGAGTGAGCACAGAGAGGCCAGCAAAGAACAGTTACTAATAGGTAGACTGACTATTCTAAGCTGGGCCAAGAGCCCCATCACTTTAAGATAAAAAGAGACCAATCATCAACCAGGTGGTCCTTGAGCCAAAGACCTTTTTTTCCCCTGGAAAAAAAGGAAGATATGGATCTCTTTTAGTGCCCTGGCTCGCGACTTCTTTTTCAAGGGAGACTTTAGCCACAAACTCCCTCAAGTAGTATTAATACTATTATTGCTTTCTAAGATTTTGGCTTTATAAATCCCTTTAAGAATTTGCTGAAACATCAATTTTCATCCTTCAGAAATATAGGTCTGCCCCTTGCCCCCCCACTAATAATTCTGTACACTATATCAGGGAGATCAGGGACATCAAAGATCAGGCCTTTGCATGAATATTTGAGCCTCCCCTTGTTTCTTCCCTAGCTCTCAGGGACACAGTCCCAGGGACACACCTGTGTGGATGGCCCAGCTCCGGAACAAACAGGCATCCTTGTTGATGTCCCAGCCATGTTTTGCAGCATGCTTCCATGGGATCTGGAAGATCATCTCCTCCTGAACAACACACACACAAATACACAGAGGCTGTGTCAGCTCAGAGACCACAGGCTTTGTGGCTGAGTATGCCCAGCCCCCCAGGTCTGGGAAAAAGCTGACTTCCCCTTTTCACCCCATCTGGTTTGGGTTGACCAGTCCTGAGACTGGCTTCAACAGGCCACTCTGGATCTCTTAGGAGGGGTTCTGATGGACTGTGGTACCAACAGCTCAGCAAAAACACCGCTGTGCACATTATAGATATGCTGGGACCCACAGAGTCCTCTCCCCCACAGCACTGATCTGAATGCTCTGGCTGATTAGCACCAAAACAGAAGTAAAAATGGAAACTCTTCTATTAAATGGGTCTGCTGAGGACACCTGGGACAACTGGCTCCTACACAGAGGGTCCTGATCACACCCTTCAGGGAGTACTGGGCCAGACCTGAATGTGACTACCTGTGGCACCACAGTTTCCTCTCTCTGAAACAAGAAAATATACCTCAAATATACCTGAGGGTAAAAACCAGAGCATGTGTGGGGACACTGACAAATGAAGATTAAGGTCTTACTGTCATTATTACTGGTGGCTAGCTCTATGGATTTCTGAATCAGACTGTTCAGGTTCAAAGCTTGGTTTTATCACTTTTTATGTGATCTTATTATCAACTTCTCAGCACCTCAGTGTCCTTATTTGGACCATTCCTCACAGCACTACTGTGAGAATGAAACAGCACAAGTTAAGTAACATACTTAGCAAGGTGCAAGGTACATAGTAACTGCTGCTAGCCATTACTATTATGCATACTAATATTGCTATTACTACTATTATTGATACTAAGTCTACAGAGTCTATCTTGCCCCAAGTGTAGCAGTTAGTCTTCTTAGGTCAGAGTAACTGAAAAAGGTTAGTTCTTGGGTTCTCTGCTGAGACAACCACCTTCCTACCCAGCAGTACCCACCTCTCTGTTTCCTATCATCTGCCCAGCCAGAGCCCTGCAGAATGCTGTGTGTGTGGTAGGGGTATCCCTGGGAGGAGATAAGAACTCAAGCTCTGCAAATGCTGGGAGAGTCTGGCTGCTGGAAACTTCAGGTGCCTTTAAGAGGGTTACTGTCCACACCTTGAGAAGGGAAGAAGACAGGACTTGGGCAAAGAGGGCCCAGGCCTGGGCCTTGCACACCCACTGCAGAACCCACTGGGAAACACATCTGCCTGCCTCCTTATCATTTCCCTTTTTTGAGCTGCATCTGAAGCTTTGGTCCCCTGAAGAACATGGGTAACAACAGTAGCAGAAAAACCCAAGAAGTTACACTCACTTTATTAATCCAGATCAGCCCCGGAATTTGGTTGGAATTAATCTGCATCTCTAGCCACGGTCTCATGCGCATCCGAGTGATGGGCATGTTGGCTGTAAAGAGAAGACAGAAGGCTCCTGTTTTTGGAGTCTATTGAACAATCCTGGTCACTACCTTGTTCCACCAGAGTTCACTTAATCTCCCCTATTTTCACACCCAGATCTTTACTCTCTCCTGCCCTCAGATAACAGGACTTAACAAACATGGGAAAGGAAGCCTGCACTGGAATAAAACTGCTCTCCAAATTGTTTCAACATCTTGGGCAAAAACATCTGCTCCTTTTTTCATCCTGTCCCAGCCCTCTCAGAAGGAGGTGGGCGTACAAGTGAGGGCTTCAGGGCTTAAGTGCAGGAAAAGAGACCAAATACACAGATATCTTAAAACCAAAACTTTTCTCTCAAAACCCAAATTCTTTAAAAAAATTCTTTAAAAAGGGAGGGGTTCCCCCCCACACCCCTATGCCAAGAAGAAATTTCCCTGATTTGAGTTGTCGCCATAAGCTGTGCACCTTCCCTAACGGGTATTCAGTCCCCAAGGATCCTGGACACCTTCTCACCCCGCCCCGCCCCAGAACCCATTCTATGCCTGACAGCCACCCTGCCCACAATGCTGACGCCAGGACGCGCAATTCCTTTGGGCTTGGTTTCCCCTCCTCAAGAGAAGCGGCTCAAGGAACACCTGTGGCGCCGGCTCCTGCCACCCCCCTGGTCCATGACCCCCCATATAAGTCCTGACCTCCTCCAGTCACTAAGGGCGGCAAGCCAGTCCCTGCCACCAGCACAGGCAGCCCGAAACCTGGGGCAAGGGCGCCAACCTGTGACAGGCAAAAGCCAGAGCCCAGGAACACAGGGCTCCTACGCGCGGGCAGACACTCGAGTTCCCTGACATGGCGTGTGGATGCGCGCGACCAATGTACCGGGCCACCTAGAGGCCCCTGGCAGCTCCGCGCACGCAGATCTGCGAAAGCGGCCGGGCGCAGGCAACCTCGGCCAGTGGGCGGTCCACGCCGCGGCCCGCCCTCCCCGCTCTGCCGCTCGCAGCTCCTCTAGCGCCCTCCCGAGCCCGCGCCGGGCCCGGGCAACGCCGCGCGCCCGCGACTCTCCGGGTTGGGGTTTTTGGCCCCCACTTCCTGGTGTCCCGCGCGCCTTTTGTTCGACGCCGCAGGTCCCCCAGCCGCGAAGGCGAGCTCACCTCTGCAGCAAGAGCGATCCGCCGGCGGCGCCCGAAGTTCCCGACCAGGCGGGGACTGCTGTGCGGACCAGCGAAGCGGAGATAAGGCAGAGGATGCCCGGGTCTTGGGTCCACTGGGCACGGCTGGCCTTGGCTGGGCACTGCTCCTGCTGGCCTCGGCTCTGCAGGCTAGGGCACACGTCCTGCCTCGACGAAGGAGTGGCGCGCTCTGCCGAGGCCGCGGCGCCGCGGAGAAATCTAAACACTTAGCGGGATTCCCCCAACCCAGGCCGGGCTCCGCCTCCTTGGCGCCGCGCGGGCGCCCATTGGCCGGCGCCGCCTCATCATTTCGGGGAAATCAGGCTGTTGTAGAGCTAAGCTGCGAAGGGGAAGTACAGGGCGGCTGCTCCTCCCCACCCCCTCCGGCCGGCGCCGCCGCCCC
>NW_025999869.1:23484652-23488837 GCF_001458135.2 Marmota marmota marmota
CCCAGGGCCACTGCGGGCCCGCCCCGCGCACTCCCACTCCACCCCTACTCCGGCTTGCCCCGGAGGAAGGCTGTCCTTGGAAAATCGAGTGACCCCAGCCCACGGTCATTCCCCTCGTTCCGCATTCGCTCAGCCTGGGGGCTTCTGTGGCCCTCTCCTCGCCCACCTCTCTGGAGACATCTAGCTCCCCAGCGCAAGTGAGGGGATCACCTGGGCACCTGCTGCCCTCTTCAGAAAGGACGCCAGAACTGAATCCCCGAAAACCATTATGGCTCCCCAAGCCCATGAATGTGTGTCAAGAAGGAAGGGTTTTAGCCCTCCCAGCGTCTCTGTCTTGAGAGATTGACATCGCCCCCTCTAGGTCGCTCACCTGCTTTCGGGGAGTTACAGGCAGTAAGCCTACTCTGCCTGAGGTGCTGCATAGGCTTCTGATGAGAGGAAATCACAACCTGGCACCTACTGGCGCAACTAACCCAGGACTCAGTTTCCTCAACTACGACATGATAACAGTCCTACCTTGCTGGTTTGCAGTGATGCAGGGAAACGATATTTGTAAAGTGCTTGCCCCATTCTGGCACCAGATACTGCTGTTTTGAAGGTTCCTGCCCCCAGAGTCTAATAATGAACAAAATGACACCTTCCCCCTTTGCATCTTTGGAATTGCCTTAGAGAAAGGGAATAGGAGAAGGGATTCATAGAAGCAACTGTGATCCCTCCTAGCACTCCTGCCTCAGGCCATTTTGCTCTGGACCTTGCAAAGGAGCTCTGAAAAGGCAGCATTGATGTCTTCTTTGGGTCCCCAAGACTTGACCCTGGAGATGTTGGGCAGTATGGAGAAATTACACAAGGTTGGCCAAGGCAATAGGTCTAGCCCATGGTCCCATGCCTCTTGATAAGGGCAATAACTCCTGTACTCACAACTAGAACCTTGCCCCATTTGTATTCCTAGAGACTGAGCTAGGTGCTAATTTTCCATACAGAACTTTCTTCACCTTCCCAAAGCTGCTGACTCAGAAGTAAACAGTTCTTTCAGGTGTGTCATTCCCTTCAGCGTGGCTCTCCTTCTAGGGCAGCACCTAGTTGCAGTGATGCGGTGTTGAGAGCCACAGCCGAGTTGGGATGGCGCCTAGCATTTTGCCAGAAGGAGTGACGCCAGCGAGCCATTAAGATGATGATAATTAAGTTAAGCTGTGTATAATTGCTGTGACTGGATGATGCTGGATTGAAACAGGCTGTGTATTCAGTGGTATATAGACCCCTGCTGTCCCGGCAATAGGGCGGCTCCTGCTGCCTTGGGCACCGCTACTTTTGAGTTCTCCCAGAGTTCCCTTTGAGTTCCGGTTGAGCTCTCCCAGGGATTCCTGGAGAGTAAGCGTTGGTTGGAAAAGTTGCGGTGGAGGGAGGTCGGGTTGGTGTGGAGTTCCTGGAAGGACCGCGTGGGTGGCCTTCACATGAGTTCGGAAATAAAGTTTGTTCCTGCTTGAGTGGCTCCTGATTTGTGCCCAGCCAGACTGCGGCAATGCAGCTATAAACAGACACATCAGTGCAGCATCCCACCTGTCAATCACTCTACTCTCTCCCTTCCACAGATGAGATGGATGGATTAATTCAATTCTGGTAAGACTAGAATTTGAGTGCTTTGACTAATGCAAAGCCTAGTTCCTGGGAGACCAGCAGGAATGGGTCAGAGCTGTCTCCTAGATAGTGGCGGGTCAGGAGCTAGGAAAGGCAAGGGGGCAGCAGGACCTTCCAGGAAGGAGTCTAGCAGGGTGTGAAGTCAAATGGAAGGCACTGAGGCACTGGAATGGGGAGGTGGATTTGGGTGCTATAAGTGACAATAGGAGTGAGAACCTGTTCCGGGAACCAAGACCTTCCAAGCAAGAAAAGCAGAAAATAAGTGACTCCTGAGTCATGACATCCATTCTTTATGAAGTAGATAGATGCTTGTCCCATCCTTGAGAACCTTGTATAGTGCCCTTGAATAGAAAATTCAGAATGAGATTAGGGAGAGAAACTTTGCATCTCTTTAGCCTCAGGAATTGACAACAGAGACCTCATGAAGGCAACAGGAGACTAAAAAGTGCTTTAAAACAAAAATTTTGTATTAGTTCACCTGTATGTGCATATATATACATAATGACCACCTTTCCATGTTATAAATGTACATCCACAATATCATTTGTAATGGGTGCATATTTTCTATCATAAGGATAAATAAAAATTTACCCAATTAATCCCCTATTGTAGGACATTTAGGTTATTTCCATTTTTTCATAATACAAACAACACTGTTAGCAAAATCTTTGCACACATCAATAATTTTTTGCTTAGGAGAAATTCCCCAGTGTTAGGATTTACCAATGAAACTGTCACTTACATCTTTAAAGCGTTCTTTGGCTTTTTTTTTTTTTAACTTTTAGCTTTAGGGATTCTTATTTCATTTTGAAACCTGTAAGAATCTGCTTATCATGATTGGAGATGCTATGAGCTAGCTAACCCCTGTTTAAGTACCCAAAGTTTTTATTATAAATGGTTTCAATTAATCCTCTACAAGAGAATTCCCTGTGATGCTATGTCGAACACATGGTCTCCCATAAGTTCTTAGTAATTCAGGGTGGGCTCTCTTCCCTCAGACTCAAAGTACTAATCATCTCTAATCCAACCATCTTCTCTAAGTAGATGTCCTCCAAGCCCAAGCTGCTCTGGTTGCCCAGTGGACATCCCCCTACAATTCTATTCACATACACACACCTCTCCATCCTCCCTGGTGAAATCTTTCCCATCTTTTTTACCTCAACTAGTCCTCTGGGTCTTCCTTTGATGCATCAGGTTATGATTTCACATTCCAGGACCAGGTTGCTGCTACATCTTCCCTGGGGTCCTCCCTCCCTATTAGGCCTGCCTCGGAAAATAGGGAACAAAATGTCTTTCACTGCAATGTCACACTAATTTTGAGGATCTCCCTAACATTTGAGTCCACTCAGGAGCCTTCTGAGCTCCCTCACTTGTCTCAGTCCCACATTCAAATCTCTGCTCAACCTTGTTCAGGGGGTCCCATTCTGACTTCTCTCCTCAACAAACAGTTCCTCTAATATATGTGTGTGTGTGTATGTGTATATATATATATATATATATATATATATATATATATATATANATATATATATATATATATATATATATATATATATATAGCTAAGGATCAAACTCAGTGACTCATATGTGTTAGGCAAATGCTGTACCACTGAACCCAACCCCAGTTCTCCCATTTCTGATAGTAACTAGAGGAATGTAGAAAGAATTCAGAATTTGAGTCTGAAGCTGCATTCTTGTGCTTTTCTCACTTGCTGTGAAATCTTATAAAGTTAGTGTCCCTCTCTGGGCCTCAGTTTTCTCATCTGTAAAGATAATCTCTGCCCATCTCACCTAATCATTGTGAAGGTTGTTAAACAAAATGATGAGATGCCCTTGTTTTGGAGTGAGCTCCTCTACTAGGCTTCAACACAACCAGACCTAGCCAAAATGGAGTCACTTATGCTAAGTACCACATAATCTTTTAAGGGAACAGATAGATTCCAAACCAGACCAAGTTTTCCTGAAAGCAAGAGATTCTAATCTATCTGAGTCAACATAATAAGTAAATCCCCTCTGCTTTAATACTTGTTTAAAAACAAAACAAAACAAAGTAATCTGAAGTATTCTGATGTTAACCAATCGGGATTTGGGGTTGGGGTTCTATTTTTCCCCCTTGTTCCTGCCTCATATACCCCAGTGTTCTGCTATTGATGGAGACTGCCTGATTCATGAATTGTGAATAAAAGCCACTTAGATCTATAGCTAAATTTGTTATCCTTTGTTCATTCTTTGACAAGATGAAATTATGTAGACTATCAAAATCATTTTCAAACTGTAAAATATTAATCAAATGTAATGTATTCATAGGAATTCATAAACCTTTCACTGCACATCGAACACTTTATATTCTTCCCCTCATGCCTCCTTCCATTTTCTCATCTCTCTGTTCCCTGATTCTTAGCAACACTGACTTCTCTTCCCTTCCCTCTCCACACACTTCAGTTTCTCTCTCTCTCTCTCTCTCTCCCTCTCTCTCTCTCTGTCTCTCTGTCTCTCTCTCTCTCTCTCTCTGTCTCTCTCTCCTTTTTTGGGGGGCGGGGGGGGGGGAAA
>NW_025999869.1:23489107-23491421 GCF_001458135.2 Marmota marmota marmota
CTCTCTCTCTCTCTCTCTCCTCTCTCTCTCTCTGTCTCTCTCTCTGCTGGCTCTCTCTCTCTCTCTGTCTCTCTTCGGTCTTTTGGGGCGGGGGGGGGTAACGGGATGGAACCCAGGAGTGCTTAACCACTGAGCCACATCCTCAGCCTTTTTTTTATATTTTATTTAGAGATAGGGTCTCACTGAGTTGCTTAGGGCCTCGCTAAATTGATGATGCTGGCTTTGAACTGGAGATTCTCATGCCTCAGCCTCCGAGTTGCTGGAATTACAGACATATGCCACTGTGTCTGGCTAATTTCTGTCCCAGAGCAAAAGCTTGGTTTCAATGAAGTGCTCCCAAAGTGGCCAACCAGAAGTCCTCCCTGCTTAGAACTCCTTAGCCTTTGACTTTCACGTGTTTCTTTTCACCACTTACTACCTTGTGAGAGGTGACTTTCTGGGAAACAAAAATCTGCTTTTTTATTTTTATTTTTCCTGTAAAAGACCTGAGCAGGTTCCTCAAAACCTGCATCTAGAGTTAGCTGGCAGTCACCTGAGACTGACTATGCATCCTGCTCTGGGATACTACTTCACTCCCAGGATGCCTATCATCCATACCCTCACTCAGGGAAGGTGAATTTATTGCACCATTTCTCTGTATTAAACCTTGGGGTTTTCAGGGCTGTCAAGGGAAGCTGGCTGGCTGGCTGGCAGGGCCACCTTGGAGACGACTTTTGCAATGAGAATTTTGGAAGCAAGATCATTAGACAGCACACTAACATGATGCTGCAGTCTTGATAGTCCCCAAGTAGGGTGACTGGCGGTGGGCACTCAGGAAATCCTTGTTAAGTAGATATGTTGCACCATGCTCAATCTTTCTCAGATTATTAATTCTCTCTGATGCAGGCATTTCTTGGTAGAATGTGGTCAGATCCTCTGATGTTAGAGATGAGAGGTAAGAAATTCTCTCCAAAGTCAATTTGGGAGAGCCAGAGTACTGGGCATGAACTAGATTTTCTACTGGGAGGTCTGCTCCCCAAAGCACACAAACCCTCAAAAGGACTTTCAGCTTTCCATGTCCAAAGGTAGGGCTCTGAGATGCCCAAAGCCCCCTCCCAACTGTCATCTCTAATTTCGCAGCATGCCTGGTAGGCAGGTAGTCCTAAACTGTGAAGTACAGGACACATCTGGCATAAAAACATCCGAAAGCTTGAGGAAAGAATCCAGGCACCATCCATCTGTTTGCAAGAAGTCTAGGTGGACAGAAGGAAAGCCTTTTAATTCATTTCACAGATAGGAATCACGATCCTGCTCTTGGTCAACTCCAGGTTTGGCCCAGAGGATTCATTGAGCAAGAAATCAGCCCCTTCCTTCCCAAAGCTTTGTCAAAAATGTTGTATGACACAGCAGAATAAACGTCGCAGTTATAAAAGTCCTAAATGCGGAGAGGTTGCAGCTGGCTGGGAAAGCACTAGGGGGTCCTGCGACGTTACCGAGGACTGTGGAAATGCTCCAGCGCTCAGGGCTTTTCCGGAACACCTCCCCACCCCGCCCGCGGGTGTGTGCATGTGACACTGTGGGCAGCCGCTGATGCCCTGTACGGAGTTTCATTTCTTATAAACACTGCGTTGGAAGGAAAGAGGCCTCAGCTCCCCATCCACCGCGTGGGGCCCAGAAGCCAGCGGAGGCTCTCGGCCAGGCCCAGCGGCCGTGACCCACAGCAGGACTAGATGGGAGCAGCGCCCTCCTCTCCCACCCCACCTCCGGCGCGGGAGTGTCCTGAGAATGGCCTACGCCCACTCTCGTTCTTCCGTAATGCCTCAGGCAGGCTTCTTGGCCTCACTTCGCCCCGGGGAACCTGAGCCCTCCCCCGAGGTGGTGCACACTTGGGCTGCCTGGGCCTGAGCAGGGTGTGTGTGTGTTTGGAGGGGAGGGGGCACATTTCCTTTGAGCAAACTACCACATTCCTGTTCAGCCCGGACTGGGGGTGAATTGAGTTGCGCGACCCATTAGGGACAAGCTGGCTTCCTGGAAAGGTGCGGGGGAGGAGGGCGATGGGAGATCCGCAAAGCCTCCCAGCTGTGATGCCCAGGTGGCGGCCTGGGACCGTTCCTCTCGCCTCCGCATTAGCTGCGGGCCCCGCCTGCAGGAGGCGGCTCACCTGCCGGCGGCCAGGACACTTCCTCCTCCTCCACCACCCGGCCATCGGCTGCCAAGGGTTTGCAGCAATCTTAGAGCTAAAAGCTGTGTGACCTGGGGCAACTTGCTACACTTCTCTGTGGCCATTATCTCCCTTGTGCCGGAAAAATGAAGCTAGCGATTTTTGGCGGGGGGG
>NW_025999869.1:23491820-23501158 GCF_001458135.2 Marmota marmota marmota
GGGGGCAGAGAGCTCTCTGTAAACTCCCCTTCCAGTCCCTCTTCCCCCTGCCCCACCTCCTTCCCCTCTCCCGGATAAAGCAGGCACACAGTAGGCGCACAGAAACGGCGCCCACCTCTAAAGTGCTGCGGGGGAAGGCCGCGCTGTGCTCCTCCATTGAGGCACGCCACCATCACTGTAGTCAGAGACTTAGATTAGACTCTCAGCTTTCCCGTGGGAGGCGCGGGCGCTGCTGAGCGGCTGGGCGGACGCAGCCCTCCCGGTCGGTGCGAGAGGGCTGGGGTCCCCCCACCCAGATCTGAGCTGCCGGGTCGCTAGTCCTCTCTCCACTCTCCAGCCTCCGCCCGGCCACGCCAAGGGGGCGGGGCCTGGGTTTCGGTTTCTTGCAAACGCCGAGGCAACAGGGAAATCGTGGAGTTTCCGGGAACCGTGCCCGGAGCGCTGAGGTCTGCACGGAGACGGGGGCAGGGATGGACAGGCGTCCGGTGTCGCCGGCCAGTAGCCCGCTGGAAGTTCCAGAGGGAACCGGGGGAAATCGTTCCCGGAAAAGCCCCGCCTGAATGCACCAGCCCCAGTCCTTTCTCCTGGTGGTGTTGGCGCAGAAGGTGGAGGCTGTGCAGGAGGGACCGGTAAACAAGTGACGGGTCCTGGGCATGGGAGGGAGTTCTACACGCTGAGGGTCTTGGAGAGTACACGCCGGGAAGGAGGGACTATGCACACGGCAGGTGGGCTCTGAGGAATGGGGATGCCCCCCTGCAATAGCTGAAGTCCCCAAAGGCCATTCTGATTGACCATATATGAAGAGCTCTTCTCTCCTGAAATCACCGTCTTTGTGTATTTTTTGCTTAATTATTGGAAAGTTTCCCCCCATATGACCTGCAGCCCCTTGAGACTGTGACCATGTCTGCCTAGTCAAGGCTGTTGGGCCCCCAGACTAGAAGGAACTAACCCACAAGGAGGGGCCCAGTGACAGTTTATTGAATAAATGAAAGAACAGAGTGAGTCTGAGGCATCTGTGGGGGCCATGTGGACTTCTGACCTGCTCCCACAGTACCTTTGGGTCTAGTTACCCTGGCTCCCTCACTAGAGGAGGGGCCTCAGCACCTTGGTGAGGAGGGATTTCCCTGAGTACTGCCCTCCAGCTGGGATGGGTGGGCAGCAAGCACACTAGTCATCACGGAAGAATGTTAGCTGTGGGGTCAGCCACTTCCTTCCCTCCCCAGGGCTTAGAGCTCAGGCCAGTGATGTTTGTGGGTTGGGCCTGAATCTGAGCCAGGAAGGCTGGGAGTCTGAGACCAAGAGGCAGAGTCTTGTAGGCTCCCCTCACCTCTAGCCCACAGCAGTACCTGGGGTCAAGGTGGGCAGTGTCCCCTGCAAGCCTGAGTTTCCTAAATTCTTGCCACTGAGCCTTACGTCTATAATAAGAACCTGCCTCCTGGTGGCCCTGGGACCATGGCTCTTAAAAAGACATAAGTCAAACTGAGTAGAGCTTCCTCCATTCGGAAGAGCTGGGGATGGGGCAACTCCCCCACTCCCCATCCCCCCATGAAGCAGGCCCCCCTCTCAGGTAGCAGTGCTGGCCATTCTGGAGGAAGCCAGCTAACTAGGGGAGGGACAGGAAGACAGGCCCTATGGCATCCTTGTACAGGGCAGCATTGGCTTTCTCCACACCAAGCTGAGGATCAGGGTGGCTGGTCTGGGAGAAGGCCAGGGAAACTCCAAATGCTGCAAGAGCAGAGTTTGTGCTATGAGCACAGCCCCTAGTGACCCTGGTGACTCAGCCTGGGAATTCCGACTCCAGGGGCTACCCTGGAAATGAGGCTCAGAACAGTGAGGGGTACCATTGAAGGGCCCAGTAACCATGGCAGCAGTTTCATGAGGCCTCAGACCAATTAGTTTATTGTCCCTTCCTTGTCCTATGGCCCAGAGCTAGACCCATTGAGGTTAATCCTCTTTTCAGTCCAAACAGTATATTTTGGTTAGGTAGCTCAATTCTCATCCTAGCCCATAAACTGGACCTGGGAGAGAACCTGGTACTCAGAATGTCTGTATTGGGCTGCATTGGAGGTCACACCTCAGAAATTGTAGATGTAGCTCAAGCTAGAAAACACATCCATCAGAATGTGTTTTTGTGGTTTGCACTCAAAGTTCTAGATACATTCATGAAAGGAAGGCAGAGCAAGAGGCAGGAAAAGATCCAGTACCCTGTGGGTACTGAGAATAGTTCACTGCTGTAACCCAGCCAGCCTTGCTGAGCATCAAGTAGGTACCCTAAATGAGCCAGTGTGAAATGGATGGATAGATAGATGGGTGGATGGATGAATGGATGGGTAGGTGGATAGATGATGGATGGGTGAGTTGGTAGAAGGCTGGGAGAATGGATTGATGATAGATTCAGCTTATCTCAGCAATATACACATTTCTCTGAGCTGGTTTTTGCAATAAGGCAATTTCCATAGAAACTTAAATAGGCTCTAATGGGAGAAAACAAAGGATGTAGCTTCCCTGAGCAGCACTGTGTTTGTTTCTGCACAATTCTGTCCCTCCAGGGGACTTCTGAGCCCTATCCAATCCACCTGTTCACATATGTGGTCTTTACTCAAAGTCCCACAGAAAGACTGGAAGCCCAGTGGTAAGGGGCTGCCCAGGCACCAAACATGGGACAGGAGCTGTTGTGTTCACATCAGGTTGGTCCACAAAGGGACTCGGTTTAGATAGGACTTTGGCCAGGTGTGAGAGTTTCCAGTTCTTTCTATGCTTGAATTAGTCCTGGGAAAGTATCTGTCATCTGACTCCCTGACTGGCAGGAGAGGTAAGGATGGTCCGGGAGAAAGCATGACTCCAGCTTGACAAGTAATGAACCACAGTGAATGTGTCACCCTATCTGAGAGCCAGTGTGAAGTGCTGCATTGGGAGAATTGTAGAGGACTGCGGTCCATCATTGGGGACAAAATGGATCAGAGTATTCTTGGAGAAGAGCTGTAAGCCAGGAGGCCTCTGATGACTGGTATTCCCAGGAAACAAAAGTCATTCTTTCTCTTGAGAACTTTCTTGAAAGGACAGTTCCCACAACCTTGTGGACTGGGGCATGAACATCTTGCTTTGCTTTTAGTGGAGCAGATAACTCCAGAAGGCTAAAGACTTAGGGACATCTGATGGTTGTTCAGTCCCGGCCCTATGCTGGGGGACTTAGTAGTAAGGGCATGGTTCCCATCACTAACCCATCCATTTCATCCATCCATCCATGCAAGTTCTCCAAGGGCAGAGGATGCTCAGAGTCACCCCCTCAATACACCGCAGGCTCTGTTTGTGCCTGCAGATAATAGGCACAAAGTAAGTGTGCTCTGACTGTAGAATGACAAATGTGTGTCATACCTGGTGTATGACAAAAAGGGAAAGAAATGCTGAGAGTGTAGGGACAGGAGCAAGTTATCTCAGCCAATGTTGATGGATGGCTACTCGGAGGAGGTAACAGTTCAGCAAGGCCTAGAAAGATGAGCCAAAGTTTAATAGACTAAGTAGGAGAGGGCATTCCAGAATGTGGGACCAGCACAAGGATAAGCCCAAAGGCTTGGAAGTATGGGAAAAATACTACTTTCAGTGTGGCCTGGGGTGACTGCTCCAGGAACTAAGACTGGACCAGCCAGTGAAACCACCCTCTGAAGAACCTGAGTTGGTCCTCAGGCATCTGGACTTTATCCTGGCAGACTATCTGGACTGTTAGGATAAGACTGATGTTTTTTTTCTCTTCTGGATCCAAGGCCCAGACCAAGGTCTGTCATCAGATGTTTTGATGAACTAAATTCCAGGTTGGACCCTGTGAGGACCACTGTGGGGCCCTGAGCTTTAAAAACCCCTCCCTGGCTGCCACACAGGATGATGTACCAGGGGCACTGGGGCAGCAGTAGGGAGAGGCAATCTCCTACTAGGGACTAACTCTGCATTTGCATAATCCCAAGAGTGAGTACCTCCTTAAAGGGTTTACCCTAGGCCCCTCACTTGCCCTCACCGTAGTCCAGGCCCCTGCTGTACACTACAGGTATGGAGGTGGATAGGAGACAGCTCAAGTGACCCAGGCAGCTTAGGGCTGTAGCCCTAGGTTTGCAAATATTTGGGGATATCCTAGGCATCCCCAAATCACAGAAGAGGAATTGGAGATGACTAGGATGTACTGGAGTGGGAACTTCCCAGGCCCTCTTTAGGTTCCCCATTCTGGGAAAAGTGTAGGGAGACTCCAACACACACACTGCCCAGGGGGCAAATGCTCACAACCAGGCCAAGGCAAGACCTTGGGCCTTAGCTTCTGTTCCAAATTATGAGTCTGTGTAGCCAAGAGAGTTGTGTTAAAGAGAGTAGAGCAGGATGGGGCTGGGGCTGGGGCTCAGCAGTAGAGCACTTGTCTAGCACGGACAAGGCACTGGGTTCGATCCTCGGCACCACATAAAAATAAATAAAATAAAGCCATTGTGTCCAACTACAACTAAAAAAATATAAAAAAAAAGAAAAAAAGAAAAAGGGAGAGGTAGAGCAGGGGTAAAAAAGTCCCAGCCTGCCCTAGCCACTGGGGACTACAGCTAGAACCTGAAATGATGCCCCAAGAATGCTCAGCCTTGCCCTTTGGACACTGGGTGTGAAGGCATAGAAAGCAGGCAAATGTGGATAAGGGCTGCCCCAACTGCTGGGTGGGGTGTGTCTCTCAGTTCATCATCCCTCTGCTGCCCAGCAAAACCAGAGTCCACCCCCAGGTCTACCTGTGATCCCAGGGGATTAATCAATTTGGCTCTTCCAGCCTCAGACCCCTGGAAGCTTGGACCCTATGACAGCAGCACCGCCTGCTGGCTAAGTAAGAGAACTACCTATTCCCCTCTTGGAAAAGGCGGGGTCTAGGGGACTGGGAAAGAGAGGAGGGAAGGTGCAGGGAATTGAGGATGGACTTTGGTTAAGGCAGATAGACAGATGCCACCTGGTAAACAGAGCACCTGTTTCCTGGTTAGTGGCCTTTGAACTCATGCAAAAAGGCCAGGACCCAAGCAAAGGTAGAGATGCAGTTTTCTAAGGACATTGTTGAAGGAGGCCTGCTCTCATGAAAGTCCCTGCCCTCTCTCCCAGTGTCAAGGCCCAAGAAGGTCTACATCCTAGCCTGAACCCTTGTCCCCTCAGGTAGGCATAGGCACTCCTTCAGTTACCCCTGAACAAGCCACCTGGCTCACAGAGGATTTAGCCTGAGCCAGAGTGGGAATTATGCCTGTGAAGGGGCAGTCATGCCCAGAATTCCTGTTCCAAGTATCCAAGTCTGGGAATGGGAACAGGAGCATGCTGGAAGAGCAAAATCTCAGAGGGTCCATAGGCAGCTGCCTGGCTCTTCAGACAAACTCCTCTCTGAGCCAGTACCTTGGGGCACAGCGACCACTTTGGAGCACTAGATGAGGTGCCCAATGAATAGGGGTATGAGAGGGCCAGGTGTGTGCTGCCTGACCCCTTCAGCTGTGACCCAATAAGTCCATGTAGAAACAGCCACTGGCAGTGTTGTGTGCTGCCCCCACACACCAGGCCCAGAATAGTTTCTGCCAAAAAATAGAACGTCTGGCTTTTCCCATTGAGCCCTACCTACCATGGCCCTCTCTACAAAAGAAGCCAGTGCTTCTGGGATTTTGTTTACATTATGCTTCTTGGTGGGGAAGACTGAAGCTTTACCTGGCTCTTGGGACCACAGGCAAGAATCTTGACCCCAGGGAGACTTCTCTTACAGGCCAAGACATTGTAAGTGAACACTATTCTTTTTAGGACTTGGAAGAGCCTCATGCTCAAGAAAACCAGTCCTCACCATATCCCAGGTATGGGCTTAGCAGCCATCTGATTCACCAGGGCAGCGTAAGCTCTGAGACTCCTCAGACCAATCAGCTCCAGCATTCAGGGACAGGGAAGGTCTATGGGAGAGTCCAGTAAGAAAATGGACTGGTGCCAGGCTGCCAAAACTGCCCACACATGCCAGGTACCATGCTCAGCCAGCAGTCCTGGTGCCACATGGCCTGAGAGAAGACAGGAGCTACAAGCTGTCACCAGTGCGTGGGAGGGCCACCATGCTGAGGCTTGTGGGATGGGACAACCAGCTTGCAGAACGAGGAAGTACAGGAACAGAGTAAACATCAGTTGAGGTCGAAAGGGTCCAGTTTCCTTTGACAAGCAGGCCCTGGGGAGGCTTTGGGCTGTGCTGCCAACTGTACCGTTGGCTTGTGTGTATTCTGTGTGGGCCTGACAGCCCCAGCAGACAAGGCAATGCTGTCCTCCCTGGAGTGGCAGCCCACACTAGTATCCATTGTGTCACAAAGCTCATAGGATACCTCTGTTTAGTCTTGTCTTCAACCTGTGGTATATACCAGAAATGGCTCACAACACCAGATATGTAGAAATAAATAAGATAGTCCCTATTTTCTTGAAACTCATGTTCCAGTTGTAGTGGGCAATAGATAAATGAGGGGAGTATCACACAGTGATAACTATTCTGTTGAAAAATCAAAGAGCATAATGTCAAAAGTGGTCACGTTAGATTTGGTGTCCAAGGAATGTCGATATGGAGGAAGGAGATGGCATTTTAGCTCTCTAAGTGGCATAAGGACAACAATATGCAGAACAGGGGGAAGAACATGCCAGGAGAGGGAATAGCTAGTGCAAAGGCCCTGGGGAGAGAGCAAGCTCAGTCCATTTGGGGAGAAAATGAGTTTAGCTGCAGCATGCTGGGATAGGGGAAGAAGGATGGATGATGGGATGAACGAGGGAGGCAGGGATCAGATAGAGTGGGGCATTTGGGACGTCTGGTCTCGGGCTTAGGCTTTATGCCAAGGAAATGGAGAGCCCTTGAAGGATGTTATGCAAAGAGGTGAGATGATCCAAAGTGCTCTTCAGGAATCTCACTGGCTTCTGTGTGCAGACTGGACTATGGTGGAGTGAGTGTGGAGGCAAGGAGGTCATTGGGGAAGTAGAAGGATGATCCAGGAGAGGCAAACCAGAGAGGGGGTGGTAGCAATGGAGAGTGTGGAGAATGGATCGAGGCAGAGTATGAAGGGGAAGCTAACATATAAAGAATGCTTACAACTCAACAATGCCCAATTTTTTTAATGGGAGGAAGAATTTAGTGCATTTTCTTCACCAAAGAAAGATATGCAGAGGACAGAAATGCATGAAAATTTGCTCAACATAATAGTCACTAGGGACATGCAAGTTAAAACCACAATGAAAATACCACTAACACGTCCCAAGTGTTGGCAATGACATGGGGCCACCGGAGTGCTCCTAAACTGCTAGTGGGAATATAAAACAATACAGCCACTTTGGAAAATAACTGGGCTATTTCTTAAAACCCTAACATACATCTGCCATTACCACCTAGTCATTCAATTCATAGGCATTTATGCAAAATAAATGAAAACACATTGATGGAAAGATTTATTTATGAATGTTTGTAGCAGCTTAATTTATAAAAGCCACAAACTGGAAACACAAATGGGCATCAATAAAAGAAGAAATAAACAGGTTTAGTATATCTGATATAGTGGACTCCCACTAGGTTCCAGGTTTAGGTAAGATGGAGTAAACACAACTCCACCCTTGTTCTCCCACTAAATAAAACCATAAAACCTGTACAGAATGCATGGTAGACTCTGAAGAGTAAATAGTAGCAGGTGAATTGGGAAAGGAAATGAGAACATGGAGTACCAACCGTTGGGGGAGTTTCCCATCTTCTCCTCCAGTACTCCCTAAGCTGTATTCCAAGAAACTTCTAACCTGGAGTGGTCAAGAGGGCACAGACAATGAGAACTCTAGGGGAAGCCTGTAGTTCTAATAAGCATGGATCCAGCATACCAGAGACTCAAGAAGGAGCTGAACGAGGAACTACCACCCTTGTTCTCAGTCTGACCGCTAGGGGGTGCACACGCAGGACAGAGCTAAGCACTGCAAAGGCTTGGAAAAATGGAACTCACCAGGAAACCAAAATCACGGAACGTTTGAGCCCAGCTGGGCCATTGCCTGCAAAAAATAAATAAATAAACATCAACATTCTCCATAATATGCAAGCAAGACCCAGGGTCTCATAAAACAAAACGAAAACACAATCTTCTCAGCATATGCAGTTCCGGAAAATCTCAGTTTGCATGGGAAAAGACAATCAAAAGAGACCATCAATGAGAAATTGGAATTAAGCGACATTTTGAAATCTGCTCCAAGTAAATACTCCTGAAATGAATGGAAGGATAGAAAGAAAATATCAACAGCCAGGCACAGTGGCACACCTGTAATTCCAGCTACTCCAGAGGCTGAGGCAGGAGGATGGCCAGCCTTGGAAATTTAGCAAGACCCTGTCTCTCTCCCTCCCGCCCCCCCNGGAACATTTTATCCTATTTATTTAACTAATATATAAAAACACAAAATTGTTCATGTTAATGGAGTGCTTTGTAATGCTTCAAGGAGAAATGGGAATTTTAGAATTTAAAAATAGAAGAACCAAAGTGTCAACAGTCACTAGATTACTCAAGAGCAGAATGACACAGGAAAGAGTCAGGAAGCAACTAAATGATCTAAACTGAATAAAAGTGAGAAAAATAATTTTTGTAAAGTGAATAAGGGTTGGGGATGTAGCTCAGTGGTAGAACACTTGCCTAGCATATACAAAACTTTTGGGTTCAATTCCAGTGTGTGTGTGTGTGTGTGTGTGTGTGTGCACGCACATATACATACAGGAAAAGTAAAATAAAACATTGTTTTTAAAAAAGGATAGAGCTTCAGGGCCTGGTAAGACAGCACCAAAACATCTAACATTCATGTCCTTGGAGTTCTAGGAGAGAAGAAAGTATGCAATGAAGACAAAAGTATTTGAAGAAATATTGGCTTGAGGGGCTGGGGTTGTGGCTCAGAGGTAGAGCGCTCACCTAGCATGTGCAGGACACTGGGTTCGATCCTCAGCAACACATAAAAAATAAATAAATTAATTAAAGGTTGTGTCCATCTACAACTAAAAACAAATATATATTTTTTTAAAAGAAAGAAATTGGCTGAAAGCTTCCTGAATTTGGAAAAGGACATAAAACTAAAGAATATTTACTACAGCCTAGTCCAGTGGTGGATGCCTGTACTCGCAGTGACTCAGCAGGCTGAGGCAGGAGGATCACAATTTCTCAGCTAGCCCCAGCAACTGACTGAGGCCCTAAGCAACTTAGTAAGACCCTAGATAAAGGTAGTAGCTCAATGGTAGAGTGCCTGCCTTGTAGAGTACCTGCCTTGAATGCATGAGGCTGTGGGTTTGATCCCTTGTGCAAAAAAAAAAAAAAAAAAAAAAAAAAAAT
>NW_025999869.1:23501617-23602458 GCF_001458135.2 Marmota marmota marmota
TTGTAATGTTTTGAACAACCCACAATAAAAAATTAAAAAAAAAAAAAAAAAAAAAAAAAAAAAAAAAACTTAGAAAATAAAATAAAAAGGGCTGTGGGTGTGGTTAAATGCCCCTGGGTCCAATCCCTAGTACCCACCCCCAACGGGGGAGAAATATATATATTGCCTGAGAAAAATGTCACATTGTGTCTGGAAGACCAACAGTTCAAATGACTTCAGATTTCTCATGAGGGGAGACCAGAAGGAAGGACTCTTTAAGGAACCATCAACCTACAATTCTTACTTTACAGTTTCAAGGAGATCCAATGACAATCTGGGCTCTAATGTAATTGCTCAAAGAAGTTCTTCAGACAGAAGGGAAATGATACAAGAGGTTAACCTGGGATATCAGGAATGAAGGGGGTTCAAACCAAATGGTAAAGACTTGGATTATTATAATATCCCACTCTGCTCTTGAGTTATTTAAAATATGTTTTATGATTTATACAAAAATGACATTTTTTGATGGTTTTTGAAAAATTTTTTTGGGGGGGGGATTGAACCCAGTACTTTACACATGCTAGGCAAGTAATGATGCGTTCAATGTATGGCGGTGTAATACAAAAGACAATTACAGGGCTGGGCTTGCGGCTCAGTGGTAGAGCGCTCGCCTAGCACATGCGAGGCTCCGGGTTCGATCCTCAGCACCACATAAAAAATAAAGATATTGTGTTCAATTACAACTAAAAAATAAATATTAAAAAAAGACAATTATGACATAAAGAGGGGAGAGTAAAGGAACCTATATGGTAGTGAGGGTTGACATTACACTCAAAATGGTAAAATAGTGATTCTAAGTAGACTCTGAAAGTTAAATGTGTATTATAGTACTTAGAGCTGGGAGGTTACCCAGAAACAAACACGTAAAACCATACAAGTAGACCATACAAGTAGAGATAATTAAAAATATATAATTAAAAAATAATTCAATGAGATACTTAAACCAACAATTAAACCCCAACCAGGTTAAATAACCCAAACATAGGTCAGAAAGAGAAAAATAACAAGAACCAAACACAAATTCTAGATAAAACAAATAATAATATTATAGACATAAATCTAACCATTTTATTAATTACAGTAAGTATAAATAGTCGAAGTATTGTATTATGGTTTAGATATGAGGCGACTCCTCAAAGCTCCTATGTGAGACAATGCAAGAAAGTTTAGAGATGAAATAATTGGGTTATGAGAGTCTTAACCTAAACAGTGGGTTAATCCACTGATATGGATTAACTGGGTGGTAACTATAGTCAGGTAGGGTGTGGCAGGAGATGGGTCATTGGGGATATGCCTTTGGGGATTATATATTTCATCTCTGGTGACAGGAGATTATCCTCTCACTTCCTGATTGTCATGTCTGGAGCTGTTTTTCTCTGTCACACCCTTCTGCCCTGATGTTCTGCCTCACCTCTAACACAGAGCAACCGAGTCAGCAGACTATAGACTGAAACACCTAAAATCATGAGCAGCAAATAAATTTTTCCTCCTCTAAAATTGTTCTCATCAGGTCCTTTGGCCACAGTGATAAACACACTGACTAAAATAGAGTGGCATTAAAAAAAAAAAAAGTTGGGGACTCCAAAAACTCATCCTTCCACAAAAACTGAACAAACTGGCAAAAACTGTCAGAATCAACTTTATTATAACTCTGGAGATCAAAAGTTTATAGCAACCACATAAATGCTTAATCAAGGGAAAAAAACAAAACAAAACAAAACCAGCTGCATCTCAGCAGGATTTAAACCTCTCCAGCTTCTTAACAGCCATGATGACAATAGCCTACATTCCTGGTTCTTCTTATAAGAGCAAGGAAAATGGACAAATCCTCAATGGATGGATACTTCTGGGAGGACATAGGTTTATACCTTTAAGAGTATATATATATATATATATATATATATATATATATGTGTGTGTGTGTGTGTGTGTCTGGGTGTATATAACACGTTTGATACTGACAAAGAAAAAAAAAGAGAGAGAACTGCAACTCTGGGTCAGGGCCCACAATCTTAAGGGGGGTGTTGGGTACCACGCTCCACCTCACTCAAATCCTGGGGCCAAGAGAGAGCCTTATATATATTCTTTTATTTTTTAATATTTTTTAACTAAAATATTAAAAAATAAAAGAATTTTTGATGGATCTTTGGTTTGTTATTTATTTATTTATTTATTTTTATGTGGTGCTGAGGATTGAACCCAGTGCCTTGCACATGCTAGGCAAGTGCTCTACTGCTAAGCTACAACCCCGGCCTGAGGGCCCTATTTCTATTTACAGATGTGCCATGAAAGACTCAAAAGACCTCACTGATGTCAAATCTGGTACTCCTGATCTCTCCTCAGTGCTGTTACAACAAGGGAAGATTTTCAGGACAAAAAAACCACAGGAGAACCAAAAATAGGGACTGGAAGCAGAGTGAGGATGGTAGTTGAGTGAGAAACTCTATAAGAAGACCTTAAACTATACTACAAAACTATAGTAACAGAAACAGCATGGTATTGGCACCAAAATAGACATGTAGACCAACGGTACAGAATAGAGGACACAGAGACAAACCCACATAAATATAGGTATCTCATACTAGACAAAGGTGCCAAAAACATACATTGGAGAAAAGATAGCCTCTTCAACGAATGGTGCTGGGAGAACTGGAAAGCCATATGCAGCAAAATAAAAATAAACCCCTATTTCTCACCATGCATAAAACTCAACTCAAAATGAATAGAGGACCCAGGAATTAGACCAGAGAACCTGCGCCTAATAAAGGAAAAAGTAGGCCCAAATCTTCATCATATAGGATTAGGCCCTGACTTCCTTAATAAGACTCCTAAAGCACAAGAAATAAAATCAAGAATTAATAAACGGAATGGACTCAAACTAAAAAGCTTCTTCTCAGCAAAATAAATAATCAATGATGTGAAGAGAGAGCCTACATCTTGGAAGAAAATTTTTGCCACACACACGTCAGATAGAGCACTAATCTCCAGGATATATAAAGAACTCAAAAAACTTAACACCAAGAAAACAAACAACTCAATCAATAAATGGGCTAAGGAGCTGAACAGACACTTCTCAGAAGAAGATATACATTCAATCAACAAATATATGAAAAAAAAAATGTTCAACATCTCTAGTAACTAGAGAAATACAAATCAAAACTACTGTAAGATTTCATCTCACGCCAGTTAGAATAGCAGTTATCAAGAATACAGACCAATATTCAGCAAAGTGGCAGGATATAAAATCAACACCCATAAATCAAAGGCATTTCTATGTATCAGTGACAAATCCTCTGAAAAGGAATTGAGGAAAACTACCCCATTCACAATATCCTCAAAAAAATAAAATAATATAAAATATTTGGGAATCAACTTAACAAAAGAGGTGAAAGATCTATACAATGAAAACTACAGAACCCTAAAGAGAGAAATCAAAGAAGACCTTAGAAGATGGAAAGATCTACCTTGCTCATGGATAATCGGCAGAATTAATATTATCAAAATGGCCATACTACCAAAAGCACTATACAGATTCAATGTAATTCCTATCAAAATCCCAATGGCATTCCTCATAGAAATAGGAAAAGCAATCATGAAATTCATCTGGAAAAATAAGAGACCCAGAATAGCTAAAGCAATCCTTAGCAGAAAGAGTGAAACAGGTGGTATCACTATACCAGACCTTAAACTATACTACAGAGCAATAGTAACAAAAACAGCATGGTACTGGCACCAAAACAGGCGGGTGGACCAATGGTACAGAATAGAGGACACAGAGACCAACCCACAAAATTACAACTATCTTATATTAGACAAAGGTGCTAAAAGCATGCACTGAAGAAAAGATAGCATCTTTAACAAATGGTGCTGGAAAATGAAATCCATATGCAACAAAATGAAATTGAATCTCTATCTCTCATCATGCACAAAAGTTAACTCAAAATGGAACAAGGACCTAGGAATTAAACTAGAAACTCTGTGTCTAATAGAAGAAAAAGTAGGCCCTAATCTTCATCATGTGGGGCTAGGCTCCAACTTCCTTAATAAGATGCCTATAGCAAAAGAATTAAAACCAAGAATCAACAAATGGGATGGATTCAAACTAAAAAGTTTTTTCTCAGCAAAAGAAATAATATGTGAGGTGAATAAGGAGCCTACATGCTGGGAACAAATTTTTACCCCTCACACATCAGATAGAGCTCTAAACTCTAGGGTATATAAGGAGCTCAACAAGATAAGCACCAAAAAAAAAAAAAAAAAGAATCCAATCAATAAATGGGCCAAGGACCTGAACAGACACTTCTTAGAAGAGGATATACAATCAATCAACAAATATACAAAAAAATTCTCACCATCTCTAGCAATCAGAGAAATGCAAATCAAAATTACTCTAAGATACCATCTCACCCCAGTAAGAATGGCAGCTATTATGAAGACAAACAACAATTGTTGGCGAGGATGTGGGGGAAAAGGTACACTCATACATTGCTGGTGGGACTGCAGATTAGTGCAGCCAATTTGGAAAGCAATATGGAGATTCCTTGGAAAGCTGGGAATGGAACTACCATTTGATCCAGCTATTCCTCTTCTCGGACTATACCCAAAGGACCTAAAAACAGCATACTACAGGGACACAGCCACATCACAGTTTAGCTATTGTGAATTGTGGACACAGCCACAATTCACAGTAGCTAAACTGTGGAGCCAACCTAGATGTCCTTCAGTGGATGAATGGATAAAAAAAAATGTGGCATTTATATACAATGGAATATTACTCAGCACTTAAAAAAATAAGATCATGGCATTTGCAGGGAAATGGATGGCATTAGAGAAGATTATGCTAAGTGAAGTTAGCCAATCCCAAAAAAACAAATGCCAAATGTTTTCTCTGATATAACGTTTTCTCAGAGTGACTCAAAGTGGGGTAGGGAGGGAGAGCATGGGAGGAAAATTACCTCTAGCTAGGGAATAGGGGTGGGAGGGAAAGGGAGGGAGAAGGGGAATAGCTAGGATGGTGGAAGGAGAGGGTCATCATTATACAAAATACATGTATGAAGATGTGAATTTGGTGTCAACATACCTTATATACAGAGATAAGATAAATGGTAGTATAAAGGTGTATTAAGAATTGTATGCAAAAAAAGAGAGCTCATGTAAAATGGCATAATTTGGCGTGAACATACTTTATATAGAGAGTGATAAAAATTGTGCTGTTAATGGATAATTATGAATGTAATGCACTACACTATTGTCATCTATGTAAGGAATAAATAAAAAAAGAAAAAAAAGTAGAGACAACAATAAATGTTGGTGAGGATGTGGGGGGAAAAGGCACACTCATACATTGCTGATGGAACTGAAAATTGGTGCAACCACTCTGGAAAGAAGTATAGAGAAAAAAACTTGGAATGGAACCCCATTTGACCCAGTTATCCCACTCCTCAGTTTATACCCAAAGAACTTAAAATCAGCATACTATAACGCAGCCATATCAATGTTTATAGCAGCTCAGTTCACAATAGCTAAACAGTGGAAGAAAACTAGATGCCCTCCAATATATGAATGGATAAAGGAACTGTGGTATATATACTCAATGGAATAGTACTCAGCATTAAAAGAGAATAAAATTATGGCATTTGCAGGTAAATGAATGGAGTTGGAGAATATCATGCTAAGTGAAGTTAGCCAATCCCCCAAAAAACAAAGGCCAAATGTTCTCTCTGATAAGTGGATGCTGATCCATAATGGGAGGGGCATGGGGAAAATGGAGGAACTTTGATGGGGCAAAGGGGAGGGAGGAGTGGGGAGGGGGCATGGAGGCAGGAAAGATGGTAGAATGAGATAAACATCATCACCCTAGGTACATGTATGACTGCACATATGGTGTGAAGCTACATTGTGTACAACCAGAAAAATGAAAAGTTGTGCTGCAATTGTGCACAATCAGCATGCATTCTGCTGTCATATATACCTAAATAAATAAATTAATTAATGGAGGAGGAGGAGGAGGAGGAGGAGGAGGAGGAAGAGAAGCGGCCATTGCATTCTTCCCTCTAGTGGCAAGAGGAACAAGCACATTCATGACGCTGTTGGTCCCTCCATCCATTCCCTCGGCCAGCTGATATTAATGGATTCCTATGCATGCCAGCACTGCACTCGCAAGGGAGAGAGGGAGTTGGCTAGGCCCCTTTCTCCACAGAGCTCACCCCAGAAGGGACCTGAAGGGCGAGGACATGAAAAGTGACGTTCTGGCACAACTGTAATTCAGTCATATTTGATTACTGATTTGGTTTGCTCTTGCTGCCCACTGAGTCAGATGCTGAGGATGAGGCGTGAAACGTTCTAGGGAAGGACATGAGGCCAAGTATGGGCACTCCCCTTGGACCTCCTCTCCATCGCCTCTGGGCCTTCCAAGCTCATGGTCACTGCCCTCTCTCCTTGATTGGACTCATGCTGCTTCTGGGGGTTTAGCTGGGATCGATTCCTAGAGGCCCGGGCTCCCTGCAGAGGCAGAAGTGGGTCCAAGGACTTGCTGAGATGTGCCGGGAAATCAAGAGGCGAGGAGGGGAAGGCTGGCAGGCTGTGGCCTCTGAGGTGGTTATGGAGGGGACAATGGGATATTAAATTTAACGTGTCAGCCGCCAGAGGGCGGTGTTGAAGCCTGTCAGTGGCTCAGACAATTATGCCTCTGCCAGGGAAAAGTAACCAGAACCTGGCTTCTCTCAGCCCCGGCTTCCGTGTCAGACAGGTTTCATTTGTTTTTCTGATATGTTTTTAAGCACCTTAAACCCCTAGAACCTCTTTGTGCAGGGCCAGCAAAGGGGGAGCCCTGCACCCAGTCCCAGGATCCCTCTAGTAGGGATTTGCTGGGGAAATACCTGGATCAGCCACAAGAGGGAGGTGGGGAGCCGATGTCTTGGGTCCATAGATGAACCATGACATGTCTCAAAAGGGCTATAAAAATTGCTCTGTCGCGCTTGTAATCCCAGTGGCTTGGGAGGCTGAGGCAGGAGGGCCGCGAGTTCAAAGCCAGCCTCAGCAACAACTTAGCGAGGCCCTAAGTAACTCAATGAGACCCTGTCTCTAATGAAAGATTTTTTTAAAAATGGCTCTGTATTAGAAATTGAGGCTGAGAGTGAGGCTCAGTGGTAGAGTGTATGCTTAGCTTGCGGAAGGATCTGGTTTCGTTACCCAACAACAAACACAAAAATAAATAAATGAGGGACTGGGGTTGGGCTCAATGATGCAGTACTTGCCTCACATGTGTGAAGCCCTGGGTTCAACCCTCAGCACCACATAAAAATAAATAAATTAAATAAAGGTATTGTGTATATCTACAACTAAAAGTTTTTAAAAAGAAATCAACGAAATGGAACTGGGTGAGAGAGGGGGAGCTGGTGCAAGTCAAAGACAAGGAAAATGGAAGGGAACTGGACATGGAGTAGTGGAAGCTGCAGAATAGGGGCAGCATTCAGGCCCTCCTGATGGATCGCATGCAGAGCTAACCACGTGGCATCAGCAAGGCCCCAGTGGTGGCCTTGCTGACACAGGTATGGGAACTTGCGGCCACCCTGGCAAAGGCTTTGTAGGTTTTGGACTTGGATGTGAGCAAATTGGAGTTGGAGCCTGCCAAGAGAGCTCAGCTGAGGAGAGGGCTCCGGGGCCATAATGCAGGCAGCAGGTTGGAGGAAAGGAAGGAGGGACCCTCCTCCCCCTCTCCCAACACACACACACACATACTCTGCAGAGAAAATTGAATATCAATGGGGGAGGGGGAGAGACTTTTCCAGCAGAAGGTGGAATTCAGTTCTGGGTCTTGAGGGGAAAGAGGACGTTTCCTGGGGGAGATGAGAGGTCAGAAGCCCACATTGAGGCCCAGTAAAATGGGATTCTACCCCTTTTCCACTACCAATCCTGGGCATTCATCCTGTTATCACCATGGACTGAGGGAAAGCTCTGACCACAGAGCAACAGCCGCTGAACAGGTTTCCTTGATTGAACATTAACACCCTCCTTGGTTTCCACACAAAAACTAGAGAGCTTTCAAGAACACACATCAGATAATGTCCCCCCTCTGCTTTAAACCTTCCATGAGTTTCCATTACTAGTATTAAACTCCACATCCTTTCTGTGGCCTGCCTGGGCCTCCTTCACTCTCCAAACTCATCGCCTACCTAATGTGCCCCAGGTGTCTCCATCTTCCTGCTGCTCCTCACCCACCCAAGCTCATTCCCACCTTGGGCTTTCAAACTTGCTATTCTTCCTGCTTAACCATCAGGATTTCCATCATTTAGCTCTTAAATGTCATCTCTTGGATATAGAAGGTGGCCCTCATTCCCTAGAACCTCCCTAACTTTCCTTTATCACATCAGACCCCATTTCTTATCACTGTCTGCAGTGGCCTTTATTTCTCAGTGACAACTTCTACATAGAGATTCTCAATTTTTTTTTTTTTAAGATGGCTTCTCACTACATTGTCCAGACTGGCCTGATCCTCCAAGTTGCAATCCTCCTGCCTCAGCCTCCCAAGTAGTTGAGATTATAGCCATGAACCACCACACCCAGCTAAGAAATATTTTTTTTGAAAGAGCAAATCTTCCACCAACTCATTCAACAGGTTTGATTATCTCTTCCATTTTATAGAAAAGGAAACTGAATCCCCAAAAGGAAAATTCACTTGTGCAATGGGTAGACAGTGAAGGCAGAGGCTAAGCCTGGGTAGCCTGACTTTAGTGCTTCCGCTCGAAACTGGGTTATCTCACCTCCAGCCTTCGCTTTTTCCTTGATAGCATTTACCATAATCTATCGTTGTTCTGTTTGTTTGTCAGGTGATTCCTGCCCACCCACCACCCCTACCCCACCAGTGGGGACAGTACTGCTAGAGAGCATGTCTATGTCTTACTCCTCCCAGTTTAGCCAATACTTTGAGCAGTGAGTGCTTTGTGCATTGTAGCTACTCAGTGAGTATTTGCTGAGTGAGTGACTAACCAAATGAACAGACAAGTGCAGGATGAATGGAGGAGTAGGAGGGCACCAGTAGTGCCACCCTCCCAGGCCACAGCTGGAGCCAGAGCCCACTCTCACCTGGGCAAGGGGGTCTGCAGAGAGGTGGCTTCTTCCAATGGCATTTCTTAGGACTCTCTTGCAGCAAAAGTCTCGCTGCTCCATGAATCTTTAAACTTGGGGTCATTCCCCACCTAGATGCAGAGATTTGGCCTTTGTTCCCAGCCACCGCTGACAGTCCAGCCCACCCACAGGAGGGATGCCAAGGGCTCTGGGCAGATCCTGCATGCTGCAGGACTTCCACTCGCTATGTTATGTCAGCACCTTTGTCGACTTCTGAGAAACAGGAAGCATTATGATGTGTGGTGGAGTTTGAAAAGGATGATAAGAGACATAATCGTATTTCTTTGGTTTGGGCCCTAGAGGGCTGGGGTTCCTGTTTGCTCGGACTCTAAAACATCACCTTTTCACTTAAGCCAGAATGGTGGAGGATGAGGATAATGTAGAAAATAGGCTTTCAGGGCGAAATGAAAAAGCAGGTATGAGAGCTTTAAAAAACATTACTATAAAACAGATCCTACATACAAGAGAAAAATATCACCTACACAAGCAGTCTAAAGGAGCAAAAACCCACGTGCCAACCACATGGTGATTGATAGGGAAAAGGGCTCCATAGAAACTCTATACCATCTTCACAATTTTTTCATCAATCTAAAATTATTCCAAAATTAAAAGTTTCTTTAAAAACAATGCTGCTATGAATGTATTTGTTTATATTTCCTGATGCTCATAGGCGAGAACTTCTCTAGAGGATGTGCTAGATTGAAATTCTGGGTTATAGTGTACAGGAACCTTCAATTATAAGGAACTGTCATTCAAAAGTACCATTTTACTCTTTTGCGGACAACGTATAAGAATTCCTTTTATTCACATTCTGAGCAAGACTAGTAATGTCTGACTTTTAAATTTCTGCCAGTCTGGTGTGGTGTGAAAATTTTATCTCATTGTGGTTTAATTTTGCATTTCCCTGACTACTAACAAGGTTCAACATCTCTATATATGTTTATTGACCATTGTGTTTCCTGTTCTAAGAAATGCTTATTCATGACATTTATCTTTTTTTTTTTTTTCAGATTGGGTAATTTAACTTTTTCTTATTAAGATGACTTAGCTCTCAGTACCACACACACACACACAAAGGATGTGTATACATTCTGGAAACTAATGTAATCTTTAATATGTGACGTAAATATTTGTCCTAGCTATGGCTTGTCTTCACTCTGTGTGTAATATTTTTGATGAATGTGGTGTTGTGGTGGCACATAATCCCAGTCACTCAGGAGGGTCTCAAGTTTGAGGTCAGCCTGGCCAACTTAGTAGAACCCTGTCTTAAAATTTAAAATAAATACATACATGTAGCTCAGTAGTGGAGCACATCAAGAAAGAAAGAGAAAGAGAAATGTTGAGGGAATGATCTCTTCCTTGATGATCTCTGTTTTGGGGTTTTTGCTTATGCAGTCCTTCCACTCTGGACTGGAGGCTTCCTGGTTGCCCCTCCAGACCACTCTCAATGCTCCTTTCACCATGCCTGGGTCATGGGAGGCTAACCTTTGTGGATTTCTTTGTCTATAGGTTCTCTGTTGAGTTTGGTCGTGGTGAGTATCAATGGATAATACACAGGACAGTCCCCTACAACAAAGAATTGTCCCACCCAAAATGTCAGCAGGACTGATGGTGACAAATCTTGGGGGGAGAGAGATAGACCAACAGGAAACTGATCTAAAAAGACAGGATGGAATCCAGGTGGGAAGAAGGTGAAATCCGGATATTTATTCTCTCCTCTCCTTTTTTGTAATGTTGTGCAGGCTGACCATGTCCCTTGACTGAAGGTCCCAGCTCTTGTCAATGGCTCTCTGCCCACAGCTCTTTGTATCTCTGAGTTTCAGTAACCAGTGGTCCCTCTCCTGTTACAGCTCCTGTTGTTACTAGCCCCAGAGGACTTTGTTTTCCCTACATCCTGTTCTCACTTTTATAATGGCCCTTTATTAAATAAATTATCTTCAAGTTATACAATACGACTGATCCAGCCATTTTCTGTTGGGTATGCCCATCCTATGGTAATATTTCCTCCCTTCCTTCCTTCCTTCCTTCCTTCCTTTCTTTCTTTCTTTCCTTCCTTCCTTCCTTTTTTTCCTACCTTCTATCCTTTCTCTCTCTTTTTTTAGATACTGGGGATTGAACTCAGGGTACTCAACCACTGAGCCACATCCCAGCCCTATTTTGTATTTTATTTAGAGACAGGGTCTCACTGAGTTGCTTAGCGCCTCACGCTGTTGCTGAGGCTGGCTTTGAACTGATGATCCTCCTGCCTCCCGAGCTGCTGGGACAGGCATGCACCACGGCACGGGGCTTCCATCCTTTCTTTTTAAATCAGTTTCTTGTTGGTCTATCTCTCTACCCTCAAGATTTTTCAACATCAGTCCTGCTGACATTTTGGGTGGGACAATTCTTTGTTGTAGGGGACTGTCCTGTGTATTGTAGGGTGTAACAGCGTCCCTGCCATCTACCTACTAGATGCCAGTAGCATCCACTCCCTTCCTTCCAGTTGTGACGACCAAGAATTGCCAACAGTTCCCTGGGGGAAGACTCACTCGCCCTCTGTTGAGAACCACTGCCGTACCCTCTTGTCAACACCACACTGACTCTGTTATTAAAGCCTGATATTGAGCAGGGAAAGTTGTCACACTTTGATCTTCAAGATTGAATTGGCTATTCTTGGACCCGCATTCTTTCATGTACAAGAACGAATAAGCTGTTTTAGAACCGAGTCTTCCTTACCTTTGTACCTGATAGGTCTCTGCCTATTTTTCAATAAAGTTTTTAATTGTTGTCTGTTTTGTTTGATTTATTTCTTGGCACCATATTAGCCTTATAAGTATTATAATAATAGTTACACTTACTTGTAATGATGTCTTCTTTAAAATTATATTTTCTATTTTTGGTGATAGGTAATAATGTAATTGATTTTAAAAAATTGTTTTGTAGTTGTAGAGAGAAAGTATGCTTTTATTTTATTTGTTTATTTTTATGTGGTGCTGAGGTTCAAACCCAGTGCCTCACACATGCAAGGCAAGCTCTCTGCCACTGAGCTATAGCCCCAGCCCTGTAATTGATTTTGTATATTGATCCAGCAACTTGCTAAACTCTCTTATTACTTATAATTACTTAAATGACTCTGTATTCTTTTCTTGCTTTTTTTTTCCTAATTAAGTGAGGGAGCCATGTTATGTTGCCAAGGCTGGCCCCTAACTCCTGACTCAGATGATCCCCTTGCCTCAGTTTACTGTGTAGCCAGTTCGACAGGTATATGCCACAATGCCCTACTCTCCATTCTTTTGAATTTTGTTTTTGTCATAATGTATCATCTGCACACACACACAACACACACACACACACACACTGAACTTTGTTCACAATCCTTATATTTATTTATTCTATTTGTAACTTATTGTGAAGCCCAGGCCCCTTAATCACAGTACTTTATTTAAATGGAGTTAGAAGTATCCAGGGATTACTACTAGCTCATATAAAGCCTTTGTACAATTGGAAAAAAAAGTTTCCTCAAGACACTTTACTTCCATCTGGTAAGAAATTGTTCTGATGTACTTTCAAATCTACGATGTCTATCATGTGACTGGTGCTTGCTTTGTTGTGGAGCCCTCACAGAGTGGTACTAAAGATGTTCAGACATTATTTATTTATAGAGAGGTTTAACGAAGAGGCGCTTTATCACTGAGTTATATCCCCAGTCTCTTTATTTTGAGACAGTGCCTCCCTAAATTACTGAGGCTGGTCTCAAACTTGCAATCTCCCTGCCTCAGACTCCTGTGTTGCTGGGATGACAGGTGTGCCCCATCAAGATGGGCCAATATTCCTGCTTTTTTTAAAAAAAAGGTTTTTTAGTTGTAGATGGACACAATACCTTTATTTTATTTATTTTTATGTGGTGCTGAGGATGTGCTAGGTAAGCTATCTACCACTGAGCCACACCCCCAGCACTATTCCTGCTTTTAAAGGGATGCTTTTGACATAACACCATTGTGCACAGTATTTCCTACAAGCTCTTCAAGTTAAAAAAATTCCCTTCTATTTCAACTCTGTTAATAGTAGTCATCATAAGTGGATATTAAATTTCAGCAATGCCTTTTGTGCATTGATGAAGAGATTAATGTGCTAGATTACATTAAAAGATTTTCCAATGTTGAATCTTAAATTCCTGAAATAGACCCAACTTAGCTATCACATAATATCTTTTTATACATCTGGATGTGGATTAATAATACTTTGTTCACAATTTTTACATCCATTTCGTGAGAGTGAGGGATCGAGGGATCCTAATTTTTTTCTTATGCTGCCACCTCTTGTTTTTGTATGATGTATATTAGCTTCACAAAATGAGCTAAAATAAACAAAACATTTATTTTCTATGTGCTTAGCTATGCTAGGATTTACACAGGACTTGAACATTTAGGAGGATTCACCTGTAAAACCGTGTTACATATTCTTTGAGAAAGATTTGAAATGACTGATGCAGTCTCTTTAATGGTTACAGAGACATTCCGATTTTCTATGTCTTTTCCCATCAGTTGTGGAAATTTATCTGTGTACTGGACACACATTTTTGTGCCTTCTCAAACTTCCCCCACAGCCTTCTTTTTCTGTCTTGTTCAGCACCCTACCTTTGCCATGTCACCACTGTGTGTAGAACAGGGTCTGACTTATGGCTACCAATGACTGGATGGTACAGTTTGGCCTCGCCCACGTCCTGCGTGGGCTATGAATTTTGGGTTTCCCTTGCGTGAAGTGTACTGGCTGAGAAATACAGCGAAAAATCACAGACACTGAAAGTAATTTTCACAAAGCGGGGGCGGGATGGCTTCATGGCCTTATGGGTCCTGCTTCCACACTGAAAGGAGAGCAAGAGAAGAGCCCCCGTTTGCTTTGTTTATACAAGGAGGCTTCAAAGGATTTTCATGGAATGTTCTTTTGCCAAATCAGGTAGGAGAAGGGCTGTCCAAACCCAGTGGGAAACGCCCTTCTGGAGCTACAGAGCAGCTTCTCTAGCTGAGAGAAGACTGAGGTCACCACGTGTCACCATTAAGTGGGAGAAGCCACAAAATGACTTGCAATGCCAGACCCAAATCTCCTTGGCTTCAAGGCCCAGTAGAGGTTTTTCAAATAGCTCAGGGGTGGCCCCCCACAGTTTGGAATTGCAGGGAAGCGAGCTCTTGTGGAGTGAAGCATGACCTCTGAGTTATGGGCCAGAATGACAGCCTGGCATATACATGTCCCTCTCCTATATGTTGTTAGGTAGGATTACGGTTGTGCAATACTGTGTCTGGCCAACCACATTCTTCCACATCTTTCTTTGCCTCACTTCCTTTTTCCCTCAACCTTAACCAGCCCAGGCTTATAACATCTGGAAAATGTCAGCACTTCAATCTTTACCTCAGACTTTGCTTTCTGAAGCTATCAAAATTGGTACCAGCTGTAGTTTTAGATAAGCTGTGGAATGGAATTGTGAATTTGGATTGTTCCTGTCTCTAAAATAATAGAAACTAGTCCTGAGGATAAGTAAGTTGATCATAACTTCTGGCATAAAATTATTTGAGATTTTTAAGCATTTAACTCTGGTTAATTTGGATAAAGGGCCGGCAGAGAGCAAAGCAACAGAATATATGGCTTGGATACATGGGAATCATGCTAATTACAGGATTGCAAAGTACAGTGCCTCTTCTGACACCTCTTTTATTTTTTTGTTTTTTAATCAAAAGAGAATGATGGTACAAGACAATCTAATGCCAACTTAGCATCCTTTGAATTCTACCAGGTTTCAATGGCAACTTTAAAGAAAAACCTATTTCCTACAGCCGCAGATCAGATTGAGCTGAAAACTAGGTTCAGGGTCTGACAATTTGCAGGTCTTTGAAGAGCCACAGAGGAGGATGGTTGTGTACCTTTGGCACTCCTCTGTGTCAAAGTCAGACCCTGATAAGGAAAAAGTGGGACCGTGAGACCTTAACTGGACAAACCTGAGACTCTTGAACACCCAAGTTCTCCTGAGCCCTCTTCCACAGGCAGAAGCAGTCCATTCCCTCATGCCAGAGTAGACTTGCTTCCCCCTTCCTTGTAGGCAGAATAACTATTTTCACTCAAAACATAAGGTGACCTTTGCTCTCTTCTCCCACAATACCCCTCATTCCTCCAGGCCAATAATCACAGTCAGGTACCTAAACATTTAGTATTAACTAGGGACTGATCAGAAGATAGAAACCATATTGTTCATCTTATTTTATGTGGATTTTTCCCCAATACCTTTATTCTACTTATTTATTTTTATGTGGTGCTGAGGATCGAACCCAGGGCCTCATATGTGCTAGGCAAGCGCTCTACCACTGAGCTCCAGCTTCAGCCCAAACCATTTATTTTAATAGAGAGAATAAATATAAAGAACTGTTGCCATGCATGCACACCTGTAATCCCAGCTACTCAGGAGGCTGAGGCAGACGGATTGGAAGTTTGAGCCAGGCTGGGCAACTTAGTGAGACACTGTCTCAAAATAAAATTTAAAAAGGAGTAGGGATGTAGTTCAGTAGTAGAGTGCTTGCTTAGCATGCATGAGGCCCTGGATGGAACTCCCAGTACTGGAAGAAAAAAAAAAAAAGTGTTAACAGGGCATGAAAAACTGGATAGACAAAAAAGGGAACCACAGGGTACTATGGAGGTCACAACTGTAGGGAGGAGCTACCACCCTTTTGGTTGAAAAGCAAAACCAAGATGTTAGAATTATTAAAATTTACTTTTTGGAGGAGATGTCTGTGGAGGCGACACGGCCCTGAACTCAGAAAAGAGATCCTCCAAGAATAGAACCCAGGCATTTGGGGGAGTGCTTATTGTCTGATGCTAAGGTCTTAGAGGGGGGTTGGAATACTTGAAAGCTGATATTATGAATGGTAGAAAAACTTCAAAATGTCAAACAACTTTTGCTAGTGGAATGAACTGCTGCTTCCAGGGTTAATGTTAGGCTTGGGAACAGGAATCTTAAAGGATAAAGAACAGGAAACAGAAAAGGAAGCAAACAGAAACAAACAATCCTTTCTTACTGGAGCCTCCTAGGCTGACCCTCCTTAAGGTTAGGAAGACATTGGTTTGCAGAATCCCAGCTCCAGCAGAGTTTATAAGGTGGGTTTGAAGTTGAGAGACAACATTTCAACAACTGACATACAGTCGTGGCAGGGAAGCAGAAGATCTGGAGGAGTTCAGTAATATGTACTGTCAGAATCCAAGAGAGAATGGATCCTGAGGTGCTTCATCCAGAAGAATGCAGACTTAAATAGGAGTGAATTCATTCATATGGCAACTACTCATTATCACTCAGAATTTAATGGTTTTATAAGAACACCCAGAGCTAGTTCTACTAGTTTACTGCATTGGGCCCTTGAAGCCTGACCCTGATGATGCTGTGCGGCACATGAAGTAAAGATGCTAGAGCTTCCTTCCATGGTGTTGAAGAAGAAGGCTCAAGGAAGTAGGAAGGCTTAAATGGATTTATTGCATCTTGTCTAAGAACCTGCTATCTTACATGTTCCTGGAGGGCAACAGAGTATGGTCCTTTAACTAACACAGCAAGGGAGGCCCTGATGAAGAGAAGCAGGCGTCGTTGTGAAGGATGCTAGTGGATGACCTCTGTAAATTGGGATGAAAGTGAGGGATGCTGCCTCTGCCATGGATGCCCCAGTATCAGTGGGCAAGATGGGGTCCTTGAATGGTAGAGGCCAAGTTGGGAGCACTTCCTGTCAGAAGCAAGATGGACAAAGTTACTACCACGAACCTTATTCCTGAAGGTAAAAGTTCAAGGTACCCTGATTGCTTTTGTGGCCACAAAAGCAATCAGGGTACCTTGACCTTTTACCTTCAGGAATCTATGATGGTGACTTATAAAGTGTTTTTCTAGAGAATGTTAGAAGTACAAAGATAAGGAATTTTGTCTGTTTTATTCACTGATGGATCCTAGTCCTAGAACATACTGTGGTTTATTAAATATTAGACTGAATCTCGACTTAATTCAATTTGGCAAATATTTTGCAAGTTGAGTTTCCTGTTTCCTGTCAGTTTCTAGAGCAGCCATCATGGTGATCTGCTCATCCACCTTCCTCCCTCGCTGGCTCAGCTCATGGCTCAGAGTGTGTACAAGTTGGGAGACGGCGCCAGGGTGGCTCAATATGCTGTCCCCCATGCCTGGACCTGTGCTTCTTTCTCAGAGGAGCTTGCATTCTCTCACCTGGGAATCTGCGTCTGTCTGCTCTGGCCCCTCTCCTCTGCCTAGCATCAGTAGGAGCAATTGTTTCACATGCACATTGGCGGGCCCAGCACCGTTGTCACGCGTGTAGATAATGTCCAGGATGGTGGCACTGACCTCTAAGGACAGGTGTCACAGTCCCACATCTGTGTCCTATCCCTAGCACAGGACCCCAATAAATATTTGTTGGATAAAGGAATGAAGGAATCAGTGGCATAACTGAGTATTGTTACTGAGTCTATTTCAGTTTTAAAATATATTTCACAGAACATATTTTCTGGATCTTTGATAGATTTTCTCAAGCAGAGAAATCTCCATTTATGCTACTAATAGCCATCAGCAGGCAGATGGGAGTGTTGTTCTGCCTGGTGCTACTCTTCTTCTGCGAATATAAGATGGCAGGCCCCTTTGGGACCCCATTTTCAGAGAGAGACTTTCAGGAGCACTTCTCTGCTCCTTTTTCAGTTTCTTTTCTTTTGTGCTGGGGATTGAATCTCTGCTCCTTTTTCAGTGCTGTTTTGACAGATGTTGTGAGAAGGAAATCCAGGCCCAATGCTCTGGGCCATTAGAAAGCATTTCAGACTTCTCCCCTGAGCTGGCAGAATGGTTGGTCTGGCAAATTCTTATCATAGGCTGAAGACAAACCTAGTTACAGGTTCCTACACTGCCCTCCTCCCAGGGGCAACCTTAAAACTCATTTTAATTCTACAGCCAGTCCAGAAGATCCACCCATTCATTCATTTACTGCTTTTTACTCTGCCCCTGTATAGGTTGTGGGGATACTATTGTGCAAAAGAAATCAAGATCACTTCCTGCCCATGTTCCTGCTTTCTACATGCTCTCCAAGTGCTGCTGAGTCACTTGCTCTTGGTTTGCCCAGTCACCTCAAGACTCGTGCCACCGGAAAGATGGAAATGCTCAGCCAGCGTGCACTGAGGGCTTCCCTCCAAACCCTGCACATCCTCACATGGACTTGAAGCATTAAGACAGAGACCAGTAGTTAATCGAATCAGAGTTGTACATTTTTATTTTATTGGAATGTCACAGAGCATAAAATAAATATTAATTTACCAAATTCTTAATCATTTCATAAATAATATTAAGTTAATTGACATCTTACAGAATGTTAAATTAAATAAAAGTATCTATTTGGCAAACTGGAGGAGAACACTTCAGTGATTTTTGTTATTTGAAACATCTCAAATACTTTACGCTTTCTGCTTGTGTGAGGTGGTAAAGTAGCAGCACTCCTGAAATATTTACTTTACCTCTGAAGTTTATTTTATTTTACTTTATTTTAGGTACTGGGAATTGAACTCAGGGGTACTTACCACAGAGCCACATCCTCAGCTCTTTAAAAAATTTGTTTTTTATTTGAGGCAGGTTCTCGCTAAGTTGCTTAGGGGCTTTGCTAAGTTGCTGAAGCTGGCTTTGAACTTGTGATCCTCCTGCCTCAGCCTCCTCAGCTGCTGGGATTACAAGCATGTACCACCATGCCTGGTTTGCCTCTGAAGCTTAATTACATTGAAAATTAAGAGCCGCTCTTGGTTGACTCTCATTCTTTTTTTTTTTAAGATTTTTTTTTCAGTTTTCGGCGGACACAACATCTTTGTTTGTATGTGGTGCTGAGGATCGAACCCGGGCCGCACGCTTGCCAGGCGAGCGCGCTACCGCTTGAGCCACATCCCTAGCCCCTGACTCTCATTCTTGCTGCAAAAAAATGTCCTTTCCCTCCTCCATATTCTACTCCAGGCACAGAAAGGTAAGTACCATATGATCTCACTCATGGGTGGAATGCAAAAAGAAATGAAGAGGAGAGCTGTAACCAGGGGCTGGGGAAAGTAGTAGAGAGGAGGAAATGTTGATCAGCAGATACTAAATTACAGTTAGATTATAAGAAGATCTGACGTGCTATTACACGGAAGGGTGACTATAAATAGTGATCCTGTGTTACATGTCCTTAGAAGAAAGGATTCTGAATGTTTCGATATAAAAAAGGTAAATGTTTGAGGACTTAGATATGTTTAACCTACCAATGTGTACATATATCAAACATCACATGGTATCTATTTATATGTACAGTTAAAATATGTCTAATAAAAAAATACAAGCTTTGGTTACAATTGGCAGGTTAGTCTCAACTTTCCATCATCCACTCGGTATTTATCACACCAAGAAACTCTTGCAAGTACTCTAAGAATTGTTTGACTCTCCGTCTTTCCTGGCCACACTTTTTCTGTAAAAATAATAGACAATTGAAGAAAACTGTCAGTTTCTGTAGAAACAGGCACAGCCAGACAAATACAATTCCCATAGAAATGTTCATAACTTACTTTTTGGATGTCAATGTATTTTTTCATTAAAGACAAGTTTTGGAATAGTCTTTCCACAGCATCGCCTTGTGCAGTTTGATTCTTCAGCGTATCTATTCCCTGAAAGATTTCTTCAATGCATAGTTGGTGCTAAATGAGGAAGATTTAAAAAGATTTAAAAGAATGAGAGCCAACCAAGAGTGGCTCTTAATTTTCAATGTAATTAAACTTCACAGGCAAGCCAGGCATGGTGGTGCAAATTATCAAAACACAATATAAAAGTTGGGTCTATTGCATAACACTCCTATGTTC
Organism: Marmota marmota marmota; assembly: GCF_001458135.2. Taxonomy (NCBI): domain Eukaryota; kingdom Metazoa; phylum Chordata; class Mammalia; order Rodentia; family Sciuridae; genus Marmota; species Marmota marmota. Next base: position 23,521,643 of record NW_025999869.1, read on the forward strand.
CACTGTAGAACATTCCTATATGTGAATACATGACTGGTGTAACTCCACATCATGTATAACCACAAAATTGGGAAGTTATACTGCATGTATGTATGATATGTCAAATACATTTACTGTCAAGTATAACTAAAAAGAACAAATAATAAAAATTAAAAAAACTTTGTCATCCCACAATGTATACATATTTCAAAACATAATATTAGAAACAATAAATATACACAATTTTAATTTGTCAACTTTAAAAAATCAGAAAAAAAAAATCTGGTCCCAAAAGTTAGGCTTCATTTTATGGCATTTGTTCTCCTCCAAAGAGTTTTATTGCTTGTTTCTTTCCCAAGTGGCAAACTACCTCATGCTGAGAAAATCATCAACAGATAGATGAAGCTTTTTAATTACTGAAGAGCATTACAAAAGTTATTAAGAAATTACACAAGGGCTGGGGTTTTGACTCAGCGATGGAGCACTCGCCCAGCATGTGCGGGTCACTGGGTTTGATCCTCAATACCACATAAAAATGGAACAAAGGTATTGTGTCCAACTAAAACAAAATATTTTAAAAAATAAATTACACAATATTGGGTGCAGTGGTGCATGCCTGTAATCCCAGTGACTCCAGAGGCTAAGGCAGGAGGCTCCAGGCCAGCCTGGGCAACTTAGTGAGACCCTGTCTCAAAATAAAAAATGAAAAGGGATGTAGTTCACTGGAAGAGAACCCTTGGGTTCAATATCCAGTACCACTAAAAGAAAAAAGAAAAGAAACTACATAACCAGAAATAAAGTGTTCAGGAAATGAACACATAACACAATTATGTTACTAATAGAACTCACATCAGTGTTTTCTTTTATGGTTTAGACTGGTAATTTTAATTCATTTAGTCTAATGAAATAGTATATTTTACCTTTGAGTATGACCATTATGTGTTTCAAATGTACATAATACCATTATATAGTCATAATCATTTAACTATGTGAAAATTATTAAGAGGGCATTTGTTGTTATATTTTAATGTCTACCGATCATGATTCTAAAAATATGACCCAAGTTACTAAGAGTATAACAGAGAATTAAAAGCTGCTTTTTCTAAAAGCACTGACTCTTCCTTTGGGCCTGCAGATGCCCAATGGGTAACTAAAATCAGAGAAGTTTTGGCATCTCTGCTTCCATTTCATCTGTCACCTTTATTACCTTCAATTAGGGTAACATAGTTCTGTGTGCAGGCATAATAATATAAGGTTTATTGATCCTAAATTTACCTATCCTCTCTTGTTCCCCTTCAAGACAGAGGACACCAATAGAAGAGTAACTATGATATTTTCAAGATTTGCAGAGACATTCAACTGCCAGCTTTTACAACCTCCTGCTCCAGAGCCCGAGAGCAGCACCTAGAAGTCTCCAGTCATTGCCCTACCCCTTCCAGAGGCAGTGAAGATTGCAAAGATCACCCCAAGGTGGGACTACTCCCCTAAGCAGGAATAATTATTTAGGGAAACCAAATTGCCCCCTTTCAATATCACAGATCTAATAGATGAACACCCAAGCAGCAAATAGAGATCGCTCCCTCAAGTACTAAGGGCTTCCTGGAGCCATTCTGCATCACCAGGATTGAGATAATAATGTTCAACTTGACCAAGACTTTTAAATTATGCATATCTCTCACCCCCCTGCCTGAATTCTTCCTCCATTTAAACCTAAAGTTCTTATCAGTATCCCCAAGACAGGGCTGAGACACTTGATGTACAGTTCCTTGCCTACTCTTCATCATTATTTTTTCCGTTTGATTTTTGGGGTGAGTGACCAGACCTGATTTATTTGGACCCCCAGAGTTGAGCCTCTGATCTAGGTCTCCAGTACAGTACTTTCAGAATGATATTAGACAGAGGGCTGGGGCTGTGGCTCAATGGTAGAGCGCTTTGTCTAGCATGTGTGAGGCAGTGGGTTCTATCCTTGGCACCACATAAGAATGAATAAATAAAATAAAGGTAATGTTATATCTGATTTTTTTTTTAAAGAATGATATTAGATAGAGAATGGCCATAGACGGTCAGAACTGAGAAGAGACTAGCAGGCACCTCTCAGCCCTTGTGGGATTCTTCTGGGAAAAAAAAAAAACTCTAACATGAGGTTCTTTGGGGTAGAGAACTGAAAATATCACCAAAGCCTGATCCACTTGCTTATTCTAATTTTAAAAGTCATTCCTAAGATTCTAATTTTAAAACTCATTCCTAAGATCTCTAAGTACATACATTCACATCCACCCCATGTGAAAACAAAAGAAAATTACGTAGTTCCAAAGACAACTAATGATTTATAGTGTAAAATCTGAAAGTTGCTTTTTCATGGGATCGGTTTGTTGAATCATAATTTAACTTACATTTTTATGTGCAGGAACAGGAATCCTCAGGGTCTGGAAAAGGAAAGGTCAAATAATTATTTTTAAAGCCCTCAATCATTCATAACTTTCATTATTATGCTTGCTAGTGATGTGGTTTTCACCTATGCTCATAATTTTGTTATTTATAACGGATCTTTATACACATAAATGAAATACCACATATAATTATGCATTTTAAAGAAATGCAGGAATGAAAAAGACTTACCTCATTGCCTATTAGCACCGTTTGATGAGTGGAAAGCAGGGTCAAAGTCTCTTTCACCAATGTACTCATGGGAATTTCCAAGACCAAGGCACAAGTGTAGGCAGCTCCAAGAGCTACCAAACTCAAGCGCAGCAGCATCCCCATGGCTTGAAATGCTCACAGTTTGCAAAGAAAGCTAAGAAAGTGCTTAGCATGAGATTGCATCCCCAACCAATTTATTCTCTCTCTTTGAGGAAATGAATAATTTCTAACAATCAGATAGAGAATGTCTAATGATGGCAAATGGTGAAACTAAATGTTTCCAATGCCTTGTATCTTAAATAAATTTACTTTTTATTTTATTTTTTTCAGTTCTAAGGATGAAACATAGGGCTTCTGTATGCTAGGGAAAGTGCTCTATCACTGAAGTACATGCCCGACCTTTTCTAAATTTTTAATTTATTTTGAGACAGAGTATTGCTAAATTGCCTGGGCTATTTTTGAACTTGTGATTACCTGCCTCAGCCTCCCATGTAGCTGGGATTACTGGTGTGTGCCACCTTTCCTGGCTTATCTTTTGAAAAATCCCTACTTCTTCCTTTTTAAAAACATTTTCCATGACAAATGAAAATTTGTAGGTTGATATACATCAATATCTCATGTTTGCATTAATTAAAATCAGAAGATTGAATTTCTTTTAAAAGAGGTACGCACAAAGGAATAGAAACCGCTCAACAGAATTTTATACTAAATGAGAATATTTTCCAGAGGAACTAACTTCTACTGTGGTTGTGGCTGGATTGATCTGTCTCAAAAAGAATTGAAAATACTGGTGGGCAAAAAGACAGTCATTAAAGCAGAGACCACTAAGATTTGGTAAGATCAAGTTGTGTTCGATAGGGTCTTGATTAGGATACTTTCTGTTCTCAGTGACCCCAAGCCTAACCCAAACAGGGTAGAGATAAGCAGAGAATTTGGGTCATATATCTGGTGGAGGTTCCTGTCTGTTCTACTTGCTTTGACGGCTCTTCCTTGACTCCATTCTTAGGCAGCTGTCCCACTGTGGCCCCAAAATGAGGCCAGAACTCCTGGATCTATATGTATCCCGTCATGAGCAGCAGGAAAAAAAACAGTTTTTCTTTTCTGATCATTCAATCAGAACAATTCAGATGCTTTGTGAAAGGGTCGATGTGTTCACCCTTGAACTATGGCTAGGGGCATGAGCTATACTCATGGGTTCTCTCTGAATTAGAGGTAGACTTCATTTCCCCAAACCACACAGCTGAGGAATGTGGGGTCCTAGGTAGTTGTAAGAGGGCCAGGGATGCTGAGATGGTAACTAATAAATACCTGTCACAGACACATAACACATGGGCATGGCCTTTCCTGTGTGTCCCACAAGGTTAGGTGAGGGGTTCTTTCAAACCTTGGATGGGCTATGTATGAACATGTGTACTCAAGGGAATCAGCCTTTGCTCCTTAGGCTCAGACCTATATTTTCAAGAAAAGAGCAAATAAAACTCCCTTCTAGGCCTCAGTCTTTCTTTCTTGGCTCAGCACACATGATGGTATGGAGGGTTTCAATTTGCATCCTAAAGTAGTTGTGTTGGTGGCCTGGAAGTCTGACTTTAGGACTATCTTGAGCATCTAACACAGGTGGTAATAAACACAAAATGTGACCCAGAACCCTTCTCCAAAGCTGGATGCTATTCTCCATGAGAAACAGGCAGCGAGGGGATAGATACACTTCTAACATGTATGTGATCCCAGATCTGCATTGTCTATATAAAAACACAGCATTCTGGGAGTGGTGGTGCACACCTGTAATCCCAGTGGCTCAAGAGGCTGAGCAAGGAGGATCAAAAATTCAAAGTCAGCTTCAGCAACTTAGCGAGATCCTGTCTCAAAAAAAAAAAAAAAAAAAAAAAAGCGGGGTGGGGGTGGGGAATATGGTTCAGTGATTAAGTGCCCCAAGTTCAATCCCTGGTACCGAAAACAACAGCAACAAAACCCCCCAGTATTCCAGTGGCATCTGCTCACACCATGTCTGCTTTTGTGTATGTGTGTGTGTGTGGGGGGGAGTGTGTATATATGCATACCTGCTGAAGTCTGGGGCTCTTAGGCATGCCTGATTTGAAAATCTGAGAAATGTTGGCTCACTACAGTGTTATAAATCATAGTAGTCTTGGTTCAAGGGTATTTTAAAATGGTGCTCTTAGAATACAAGTCAAGTTCTAGTTCAGCCTTCCTTGCCAAAGGGTATGAGAGGATTCTTTCTGCTTCCCCTCTGAGACCTTTGGGCTACACTGAGGAAATGTGGGCTTAGATAAAACTTTCACGGAAATCATCAAATAGCTTATAATTCCAGTATCTTGAAGATTTGAGAGTTAAATTATATCATAGGGCTACACAACTAGAGGAGGTAGCAGATTGAGATGCCAATGTTCCAGACTTCACTGGGAAGGAGAAAACTCACCAACCAATCAACCACTATTTTTAGGGGAATAGTGAGTGATATGGGCAGGTGCTGCTTTCTCAGCACTCAGGTGTGATACCCTTGGGCTTACATTTTGAGATCATCCAGTTTGTCAAAGAAGTCTGAAATTTTGATTGTTTTGTATAATCTGATTTTCAAATATCAACAGCTCCAGGGTACCATTTTGCAGTCTGATTTGCAATATAACTGTGGGTTCCTATTGGAAGGCTGATTACAAAAAATACTTCCTATTTAAAATTGTATTTCTGGGCTGGGGTTGTAAAGCAGTAGAGCGCTCACCTAGCTTGTGCAAGGCCTCAGCACCGCATAAAAATAAATAAATTAATTAAATAAAGGTATTGTGTAATATAAAAAAATTGTATTTCTTTAAAGTTTAAAAAATTATAAAATGCATATAACAAAATCTAACTTCTTATCCATTTTTTAAATGTACAACTCAGAAATATTTAGAATGTGTGCAACAAATCTCCAAACTATTTCCATCTTGGAAAACTAAAACTCTGCTAACATTGGACAGTAACTCCCAGTTCCTCCTCCTGCTGCACCTGGCGACTTCTCTTCTACTTTCTGTCTCTATGAATTCAACTACTCCAGAGCCTTAAAAAAAATCATATAGTATTTTTTTGTGACTGGCTTATTTCACTTGGCATTATGTCTGTCCGTGTTGTAGCATGTATGAGAATTTCCTTCCTTTTTAAGGCTGAATAATTTCTATTGCATGTATAGACCATATTTTGTTTATCCCTTTGTCTGTTTAGGGTTTGGGTGGCACTGGGGATAGAATCCATGTCCTCTACTGTTCCAAGCATGCACTCAACCACTTAGCTGCCTTCCCAGCCCTAGCCCTTTGTAGGTTGATAGACACTTTGGTTGCTTTCAACTTTTTCCTATTGTGAATACTGCTGCCTGGAAGATGAGTGTACAAAATTATATTCCTTTTCTCTGCCTCTGTCTTTCTTTGTTTCACTCTATGTTGCCCATGCTGGTCTCCAACTGCTGGGCTCCAGGGATTCTCCTGCCTCAGTTCCCTGAATAGCTAAGGCTACAAGCATACATCACTGCACCTGGCTAAAATTTCTATAAAGTTGTTGTGTCATTAGCTTTTCCTCTATGAGACCTCCTTAACCTGACTACAAATTTTCTCAAGTAGGGACTGTAAAATGATGTATTTTTAAAAAAAATTTTACATGTTGATGATCTTCATTTTATTCATTTATTTATATGTTGTGCTGAAAATCGAACCCAGTGCCTCATGCATGCTAGGCAAGCACTGAACCACAACCCCAGCCCTCAAATGATGTATTTGAAAGAGCTTCATTAACATAAAATTCGAAATAAATGTTGATGATTGCAATCTCCTTTGCAGAAGAATTCCAAATAACTTATGTGGATATTCCCCCCTCAAGGAGATGTAGTGTGATCCCCATTTCCTTAAGAGTGGGATTCACATGATGGCTTTGTTTTTAAAAAATCAAACAGGAGGATAAGGGAGTAACTTTACACAGAGTAACTCGATAAACTTTTGGCCTAAGCTAGGTGATGGAGGTCAACATCAGCAGTGGTAACTCGTGTTAATAGTATATACGTTTGATGTGATGTCATAAGAATAGCATTTTATCTCTGTGGCCCCCTCCAACCTATAACCTCTGTCTGACCATGAGAAAAATACTGCCCATACCCAAAGAAAAGGACAAAATACTTGATGACCTTATAACTATTAAGGTCATTAAACAAACAAACGAAAAATAGCACTCTCAGAGATGGTCACAGTCCAGAGGCATCTAAGGGACATATCCTGGATGAAATTCAGGAACAGATGGAGGACAGTAAGTAAAACTAAGGAGATTAAAAAAAAAAAAAATCTGGGGCTGGAATTGTAGCTCAGTGGTAGAGTGCTTACTAGCATATGTGAGATACTGAGTTCAATTCTCAGCACCACATATAAATAAAAAGAAGGTCCATCAAAAACTAAAAAAAAAATTTTTTTTTTAAAAATCTGTGGAATCTAGTAAAGTACCAATCAATGTTGGTTTCTTAGTTACAAAAATGTACCATTGTAATATTCACACAGGGGAAAACTGAGTGCAGGGTACACTGGAACTCTCTCTAATACTCTTGAAACTTTTCTTTGCATCTGAAATTACTCAAAAAGTTCATTTTAAAAGAACAATGTGGGCCAGGGATGTAGTACAGTAGGTAGAGAACTTGCCTAGAATGTGCTGAGACTTAGGTTCAATCTCCAGCACCAAGGTGTGTTTGTGTCTGGAGGGGGTGGCCCTGCAAGTTGAAAAAAGTTCATGATTATTTTTACTATTATTATTTAAAAAGACTTTGTATCCCATGAATACCATGCATGGAACCATTTCACCTCTCCACCTGTGTTTTTTGGGAATAAGGTTTTTATTTATTATTTCTCCTTGAGTTCTACCGTATTGTAGACAATTAATGTTACTTATATTAATAAGCAGGCTCTTTGTTGTATTAGCCGAACAAATTAATATGAATACTTTGGAAATTCAAGGAGTTTGTTCCCTGTGCTGGGAAATTGAAGTAACAGAAACAACTTTGGCAGGACTCTAGGAAAATAGAACAAAGCCCCAAGGTTTAGTTATAGACACCAAACCAATGTAAACAACTGTGACATTTTAAAAAATCCACATTATTTTAGGGGAATAGAAAGAAATTAGCAGTCAGTACTCTGAATTAAAAAAAATTTAATACAATAATTTTATGTATTTATTTTTATGTGGTGCTGAGGATCGAACCCAGTGCCTCACATGTGCCAGGTGAGTGCTCTACCATTGAGCCACAACCCTAGCCCAGTACTCTGAATTTTAAAAAATGATTGGTAATTATGTAATTTAGAAAAAGAACTTTGAATAACTTTGTTAATTATAATGTTACATATTGAAATAATACATAAGATAACGTTATTTAAATGTATAATATATAATTTAAATGTACTTTAAATGTATAATATATAAAATATATTTAAATGTATACTATATAAATGTATAATATATAAAATGATATATAATAATAAAGTAAAATTTGTGTTTAAAAATAATGTTCAAAAAGGTATGTTAGTGGGTAACATTCAGTCTTTTGTCATAAAATTTTTATCTTTATTAGTGGTTTTGCATATTGGTGACATGGGCTTTTTTTTAAATTTTAAGCTGGTAACTGTGGTTTTTACTGTGTGTAGTCATTTAAGGTCAAATGACTTTTCCATGAATTGATCCTAATCTATCAACTGAGCATGATCCCCAAAAGTTTTGTGGTGACTAAATGTTAATTGATAACATCTCCTTTTCTTTTTGACTTTATTTTAATCTCCATCCATTCAATCCTCAAGCATATCTTCATTAGAATTTTTGAACAAAAAAAGTTATAGGAAAAATACACACTTAAATTTCCCCTTTGCATAATAAATGTGTTTTTTGATGACTTCTTCCAATCTTTACTGATGCATAGACAGTTTTACAGTGTTATAATCAATGAATATGTACAATTTGCACTTATCTTTTTTGCTTATTAATATTTCTCAATTGTATTTCTATAGTTTTGCATATAGGTAGTTTCCTACTTATTGTTTTAATGGTTACATGGTATAAGATGAAATTGATGTACCAGTTTTTTTCACAATTCCCTAACTTATAGGCTTTGGGGTTCTCTCTAGCATTATAAAATTAAATAATGCAACTAGAAACTCCTTTGTGGAATAAAAGAATATTTCTTTTTGCTAGGGAATTTATATGATCATTTTTATGGTTTTGGTTACATTTCACCATATCATTCTCTAAAAACTTTCAATACACGAAGAAGAAATCCTTTTTACATTATTGGTTTACAACTTATAAAGCACTTTCACAAAAAGAACTTTAATTCTGACATCAGCACTGTGAGATAGATTTCTTTACCTGAAGGTCCATTAGCACCAGGCTTTCACAGTCTGGAGAATTTAATGAGTGAATGATTTCAGAAGGAGGAAGTGGTAATTGGAGTTTGATAACCGTGTTGGTAAAGCTAAATAAGTAATGCTGATTTAAAAAATAACTTATTTAACTTATATTGTCTCTTATTTCAAGACAACAAGGAACAAAAATTGCAAACAATTATAACATGGGAGATGGAGTGGGTGATCAGAGTTGGCATATTTTACAGTCTGTAATGTTCAGAAGAATGCTAAAAATATTAATTTTATATTTCAAAACAGGCATTGAAAACGTTAAGAGTAATAATTAAAATCATAGAAATAAAATGTATATCCTTAAACCAGTGGAGTGAAACAAGAGAATAAAGCAGCTCAATTAAGGGGATGGCATTATGGCTTAGTGGCCTTACATGTTTGATCCTTAGCACCACATAAAAAAAATAAATTAAATAAAATAATTATTCTTAAAAGTTTATCTTTAAAAAAGAAGCTCAATTAATCTAGAAAACTGGTTAAGAGAAAGAGAAGCAAAGAGAAAATCTTTAAAAATCCAAATTTACCAGGAATCAGTAATTGAAAACAAGTTCATCTATATATACTATAAAATTGTATTTAAAATCATCAGCTATTTTCAAGAGATACCTAACGGAAAATGATGTCAAAAGTTTGAAAATCAAGCATTCTATAGAAAAATATACCAAACAAATACTAATCAAAAGAAGGCTCATATCAATACTGGAAAAAAATTATGTTGGAAAGTATTATAAGGATGAAGAAGTTCCATAGTAGGTATAAGATAAAGTAGTTTTATTTTTCATTACACTAATTTTGCTACAAGCAAAACCAAACATTTTTCAAAAGTATGTAAGTAGTTTACTGAGAAGTGGGGACTTGACTGATTTACCTTTTAGCTCTTTTTATTTTAGGATCTAGTTGTGCTCACTGAAAAAGATTTTCTACCCCAATCCTAGAGCTTTGCCTTGGTTTTATAGTTTCCTATTGTTACAAAGTTGATTTTTTTTTTTTGTAATGGAATCTGGCTACCTTGTCATTTCCATTTTTTCCCCTTTCAACTTACTAATTTATTCTGAAGTATTTTAAAGTCTCCAATGGTCAGTATGACACCATCACTAATACTTCCATATGCATCTCAAAAATATAGTTTTCTTACACGGCAAAAAAGTTTTTGTTTAAAGTTGGTGATGGACCTTTATTTAATTTATTTATATGTGGTGCCAAGAATCAAACCCAGTGCCTTACACATGCCAGGCAAGTGCTCTACCAGAGCTACAACCCAGCCCAAGAAAGTTTTCTTAAATATCACATCTAATATAATAAAATTAACGATTCTTCTTTTTATCATCTAGTTTCCAGTCTACATTCAAATTTCCTAACATGACCCCCAAATATTCCTCATGTCTACGTGCAAACCAAGAGCATGTGATACATCTAGGTGATGTGTACCTCAAATCTGTTTAATTTCAAACAATTCTTTAAAGTCCACAACAGTCCTTGCTTTAATGACACTAATCTCCTGAGAGCCTGAGCCAATATCTTATAACATGTTCCATCTTCTGGAGTTACCTTTTCGTCTTTACAGTGCTGTTAATTTAATCCTTATAATTCCTGTTAACTGGAAGCTAAATCTAAAGGTGTGATTAGATTTGATTCAAGTTAAGCTTCTCTCTCTTAAACCCCCTCTCAACTTTTGCTTTAAAAAAAAAAAAAACAGCATAAGGAGTAATGCTGGGGACTTTATACTGAGATTAGAGACATGCAATTAAGTCATTACTAATTTCTTGTTACTTTGAGTCACAAAATTCTCCTTTAAAGTAGAAGTAATTACATTTCTGACCTTTTATTCCTTTAGAGTATCTGGATCTTCATCTATCTGGAACTTACAGTAATAAGTAAAATATGGTATAGACTTGCTTTTTTTTCTTTCTATTGATATTCTGAAATCCACAAAATTTTTTCTTAGTGGTCTTGGTGGGGAATGAATCTTTATATTTGTCAAAACTCATGGAACTGTATTCTGGAAAATGGTGAATTTATGGTATGAAATTATGGTTCAATAAACTTGACTTTCAAACTTACTTGAATAGCTTTTTCTCCAAAAGAAGATATACGAATGGACAATAAGCATCATTTACTTTATTGAAATGCATATTAAAACTATAAATGAGATACCACCTCACACTCACTAGGATGACTACAGAAATAACAAGTGTTGGTGAGGATGTTGATAAATTGAAACCTTTGTACACTGGAATGTAAAAAGGTACAGCTGCTGTGAGAAAAAACATGGCAGTCCCTCAAAAAATTAAAAAAAAGAATTGCCATATAACCTAGAAATCCATTTTTTTTTTGGGTATATACCTAAAAGAAATGAAAGCATGGTCTCAAAGAGATAGATATATGTACGCCCATATTCACAACAGCATTATTTACAATACCCAGAAACATGGAAGCAACCCAAATGCCATAGATAGATGAATGGATAAACAAAATGTGATGTATACACAAAATGGAATCTTAGCCTTAAAAAAAGGATTTAAATTCTAACAATTGCTACACCATAGATGAATTTTGAGGTCATTATGCTCAGTGAAATCAGCCAGTCACAAAAAGACAAATATTGTAATTCAACTTCAACAAGATTATTAAAAAATAGTCAAAAATCATAGAGGCAGATAATAGAATGGTGGTTTCCAGGAGTTGGTAAATGGTGTTACTGTTCAATGGCTATACAGTTTCAGTTCTGCAAAATGGAAAGACAGAAGGTGATGATGGTGGCACTATGATGTGAATATATTTAATGTCACTGAGCTGTATTCTTAAAATGGTCAAGATTAAAATTTTTTTTTATGTATTTTACCACATCTTTAAAAACTGGGAATAAAGGGTCTTTAACCTTTCCCATTGTTTTATTACACTGGTCTGTCAACTAAGACATAAATATATAATTTCAGTCCATTTTGTTGCATTGATAATTTTAAATCTCTTGTAATAAATGATGTGTTCATGTTCTCTTACTTGGTAGTGTGCTTTTATAGTTAGGAATGAGAATAAGGATTTTTTGGTCATCACAGGAACATTGCTGGCTTTGTTCCTGTGGCGAGCAAATAAATCCTCATAACCTCCAAAATTAAAAGTAAAATATAAAGAAGCATGTTTGATATCTCTCATCAATAGAACATTATTTAGTAACACAACTATAGAGAAAAGTCAGGTTATTTAACTCAGAACTAACTTAAATTTAGGACTGCAACATAGAAACCTATGGAATTAAATTTTGTCTGAAAAAGATATCTTTTGTTAGCATTTACAGGTAGGCATTCTTAAAAATACAGGCTCTGAACAGCTCTGGTAGAAATCTGAAACACAGTAGTACAGGTTAGTGGCTGGAAGGCGGGACTAGAAGTGCTGTCTGAGTGACTGTGGAAGAACCAATCGGAAGTCGGCGAAAGTGTGGGAGGTGGGACCAGGAAGCCGGCTCTTCTGGCCAGGCACCCCGTGGTTACCATGGTGATGCAAACAACATGGAGTCCGCTGTCCATTGTCGGGGCAAAGGTTTCCCAAGTTTTCCTAGCTGATTGCATTTTATTTTCCCCTGCCTGGCCAAGATCCTACTGCGGCAGCAGCTTGTTCTGTCTCTGCGACCTACGGTTGCAGCTCGTGTACATCCTGCACTTTTTTCTGTGGCACGTGGGTGCTCCAAAGGTTTTTTAGCAGCAAACGCTAGCATTACCATCAGATTTTAAGTTAGTCTGTGTTTGGCATTTAGGTCAAGTAATTCAAGGGTTAAAAGCATTGCAGGCCGCAGGGGCTAGGACCCCATAGCGAGCAGCAGCGGCTAAAGTCTCTTGTCCCCAGCGGCTGAGTTACAGCCATTCTGATTCATAGGACAATCATGTAGTAAAAAGGTCTGTACATACTTTCTGAGTATTGACAAAAACAATAGAAAATTGAAACATTTCTCTCCAGATAAACATCACATTTTCTCTCCCTTTTTCTCACTCTCCTAGTGCAAACTTCTAGAACATAAAGGCCAAAAAATCTCTTTATTTTTTAAAGCTTTTTTTTTTTTTTAATGTGATGCTGAGGATCGAACTCAGGTTCCGCCCATGCTAGGCAAGCACTCTACCACTGAGCAACAATCCTAGCCCCCAAAAAATCTTTTATAAAAACAATTTTTAAAAATACACAAAAGCGCGCTTTCCATGGAGAGGACTCAACTCAACAACATAGCCCATCAGTCATCTTAATAACTATATTTATTTAGAGTCTCTACAATTATACCCCAGTATTAAAAATTTTAACGTCACAGATTTTCCTTTTGTCTAATTCACTTACTTTCTACAATTCTGCCCACAATACTCTGCAATCCTAAGCATGCTTAACTTCTGGGGAGAACTTTCAACTTCACTAACTTTCTTTAATATTTAGAAGTCCCTTAGGAGCCAGCATTTGTCGCTTTTGTCCCGGAGGCTTAAAGACGCAGATCTTTCGGCCCACGTTGGACGCCAATTGCTGGGTTTCTGTTCTCGCGACTAAAAGGCTCAGGGGTCACTCTAGTTAAACTGGGCTAACTGGGCTGCATGTAATAACCATGCAAGAGACACAAATACCTTTTTCTTTGGGGTTGCTGTGACCGCTCCTCTGACCTTAAGGGTCTGCAGAAAGAGAGAGAGAGCACGTGCTGACCCCTTTTATTGAGGAGAAGCTATTCAAATGAGGCAATGGGTCAAGTTTCAGGGGGCTGAGTATCTTCATGATGTCCACTGTCAGCAGGTTGACTAACACCTGGGTAGGCCACACCCAAGGGCACAGTAAGAGGAGGGGACACACACAAGGCACTTCCATGGATGATTCTATCCTAAATAGGGCAAGGGGTTATATTACAAAGGAACAGGTGAGCATAGCTTCACCCTTGGGGCTGTAGCAAGACACACCCATTTCTGTGACTGAGCGCCTCAGCACCCAGCTGGGGAGTGTAACTCAGTCACCTGTAAGGTTGGCCTCCCACAGTAGTGCAAGAGACTACTTCTCATTGGCCTTCCCCATCTGTTTTCCTAAACACATTAAATTTTTTGGTTTACGTATTAGGTTCTGTATATTATTTTCTTTGGATTGTGTGATTGGACAGCATTTCCTACATTTTTCCATCTCAGGAGCAAATTATACCATCGCATTAAAGTTTTTAATTTTAATATCTTCCAGAAATTTATTTCCAAAGATTTACCTATAGGTGATTACATGTTGTATCCTTCCATTAAGTTTGTTTCCAAGAAAGCAATATTCTCCATTTCGGAAGGTGATTTCTCCTTCCCTTATTTTAAAGCTATCTATCCCTGTTAGGTGCAGTGGTGCATGCCTGTAACCCCACTGGCTTAGGAGGATCCATGTTCATAGGAGGATCCCAAGTTCAAAGCCAGCCTCAGCAATTTAGCGAGGCCCTAACTACCAACCTTTAGTACCAATGGGGGGAAAAGGTATTTCTTTCCTGTGGAAGTGCTGTTAGGACTAGATTTCCTTTACATTCTACATATTTGCACAACTCTTTAATTAAAGAGTCCTACAACAGTAGTTCTCAGGATTTGTCTTAAAAGCCCCTTTACACTCATAAAAATTACTGTAGACCTCAAAGGGCATTTATGTGAGTTATAACTAGCAATATTCACAGTCAATTGGAAATTAAAATTGAGTTTCTTTTAACCATTGCACACATTCCATTGCAATGACGTATTCACACTCTTGTGATCAACGGAAACCCCTGGACATCAAGGAATGAGAGTGAGTTTTGACGTTTCTGGAACACGATTGATTCCACCCCATTCCAAGAGTCCCGGGGATAACGCTCTGAGAAACGCAGCGCGGCCCATCACAAGCCACTGTCTTCCTTTTGTGCTGCCCGGCACCAGCAAGAAGTTATAATCCGCATCAACACGCAACAGTATCTGGTCAAAACGCAGACGGTACCTATCTGGTCAAAACGCAGACGGTACCTGGAAGCGGGCACTACGCGCGCCGTACGCCTCGCTTCCCGGCGTGCACCGGGCATGCGGCGTGTGACGTAGAGGCGCTCGGGCCCACGTGACCTGTGGGGCCGCTGTAGCGGGAATCTGAGTTCCCGCGGTTGTAGGGTGGCTCGGCCTTTGCTTTTGTCTTAGGGCGGGTCCCCTTCCCTCTCGCCCTCCAGCCGGAAAGGAAGCGGGTGTGGAAGAAAGGGCTCCAGCCTGAGCCCCTGCCCCCTCTCGCTGCTCGCCCTCGGAACTTTTGGCCTTCCTGTGCCTTTCTCGTCCCACATTCGCCCTGCTGCAGCCTCACTGTTAAACCTCGGTGGGCTCCAGGCCCTTTGGTGTCGAGACACGAGACGTTTGCAAAAATGTCCCGGATCGAAAAGATGAGCATTCTGGGCGTGCGGAGTTTTGGAATAGAGGACAAAGATAAGCAAATTATCACTTTCTTCAGCCCCCTCACAATTTTGGTTGGACCCAATGGGGCAGGGAAGACGGTAAGTCCTGAGTAGCCTCCTTCCGTTTACTCGCCCCATGTTACGAATCCAGAAAATAAAATCCCTGGGGGAGTTCTGAACTCTGATTAGGGAAAGGAGAGGCGTACTTACTACTGTGCTTCTGGAGGCCTAGAAAGTGAGTCGGGGCGTGGCCTTTTGCGTCATCCCAGTCCCAGGCAGTTTGGGTGTCTGGGACAGCTCTGTGGACAGGTGTCGTTGAGAATCCCAGAGACCTGAACTCGGTCACGGTCCTACATGAAGACCTTTGGCTCATGCTGCTGTTATTTACCCCTGCCCCCTTGCTTTTGAAGCATAATATTCATTTCCAGTAGTTGGCCCATACAGGAATTCCTTAAAAAGTTATGAAGTATGATAAATAAACACTTGGTAAAGATGCCCACTGTTCCTAATAAATGGAAAACGAAATGACTTTAAAATGAAACTGATGTAGTGAGGATTTAGGTTCAATTGGAGAACTGTATTTGGTTGTTACTTAGTTTTTTTTTTACTTTTGCCCAATTAAAGTTGGAGCAGAGCTTGATTACTGCTATTGTTAAAAGCCCAGGTAATATTACAAATTTGAGTGAAAAATGTAACCAAGAGGTGTTCTGGTCCAGAAATAATAGCTTGAGAAAAGCAAAACATTATCAGTATAGGAATAAGCAGAGTCTAAGGGAAGAATTTGTGAAAAGCATGTAGAAAGGGAAGGTTGAGAGTTGAATGCTAGACTGTTGTCTACTTTTATTTATGTAAAAATGTTATATATTGTATGTCTATTATTTTCTCAGCATTGTACTAAGTGCACTACTGGAGGGAAGACTAATAAAGTGTTTTTGAGCACTGACCACCTGAATACAGATTTTTTTGCCTCATCATTTATTACTTGTGTGACTGCTGGCAAGTGACCTAACTTCACTGTTAGGTCTAGTTTTAAGTCTTAGTTTTGCCTTAGTTTTTTGATTCATAATATGGTGTAAAAATAGTTTCTATGGCCTAGGGTGAATGGGAGAATTCACTACTTGCATATAGGAATCTGTGTGTAATTGTTAACAGTTGTTTTGGAAATATTTTTCTTCTAAATCACGAATTCTTTATTTTAGGATGCCTTTTAAATTATATAGCTTTTTCTATGAGCTTACAGTAATTATTCTTTAAACTCTTAATCTTATCTTTATTATGAATTTATATTGTCAAATTTTTCCCAATCACATTCTTATAATCTCCATGAGAAATATTTTAGTAATGAATTAATATTTATGGTAAACTTAAGCAGTTCTCTTATAACTAGTATAATTTTCTATTTCTTTAGACCATCATTGAATGTCTAAAGTATATTTGTACCGGAGATTTCCCTCCTGGAACCAAAGGAAATACATTTGTTCATGATCCCAAGGTAATGGTGCTAGTAAAACTTCATTTTAAAATAAAATTTTTGTAATTATGAAAATGATAATGGCTTATTGTAGAGAAATTGGCAGTGGTAAAGTATAGAAATGAAAGTCACCTACACACACAGTCTTAGCACCCAGTGATAACCATTGTTGATATTTTTATGTGTTTTTCTCTTACTTTACATATTGTTTTACGTAACTGAGGTCATATTGTATCTAATTTTGTGTTCAGCGTTTTAAATTTTTTTCCCCACTACACATTATTCATAAAAGTCCTATGTCATGGACTGGAGTTGTGGCTCAGTGATAGAGTGCTTGCCTAGCATGTGCAAGGCCCTGGTGTGATCCTCAGCATCACATAAAAACAAATAAATAAAAAAAAGGTATTGTGTTCAAGTACAACTAAAAAAATAAATATTTTTAAAATTCTTAATATGGGCTTATGTTATATGATTGCTTCTTTTTAGTCTTTGTTTTATGAACATTTTTAGTAGTTGCATTTTTTTTTTACATTTAGACTACATTTAGTTTTTTCATTAAAATATTCCAAGATGACCATTTGCATATGAATCCTTGTTTGAATTTTGGTGTTTATACTATTAGTATGTGGAAAGGACATAGGATTTGGCCTATCTATGAAACAAATATATATATATATATATATATATATATATGTTTTGTGGAGTTGTGTGCTTCTCTCACTGATCCCTGCCCTGAGTCCCACTAGGTTAAGAGTTCATTGTATTTTCTTTCAGGCCTTTTTCTGTCTTTATAAAACCATGCCCGTGTGATTTTATAAGTACACTTGGTATATTTATCTTTAAACACATCAGTAGATTTTTATTTTATAGTGTAAAAGTTATTTAGTGACATACTGTGGATCTGTTAATACACACATACACACACACACACACACACACAAACACACATATTTCTGTTTCATTATTTTAAGTTACTAAGTAATTTTCCATTGAGTTTATATCCTGTAGTTTAACCAATCCCCTACTGGTCATTTAAGTTGTGTCCATTTCTGTGTAACTGAAGATAGCTATAATTTTGAAGGTATTTATGAATTTTCATATATTATATTATTATTTGGTACCTTTACTGAGTAACAAATAACTATTTTTCTGAAATGACTGTTTCTACCTCTCTTGTTAAATCCACAATGTACTTTCCTCAACTAATGATCTTGCCTTGTATTTTATTGAGAAATAGGAGGAATCAGATACATTCTCTCATTTTTCCAATCATGAAATTTATGAAACTACCATGTACACATTCCTATATAGTTTCCTCTCCTGTAGTGAGGGTAAATTGATTTTCATTTTTTCTAAAAATGAACCAACTCTTTTTGGAGGCTGGAGCCCATCCATCCCTCTTATCAACTAAAAAAATTTTGCTCTTTAGTTCCTTCTCTTTCTGTATTAGTAGTTTCTCCTTATAGGATCATTCACATTAGCTTGTAAATATGCTCCAGTGTTCAGATAAAAAAATTCTCTCTGTACTCCAAAACATCCTCTAGCTATTATCTTTGTTTTCTTTCAGTTTGTAGCAGAATTCACAAGGGTTGTATGTATACTTCATTGCCTCCCATTTCCCCCTCTGTCTATTCCACTCGGGTTTTTTTCTTCTTCTTTTACTAAAATTGCTTTTGTAAGGTCACCAGGAATCTCTGTGTTGCCAGATAGAATGGTCAGTTTCAAATTCTCATTAACTTCTCAGCAGATTTGATTCAATTATTCTTTTTTTAATATATTTTTATGTGGTGCTGAGGATCAAACCCAGTGTTTCACACATGCAAGGCAAGCACTCTACCACTAAGCTACAGCCCCAGCCCTTGATTCAGTTATTCTTAAAAGAAAAAAAATTCCCTTTTGCTTTCTATGACATCATAATCTTATGGTTTTTCTCCCTTTTTACTTGCCATTTCTTAGTCTTTGCTGGATCTACCTTTGTCTGATTTCTATATGCTGTTGTGCCCTAACACTCAGCCTCTTTTCTGTCTTCTCTCTTGGGTGATCTCATTCCGTTTCATGAATTTAAGTACTGATGAGTCCCAAATTTATGTATTTAACGTTGACCTCATTCTTAAGCTTTAGGTATATGTCTAGCTGTTTGGGTATTTACTAGGCATCTCAAACTTAGTATGTTCAAATAGAACTCTTGATTCCTTGTATCCCCATTCCTCCCACATTGTCAAGTCTGCTACTACTTAAATATACCAATTTAGTAAATTATATCATCATCCATACATTTGCTCATGCCAAACTCTATGGGCTGTCTTTGATTGATTGTTGTATCTCACCTTATTTCCAATTCATCAGCCATTCTTAGCTACCCTTTTAAATTGTGCTCAGAATTTGTCCTCTTCATTCCATTGCCAATACTTTCCAGGTACAAGCCACCATTGTTTTTCCCTTGAACTGTTAAATACTAGTCTTCTAAGTTGTTTTTCTGCTCTAATTCTTGAAGTTCTCTCCTTTTCACACAGCAAGCAGTTGTCTTTTAAATATTCATTCAAGAAGAGTGAATTGTTAAGAATATGGAGTAAGAACATACATTTGATCTTAATATTTAAGGGCAAAGTCCCTGAGGTATGAACATGTTTGGTTTTCTTACCAAGAAGAGCAAAGTGCGGGGGAAAATGGTAGAAAATTCAGTCACAACAATAGAAAGGACTGAATTCTATGAGATCTTGGATTCTATTCTTAAGTAGAAATCTATTGGAAGATATTGAGTAGGGAAAGAACATGGTCTTATTTATGTTAAAAGGGACTAAGTTTTCCTAAAACAGGAGATTCTAAGCCAGGTGTAGTGGTGCACACCTGTAATCCCAGCAGCTGAGGCAGGAGGATTGCAGGTTTGAAGCCAGCCTCAGCAACTTAGTGAGGCTGGAAGCAACCTAGTGATACCCTGTCTCAAAATGAAAAGGTCTGGAGGTGTGACTCAGTGGTTAAGCACCCTTGGGTTCAATCTCTGGTACCAAAAAAAAAAAAAATAATAATAATAATAATAAAAAGGACCAGTTTGGCAACTGAGAGAAAGCTATCTCCTTTCTGTAGCTAGCAAAGATTGGAGAACAAAGACTAATTTAGGGGTTTGTGATAATCTAGATGAGAAATATTGGTGACCTGATGAAGTTAGGTGTGGAAGTGGTGAGAAATGCTGGATTTGGGATGTTTTGAAGGTAGAACCAACAGATGAGGTAATAGTTTGGATAATAGTGTATGAGAGATGTAAAAGCACCAAGCATGATTTCAAGGTTTTTTTTGCTTGAACAGGTGGTTAAAAAGTTTGACCATTGGGCTGGAGATGTGGCTCAAGTGGTAGTGCGCTCGCCTGGCATGGGTGAGGCACTGGGTTCGATTCTCAGCACCACATGGAAACAAAATAAAGATGTTGTGTCCACCTGGAACTAAAAAAATAAATATTTAAAAAAAAGTTTGACCATTTATTGTAATAGGGGAACTCTAGAAAAAGAGATTTGGGTGGATCTGGTTTAAACATGTAAATTTGGGATGCCTGTTAGATATCCAGAAGAGCTGTCCATTTGGCAAATAGAAGTTTATCCAAGTGAGTAGTTAGACCTAGAGACCTAGAGAAAAAATTAGAAAACATTGATATATACACTTAATTCTATATATTAATTTAAAAGGTTTGGTTAATTCAAATGGGGAGAGTAAATAGAAAAGAATCCAAGACTTGAACCTGGAACACTAGAGCTAATGGATTTAGAGATCACAAAGAGGATACTAAAGTACAATTAATAAAGAGGAAAATTGGGAGAATTATATCTTGGAAGACAAGCAAATAAAGTGTTACAAGGTGGGAGCTATCAACTCTACCTATGCTAGTACTTAAGAGGAATGTTTGGGTACATGGAACCCATAGCTGCTTTTGATAAAACTAGTTTCAGAGAAAGGAGGAGGCAAGGAAGTGAAACTTAGAATAATTTTATGAGTTTTGCTAAACTAACTCAGAAATAGGGCAATAGCTAAAGAGGTGTAAAAGATAAAGAGGTGGTTAGTTGGTTATTCTTATGTTTTTAAAAATCGGACATTCTAGAACATTTGTAGACTAATAAGAATGACTGTGGATAAAGGGAAAAATTGATGCAAGAGAGGGGATATTTGCAGAGCAAAATCTTTGAGTACACAAGAAGAGATAGGATTCATTGCCCAGCTGGAAGTATTAATAGGAGGGTGCACTGTTTATCTAATGTAACAATACATGATTGGAAAAGTAAGCAGTGAAAGAATAGTAAGTTCTCTTTTGGTTGCTTCTGTTGTCACAATGGAAAAAAGACATGAATTTATTGGCCTAGAGTGGGAGAAAGGGTTGATTTAGGCTCAAAAATGTGTGAAATAGTTTTTACCTCATAAAATAAATTGACTAGGAAAATGTTATAGGGTTGCATGACAGTGTCAGGAGTCTTGAAGTTTATGTATGAAAATATAAAGAGAGACCAGTTGTTATGACTGTGTTTTTTCACTCTTGTTCAATTATTCAGTGGCAAGCAATAAGTTGGACAGTTGAATTTAACCAAGGTTGGGCATTTGCCTGCTAAATACAATGAAGAGAATGAGACTCAAGAAACTGACTACATTCTTATTGTATTTACTAGTTTGATCAGTTTCCCTATATGTCATGAATCTGCCATCACTGCACCAGGGCTCCAATACCCCACGTTGGGCCGACTGCATTCCCATATTTGACGCCTCTTTACCTTGTTTGGGCTCTTGACTCCTCAGCTAGCTCCTTCACATGATGCTGTCCCATTCTGCTTCAGCTCTATCTTCCTGTACTGGATGACCTCCTCATTCCCCTCCCATGGACACCTTTCTCAGTTTGATACTTTGTACCAGCTAAGCTCTTGAAGAGATGTTTACACTACTCTGATCTAGATCCGCCAATAGTCTTCTCCCTCATGTGGACCCCCTGTGCAGCATTGTTAGACTCTGAATTCTCATATCATCCCTTCTCCCAGTGTGGACACTCCTCTCCTGAGCTGTATTGTTCTGATTATGAATGTCTTTTTCATCCTGCTTGACCTCTGATACCCTGAGACTCTTGAAACCGTGTGCCAAGATCTCTCCTCATGTGAATACCCTTCTTAGTCTACATAAACTCATTTATCCTACTCCATGCTGAGCTCCTGTGTGCATCTCTCTCCAGGTCTTCAACCAGCATGGCCATGTACTTTCTTTTGACCTGTCTAATAGTTTAGGGTATAAATTGTTTGGAAAGGGAAGGGTTTATTATTTATTTTATTCTTTTGGATAGAAATTGTCCTTAGGTATATTAGATTAACACAATCTAAATAACTCTTTCAAAGTGCCTCTTTCTCAGTAAGAACATCAACAACAATATTTTAATAGAAAGATACCCTTTGCTTGAACTCCATTTACTAATTTGATATTTACCAGGTAGATTTACCTTTCTAGAAAGGTAAATGCCATGGAAAATGAATACGTGCATTTGGCCTGCTAGTGGGGACATTATAAACAAATTAATTTTCTGGTGCTTAGATGCATAGCTCCTTAGTTGAACTACTGAGAATTAAACCCTTAGAACTCCTCTCTTTGGGATGAAATGACTGAATGTCCTCCAAGGCTTTTTTTTTTAAATAAATAATTTTTTTTTTTTTTAGTTGTCGGTGGACTTTTATTTTTTTTATTTATATTTGGTGCTGAGAATTCAACCCAGTGCCTTATGTGCTAGGCAAGCACTCTACTACTGAGCCACATACCCAGCCCTTTCATAGCTTTTTATTAAACTCTGGCCACCTTTTCTCTATCCTAAGAGTCCAGTCCAGAACTCTCTTCCTCTTTACCTACATCTTCAGAGCTAAAACCTTGTCCACGCTGTTTTCCTGACTTACTTCAGTCCAATCTCTTCACCTTAAAGAGAAATGATTCTTCTAAAATGTTTGCTACATGTAATTCCTTTGGTTCAAATCTTTTAGTGCTTTCTTCTCTCACTTTAAGTCTAAAAAACTATGTTTCAGAAAGCTCTTAATTGCTGGATTCATTTTTTCTCTTTACTTTTCCCTACTTTCTGAAATTACAGTTGTCTCTTAGAATCCAATAGGGATTGGTTCCAGAAATCCCTTCCCTCACAGAATACCAAAAATCCAATAATGCTTCGGTCTCATAGAAAACATAGAGACATGTGATGTCCTATTTACATATAATCTACTCCCATCCTCTCATATACTTTAAATTATCTCTAGGTTACTTATAATGCCTAATACAATGCAAATGCTATGGAAAAAGTTCTTATATTCTATTGTTAAAACAATGATACAGAAATAAGTCTACATATTCAGTTCAGATGCATTTTTTCCCAAAATATTTTCTACTCAAACTTGATTAAATTTGCAGATGGTGAAACCCTCTGTTACTGAGGGTCAACTGTATTTTAGCCACTCAGTGACTCAAATCTTTTCATCTGGCCAATTCTTTCTCATCTATCAGGTCTCAGTTTAAACATTCATTTCTTTTACAATATCTTTTCTCTGCGCTCTCCTTTGTGTTTCCTGAGCACCCTGTACTTCAATTATGATGGTGTTAAGCATATCTTTTCTACTCTTGTTCAATCTATGAGTCTTCCATGTGCTAAAGAAAAAAAAATTGTCATTTTAAACAAAAACAACACATGAAAGCTACAAAATACTTTATAAATGCTTGTTGAGTGTTTTGATGAATTAATGTCAAATAATTAAAACAAGAATATTTTCTAACTTAAAAAAGCAGAACCTAGGATTTCTAATTTGGTCAGAATTGTGAGTATTACAATTATACTCTCAAGATAAACAACTATGAAACTGGAAAAAAATATTTGAAGGAACTGTTTGCAGGCATTGGACAACAGATCATGTTCACTGAAAAAAGAAGAGCATATGAGGTGACTATATTCTAACATTTTACTTAGGGACATTTTGTAAACTTTAGGACATGGAATTATAATTCAACAGAGAACAGGGACATATTTAAGCAAATAAAACTGAAAAGTTTGTATTTGCTGAGGTGACTGGAATTTATGGAGCAAGGTACTGGAGTAGGATTGTTGCAGAGAGGGCACTGGAAAAGTACATAAGGATCCTTTGAGTTTTTGGGAAAATACAAGCTAACCATGTCCAGAATGAGATTCAATGATGGCTAGCAGAGAAAAAGTACTGAGTAGG
This sequence comes from Marmota marmota marmota, assembly GCF_001458135.2. Classification (NCBI taxonomy): domain Eukaryota; kingdom Metazoa; phylum Chordata; class Mammalia; order Rodentia; family Sciuridae; genus Marmota; species Marmota marmota. The sequence continues at coordinate 23,545,748 of NW_025999869.1, forward strand.
GTGAGTGCTGGTACCACATGTTGAGTGGATTAAAGAGATCACACATGCTGGAAGACGTATGATTCTTGACATGCCAGAGTGGAAAGACCTTATGGAACTCTCCAGTATTATAATGGAGACCGCAGAAAGGCCACCATAACAGAACCTCCAACCAAGCTTTGACAGACTCAAGCTAACCTATCAATAAATTAACTGCTAGAACAAAACCCTTTTTAAAAGTTACTCAATGTAACATCCACAATGTCTAGAATATAGTAAACATTTAGTGGAACCAGCCAGGTGTGTTGGCACATGTGTATAATCCTAGCTACTCAGGAGGCTAAGGCAGGAGTATAGCAAGTTGGAGGCCAGTCTTGGCAGCCTCTGCAATTTAATGAGACTGTCTCAAAATAATTTTTTTTTTCTTTTTTGATACTGGGGAATGAACCCAGGGCACATCTCTACCACTGATTCACATCCCCAGCTGTTTTTATTTTGAGACAGGGTCTCACTAAGTTGCTTCAAGCCTCACTAAGTTGCTTTAAGCCTCACTAAGTTGCTTAGGATGGCCTTGAACTTGCAGTTCTACTGGAATTACAGGCATATGCCACCAATCCTGGCTCAAAATAAAATATTAAAGGGCTGAAGATATAGCTCAGTGGTAGTATCTCTGCATTCTATCCCCAATATAAAAAAAATGACTTAATTAAAAAATTAAAAAGGTAATTTATCACAATTACACTATTATTATAGAGGAAGTTTTTGAAACTGAAGGAAAATAATACTGAAGTGTCAGTAAATTTACAAGGATTGAAGTCATATAGAGTGTGTTCTTTGACCACATCAGACTTAAACTCTAAATCAGTAACAAAAATGTATCCTGGAATATTTGAAAATACGCGGACATTTATAAATAATTTATGGATAAAAAAAGAGTCACAAGGAAAATTAGAAAATACTTGGAATTAAAAGCATAGCATATAGCTGGGCACAGTGGTACACACCTGTAATCCCAGTGGCTTGGGAGGCTGAGGCAGGAGGATTGCAAGTTCAAAGCCAGTTTGAGCAATTTAGCAAGACCTTAACTCAAAATAAAATATTAAAAGGGCTGGGGATGTGGCTTAGTGGTAAAGCACCCCTGGATCCAATACCCGGATCTCCCCCACTACACACCAAAAAAAAAAAAAAAAGAAAAGCTAATGAAATTCAAATATGCAAAAGGAGGGAAATAATCAAGATGAGGGCAAAAGTCAGTGAAATACAACACAGACAATAGAGAAAATCTTTGATACCAGAAGCTGGTTCTTTGAAAAGCTTAATAAAATTAATAAACTTCCAAGCGAAGTGATAAAAAAAGGCAGACAAATTGCCAAGATTAGGAATGAAAGAGAAGACAGAGCTACAGATCTTACAGGGAGTGTTGTGAGCAACTTTATGCGAAAAAATGTAGTAAAGTAAAATGGACAATTCTTTTGAAGACACATGGTACTAAAATTCACTCAAAGAAATATCCTATGAAAGCAATTGATTTGAGTTTGAAACCTCTCAATGAAAATGCCAGGCCTAAGTGGTTTCACTGGTGAATTCTACCAAACGTTTTATAAAGAAACAATGTCAATTCTATACAAACTTTCAGAAAAGAGGCAAAGGGAGTGCTTTCCAACTCGTTTTTATGAGTCTGGCATTACCCTGATATCAAAACCAGACAAAGATATTATGTGACAGCTGCAGTCATTCCTTTCATGATGTAGATGCAAACATCCTTAACAAAATATTAGCAAGTCAAATTCAGCAATGTACAAATAAAGATAATACACTATGGCTAAGTGGTATTTACTTCAGGAATGCCAGATTTGTTTAATATTAAAAAACCAATCGGGCTGGCGTTGTAAGAGTGCTCACCTAGCACATGTGAGACACTGGGTTCGATCCTCAACACCACCTAAAAATAAATAAATAAAATAAAGGTATTGTGTCCACCTACAACTAAAAAAAAAATTAAAAAGAAAAGTTGGGGCTGGGGTTGTAGCTTAGTGGTTGAGCGCTTGCCTTGCATGCATGAGGCATTGGGTTCTATCCTTAGCACCACATAAAATAAATAAATAAAACAGAGATAAAAAAAAATCAGTGTAATTTGCCATAGAATAAAGAAAATGAAAATGCATTTAAATTTAAATCTAAATCACATTAAAAACTCTTGGGCACTTTCCTTCATTCCTGAATAATTCATTCCAAAAGCCATTAGGCGGACTGAGTTGGGAATGCATCCACAAAAGTTAGTGTAGTAACCTATGGGGGATTGGAGCCCAAGTAAAAAATCCATGAGTTCACACTTATGCCAAAAATAAAGGAAAAAATAGGGAAAGAACAAAAGCTTTTATAGTAGAGTCTTTCTTATAATAAAACTAGAAAATTTGTTTGCTAGCTCTCATAATAATTTAAGTAAAAATAATAGATGCTAAGACTGGTAGAGGAAGTTTGGTAGAGAGCTGGCAGATGCAACTTATCAGGAGATTGAAGTTAATGCTCCTAGTAATAAGGTAAGTTGAAATCATGTCCTACCCGATGAAAGGCAGAGGATGTCATCATTACTTCTATAATATGATGCCAAAGATGGGTAACCTGATTCCAGTCATGAGGAAATACCAGACAAATGTACATTTTAAAAACATCCTACAATATAATGATCTTTAATTTTCAAAATTATCAGTCATAAAGGTAAAGGAAAATTTGAGCAACTGTTCTGGACTGAAAGAAACCGTAGAGAGATGACTACCAAATGAATTACACCAAATGTATAATTCTGAACTGGATCTTTTTGTTGTAAAGGACAACAATTGGTAAAACTGTTTCCAGTGACAGTTGGTAGAACTAGAATAGGATCTGTGAACTGCATAGTAATAAAGTATCAGTATCAGTTTTAGGAAATTTTTGTGGTTGAAAAGTTCTTGCTTTGTAAGAAATTGGTGATGGGACATCAGATCAGCACTATACTTTCAAATGATTCAAGGATGTGGGAGGTATATATACTTTTTATTTCCAATTTTGTTTTGATTTTTTAAGTTAAAAAACATTTTTGGTACTTAGAAAGATAAAATTTATTTATTTGGAAAGTCCATATACCTAGTCTCCTAATGTTGATTAAAGAAAGTAAATAATACTTTATCATTTTAGTAAATCAATTAAACAGTATTTTTTCCTCCCATATTTTGAATAGCTTGTAAAAATGTCATTTATTTTGAATGTATTATTCCTTTTTTTTGTTCTTATTTTGAATAAGTAAGAGTGCTTATGGTTTTTCTTTCAGATTGTGCTTATTACTGTAGCATAATTTTTCTCTGTTTACCTTCAAAGGTTGCTCAAGAAACAGATGTGAGAGCCCAGATTCGTTTGCAGTTTCGTGATGTCAATGGAGAACTTATAGCTGTGCAGAGATCTATGGTGTGTAGTCAGAAAAGCAAAAAGACAGAATTTAAAACCCTGGAAGGAGTCATTACAAGAACAAAGTAGGTGTTTATGTTATAGTTTAATATTGTTCATTTTTAGTCTTTTAGGTGTATAAGACCATGGACTTTTTTTTTTTTTTTCTATTTATTTTTGGGAGCATATTGGTTTTCTTTTAACAAACTGTTTTTAGAGTAGTTTTAAATTCATAGTAAAATTGGATAGAAATGTTACCTTATGGTCCTCACCCCTATACCTCTCATAGCCTACCCCACTATTAACATGTAAATGTTTTGCTTTATTTTCTCAAAATTGGAAATTGAACCTAGGGGTGCTTTACCACGGAGCTACACCTCCAGTCCTTATTATTTTTTATTTTGAGACGGGGTCTTGCTAAGTTGTTTAGTGCCTCACTAAGTTGCTGAGGCTGGCCTTGAACTTGGTATTCTCTTGTCTCAGCCTCTGGAGTTGCTGGGATTACGGCTGTGTGCCACTGTACCTGGCAACATTTAATTTTGTTTTTTAATTAAGTTGATTTTTTTAATACCTTTATTTTATTTATTTATTTTTATGTGGGGCTGAGGATTGAACCTAGGGCCTCGCACATGCTAGGGGAGCGCTCTACCACTGAGCCACAACCCCAGCCCTAATTTTTGATACTTATTTACTAAATAAAGTGATCACATTAAAGATTTTGTGATAATGTTTCATTTCATTGAGTAATTTATGAACAGTTTCAGAGTCAAAAGTATATAATCATCAAATATAGATTTTTTTTTAAAAAAGTGTTAGAGTTACATATAGGGATGGATGAGATGAGAAGCAGACAAGTAGGGAAGAGTAGTAATTTGTCGCTCTTAACAATTATCATTGTGTTAGAGTCAAATAATGTCTTCTAATAGATATGGATTTTTGGAGTTTGTATGCTCTGTGCAAGCTTTTTTTAAAAAAAAAAATATATATATATATATAAAATATATTTATTAGTTGTTGAAGGACCTTTATTTTTATGTGGTGCTGAGAATCGAACCCAGTGCCTCACACATGCCAGGCAAGCACTCTACCACTGAGCCACAATCCCAGCCCTCTGTGTAAGCTTTTATTCTTGTTCATTGAATTACTTAACTATTCACCCTCCTCCCTCATTTTTTCTTATTAAACCGAGTAAGTATTTAGTCAGTGAAGTTTAGCAACCAGCTAGAGGCACTGTACTAGCTACCAGTTTCTCAAGTAGGTTTTTTTTTCTGACATTTATTCATTCATTTACTTATTTATTTTCTGGTACTGGGGATTGAACCCAGGGATGCTTAACCACTGAACCACATCTCCAGCCCTTTATATTTTTTAATTTTGAGAAAGGGTCTTGCTAAGTTGCTGAGTCTGGTTTTGAATTTGCAGTCCTCCTGCCTCAGCCTCCTGAGCCACTGGGATTACAGGTTTGCGCCATTGTGCCTGGCTTTTCTGACTTAAGTACACTCTCTTAAGTCTCTCTTATATCTTTTCATATTATTCCATTCCAGTTAAGCTATTTCCCTTTTCCCCTTTACAGCCATTTTTCTCAAGAGTTGTTAATACTTGCTATCTTTTCCTTTTCCAGTTCCATTCTTCCAGTGAAATAGCTCCAACTAAGGTCACTAATAACATCTTTATTAATTAAACTAATGTTGTTGCTATACAGAATAGACCTAAAAGCCTCTGTTTTCTTCATTTGTAAAATAGGGATTCATTATGCCTGAATTTGTCTTTGAAAAAATGTAAGGATTGAACTAATGCATACAGAATGCTTACTATGTAGTAAGAGCTCATGGATTAGTTTTCTATAACTGCCATAACCACAAACTTGGTGGCTTCAAAAACCATAAATTTGTTATCTTACAGTTCCATAGTGTAGAAGTCTGAATTCAGGAATTTTTAAAAAATATTTTTTAGTTGTTGATGGATCTTTATTTTATTTATTTGTATGTGGTGCTGAGAATCGAACCCAGTGCCTCACGCATGCTAGGCAAGCGCGTTACCACTGAGCCACAACCCCAGTCCTTGAATTCAGGAAATTTTATGGCTTTTCTGATTTAAGTACTCTCACGTCTCTTGTAGGACCATTGTTCCATTTACCACAGATTAGTAAATGACAATTGTTAATTAGTCCTTACTTGAAAATTCCTTTTTAGACCCCCATCACGTAATGCTGTTCTTTCTTATTGCAGCCTCATCCTACTTCATTTACCCAGCCAGTAAAGGTTAAAGCCAGACAGGCTCAGTACTATATCTTCTGTTGTGCTCTATATTTTCTTCCTAGAAAATCTCATTCATATCCATTGCTCAGATTACTATGTGACTTTGAGGAACTCACAAATCAGACCTCTTCTTCTAGACCCATTTATCCAATTACCTCTCTTATATATATATAAAATGTGTGTGTGTGTGTGTGTATGTGTGTATATATGTATGTATACACACACACATATATACATATATATAATTTATAGTTTTTTAAAATTTATATATGACAGCGGAATGCATTGCAATTCTTATTACACATATAGAACATAATTTTTTGTATTTCTGGTTGTATACAAAGTATGTTCACACCATACATGTACTTTGGATAATAATGATCATAACATTCAACCATCATTTCTAACCCCATGCCCCCTACCTGTCTCATTTCCTACCTGTTTCAAATATACATTAGATTCAACATGCCCCAAACCATGCACGTGATTCACTGTCTTTGACCCCTCCTAATAATCTTCCTGTAACTTGGTCTCTTGCATGACTTTTCATTGCACTGCCCATGCGATAACTCAAGCCAAGAATCTAAACTTTGATATCTTTCTTGTCCTCTCTATCCAGTTTATTACCAAATACCATGGATTTAATTTAAGTTAAATGTTTCTTGAATTTGTTTCTTATCTTACATTGACCATTCTAATCCAAACTACCATCATCTTTCCATGGTCTAATGTGATAGCCTATTGTCTTATGTGTCTATTCTAGTCCCCTACAGGACATTCTCGGTATACTCAGTGTAGTATTTTCAAAATTGGAATGTAAAAAAAAAAAAGCAATAAAGACAGATTCTGTGTCTGTCTGCCTAATTAGTCCATTATTGAACAACCCAATTTCTAATGTACATGTTCTTAGGTGTTTTTAAGTTATCTTTGCCTGTCTGCTATTGATCATTGTGTTCTGTTTTATTAATTTAGGTCTCTTATTTTTTATTCAGGAATGAAAGAGAGTATTTTTGCTCTATGTATTAGGTATAAATATTTTAAGTTATCTTAAAGTCCAAATAGGTAAAAAAAAATTCTCTATTTTACCTAACTTTTTTATCAGTTACCTGCTAAATCATTTAAGAATAGTACTTTTTAGCATGAGGAAGCTAACAAGATAGGTAAAGGGACTATTTTTTAAAAGAAGTACAGTATGGATTGACTAAGCAATAGAATATGTATGACCAAAGGTTATTTTACTCATATTCTTTATTTTTATTTTCTACAGGCATGGTGAAAAGGTCAGTCTCAGTTCTAAATGTGCAGAAATTGACAGAGAAATGATAAGTTCTCTTGGGGTTTCCAAATCTGTGCTAAATAATGTCATTTTCTGTCACCAAGAAGACTCTAATTGGCCATTAAGTGAAGGAAAGGCTCTGAAGCAAAAGTTTGATGAAATTTTTTCAGCAACAAGGTTTGTAACTCTTGAGTGTGCTTTGTAGCCCATTAAGTTGTTGAACCTTTTTTTTTTTCCTCTTTCCATTTTTTGTGTTATTAAGGATTGAACCCAGGACCTCATATACTCTGCCACTGAGTTCCCTGAGCCCTTTTTTTTTCTCCCCTTGTATTTTGAGATAGTCTTACTGTGTTATTCAGGTTGGGCTTAAACTCTTGGCCTCAAGCAGTTTTCCTACTTCCACCTTCTGAGCAGCTGGGGCCATAGGCATACTCCACTTCAGCTTGGATTTTTTTTCAGTTATGGTAGAAATTGAACCCTGGTATAGTCTACCTCTAAGCTATGTCTCCAGACCTTTTTGTTTTGTTTTGTGTTTTTGTTTTGTTTTATTGGGTTCACTAAATTGTCCATGTGGGCCTCAACCTTTTTATTCTTCTGCCTCAGCCTCCCAGGTAGCTAGGATTATGGGCATGCACCACCATGCATGGCTGGATGCTTCTTTTCTTTTAAAAAAAAAGAAATTTTTTTTAGTTGATAGTAGACCTTTATTTTATGTATTTATATTGGTATCTACATTTGTGCTCAGAAACAAACCTAGTACCTCACGCATACTAGGCAAGTGCTCTACCACTGAGCTAACCCCAGCCTGGATGCTTCTTTTCTTAAAGAAAAACTTAAAAAGCAAAAGGTAGTTATTTACTACTTTTTACCTACTGGCAACCATGTTTCCTTTCAGTTTTCTTTCTGTACATATGTTTATTTACCAGACTGACAGTGTAAATGCAATTTTTTCACTTACCATTATGTCAAAGCATTTTCCAAGTTACTGAAATTGGATTTGGAAATTGCTGAGTTTGGATTTGAATGTAAACAAATTTATAGCATGACACTAAATTAAACTAGTACGAACTGTCAAATAGCTGTGTAATTACTCAGTCTTATAATTCTGTGTTCCTTTTTTTTAATTGAGAAATATTTCTGTAGAATGTTATAATTTGAAGAATGTTCTTGACATGGCACAAAAATTTTAATTTAATTGTAAATGTAATCTTAATGACTGCATAATATTCTGCTGTGTGACTATACCATAATTTACTTAGCCAGAAATTTTATTTTTATTTGCTATCTTCAAAGGTACATTAAAGCTTTAGAGACGCTTCGTCAGGTACGTCAGACACAAGGTCAGAAAGTAAAAGAATGTCAGACAGAGCTGAAATATCTGAAACAAAATAAGGAAAAAGCTTGTGAAATTCGTGATCAGATTACTAGTAAAGAAGCCCAGTTAACATCTTCAAAGGAAATTGTCAAATCCTATGAGAATGAACTTGACCCACTGAAGGTAATTTGATTTTTTTTTTAATTGACAGATAAAAATTATATATATTTGTGATATAAAATATGATGTTTTAATGTAAGTATACATCGTGAAATGGCTAAGTCAAAGTAACTAGCATGCACATTACCTCATGTATTATTTTTGGGAGGAGAAATGCTTAAAATCTATTCTCTTAGCAATTTTTTAGTACACAATATATTGTTATCAATTGTAGTCATCATTATGTACACAACCTGTGTTCTGAACTCTGGAGATAAAGCTAAAATACAGATGTCAAAGAAGAACTCCACAGGATCTGATGACTGGTTGGATTTAACGAATGAAGCAGCTAAAGATGTCACTAAAGATCCAATCCTACATGATTCTCATGTTTCTTGTGTCACCAGGAGGCACTGAAAATACTGATGGAGATACACTGAGAAGTTTGTGGACTTCTGAAACCAAGATTTTAATATTTAGTGTTCTTAAGTATTAATATAATTCTATTTGTTAGACATCACTCAAAAGATACTTAGTATAGAGTTTTCTTCACAAGTGGTGTGAATGGTCCCATCATTAAATGCTAATCACCAGATACTGACCAGAGTGCTTTAAAATGTATTATGTAAGCTCCACGGTGACCCCATGAGGTTTCTAAGGCTAGAAACTGAGCCATATCTGTTCATGATGGAAGGAGGAAGTGAAACCAGGATTTGAATCCAGGCCTCTTGATTCCTATGCACATACATTTTTTCCTTTTTAAGTCAAATTTATTGAAGTATAATTTATATATTGTAAAATCCACCCTTTTTAAAGTGTTTAATTCTGTGGGTTTGGACAAATGTATACAGTGACATCACCACTGTCACAATCGAAATAATAGAATATTTATCTCCCCCCAAATGTCTCTCAAAAGCCCATTTAGTCAATCCCCTTTCTCTGTTCCCAGCCTCTGGCAACCACTAATGTGTTTTCTGTCATTATATTTCTGTTTTGCCTTTTCCAGAGTGGCACATAAATGGAATCATACAGTATGTAGACTTTGTGTCTAGCTTCTTTCCTTAACATAATGCTTTTAAATTTATCTGTGTTGCTGCATATATAAGAAATTCATTCTTTTCTATAGCAAAGGAGTAATCCCATTGTATGGGATTACTCCTTTGTCTCTTTTTTGTAATTGTTTTTATCCAAAAAAAAAAATTCCTGGTTGATGGACATTATATTGTTTCCAGCTGTGGCTATTACAGATAAAAGTGCTCTAAACTTAGCTGGGCACAGTGGCACACGCCTGCAATCCCAATGGCTCAGGAGGCTGAGGCAGGAGGATGTGGGTTCAAAGCTAGCCTCAGCAAAAGTGAGGTGCTAAACAACTTAGTAAGACCCTCTCTTTAAATAAAATACAAAGTAGGGCTGGAGGTGTGGCTCAACGGTTGTGCCCCTGAGTTTGATCCCCTGTAACCCCTCCAAAAAAACTTTTGTGTACATGTTTTCCTTCCTCTTGACTAACTTTCTAGATTGTATGGTAAGTGGTTTTAACCTTATAAGTTGGCAAACTATTTTCCAAAGTGACTGCCGTTTTGTATTTCTACTAACAGATACATAAGAATGCAGTTATTCTGCATCCAGCTGTGCACTTAGTACTGTTATTCTTTTTCATCTTAGCCATTATAGTAGGTTTGTGGTATTATCTCATGAGAGGTTGTTTTTCTCAACGTTTTTTATTTGCGGTTTCCCAAGGACTATTCTAAAAAAGGTCTAGTTAGAGTTGGTCAGCTTTGGAATTGTAGAACCAGACCTGGGGAGAGCATCCTCAGCATTGTTCAGGGAGAGAATGCTCTAAAGCAGGTAATACATATTTCAGGAGAGGAGGCAACCAACTGCCCCTGAAGGTAGGCCTTGGAAACAGGCCACTGAAATCATTTGTCATGCCCATCTTACTTCCTCAGAGTCCTCTGTGCTTGAGTACACTTGCAGACTCAAAATTGCTAACTCACTGCCCCGTCAGTGATTTTGATATTTTAAAAGATAAATTAAAGCTGGGGATATAGTTCCATTTGTAGAATGCTTATATACCACTGGTGGGGCCTTAAGTTCAATCTGCAGCACTACAAATAATAAATAATAATAGTAATAAATAAATTCATCTTTTAAGGATCAATTCTTACACGTGGTACTTCCAATACTGTAGCTCATAATACCCTACAAATGAATGACTTTTATGGGTGGAATTGAGGGTAGGTCATGGGCTTTGGAGTTTTAAGTGGAATTTAATTTCTGCTTTTATCAACTAGCTGTGAAGAGTCAGATAAATTACTAACATCTCTGATCCTCAATGTGTTAGCTTTTCATCACTGTGACCAAAAAACCTAGTAAGAACAACTTAGAGGAAGAAAAGTTTATTTTAGGCTCATGTATCAGAGGTCTCAGTCCATGGTTGGCCAACTCCATTATTATGGGCCTGAGGTGAGGCAGAACATCATGGTGGAAGAAAGCTGCTCAGCTCATGGCAGCTGGGAAGCAGAGAGAGAAAAGGGTGTGCCCGTGTATATGCATGCAATGAGCCAGGGACAAGATATAATTCCCATGGTGATGCCCCCAGTGACCTAATTCCTCCAGCCACACCCCACCTCCCTATAGTTATCATCCAGTAGTCTATTCTGATTGTTAATCCATCGAATGAATTAATCCACCAATGAGGTCACAGCTGTCATAATCTCATCATTGCCTAAAAGCCCCACCTCTGAATCTTACTGTATTGGTGATTGTATATGAAAAACATGAGCTTTTCCAGGGATATTTCTGGAGGATCCAGATCATTACACTTGGTTTTTCTGCTTCCATTACAGTGTAATTGTTGGTATTAAATGAGATCATTTTTACTAAGAGCCTGGTCCTTGCATCTTTTGTTTATTTTCATCTACCAGCAGTGTAAACTAGAGTGAATTTTATTTCTGTAAAATGTTCCTTTGTTTTCAGAATCGCCTAAAAGAAATTGAACACAATCTCTCTAAAATAATGAGACTTGACAATGAAATTAAAGCCTTGGATAGTCGAAAGAAACAAATGGAAAAAGATAATAGTGAACTGGAACAGAAAATGGAAAAGGTTTGTGGTGGTAGAATTTTGTTCTGCTTGAAAACTTGGGGATTATTTTAATGAACCTCATTTGTACTGGTTTTGCCACCCACATTTTGGAATTTTTTATTTATAACAAATGTTTTTTGCTTTTTTTTTAAAGAGAGAGAGAATTTTTTTAAATATTTATTTTATTTTATAGTGGTTTTTTTTGGCGGGGGGACACAACATCTTTATTTGTATGTGGTGCTGAGGATCAAACCCAGGGCCGCACACATCCCAGGCGAGCGCGCTACCGCTTGAGCCACATCCCCAGCCCAATAACAAATCTTGATGTTAGTTACTTCTATGTATATGTTAAAATGAAGGATATTGAATGAGATTTGATTTATATTTGATATCTCAGAATTATTGTACCTTCTTATATTTATACATTACAGCCTTTTTTTGGTTCTAAACAGGTTTTTCAAGGGACTGATGAACAACTAAATGATTTATATCATAATCATCAGAGAACAGTAAGAGAGAAAGAAAGGAGATTAGTAGACTGTCAGCGTGAACTGGAAAAACTAAACAAAGAATCTAGGCTTCTCAATCAAGAAAAATCAGAACTTCTTGTTGAACAGGGTAGGACATAGTGTTTACCTGTCCTTTCTGCCTACTACATATAACATTGTACATTTTTTGCATGAATGAAGAAACCCCAAGGAATTATACTGAGTGAAAAAAGCCATTCTCAAGTTATATATTGTATGGTTTAATTTGTACAACATTTTTGAAATGTCAAAATTAAGAAATAGTGAACATTTGGGAGGCTGAGGCAGGAAGATTTCGAGTTCAAAGCCAGCTGCAGCAATTTAGTGAGGTCCTAAAGCAACTCAGCAACACCCTGTCTGCAAATAAAATATAAAAAAGGACTAGGGATGTGGCTCCCTGGTTAAGCACCATTGAGTTCAATCCCTGGTGCCAAAAAAATATTTTTGTGCTACTGGGGATTGAATCCAGGAACTCACATGTTAGGCAAGCACTGTATAACTGAACTACATCCCCTCCCCTTTTTATTTTTATTTTGAGATACAGGTTTGCTAAGTTGCGCATGTTGGCCTCAAACTTGTGATTATCTTACCTCAGTCTCCCAAGAAGCTAGAATTATAGGTGTGTTCCACCGTGCCTGGTTCATGTTGTGTTATTTTAAAAATCAGCTGAAGAAAAGAATTATTGAGTTTTTTGTTCTTTTTTTTTAAGGTCGTCTACAGCTACAAGCAGATCGTCATCAAGAACATATCCGAGCTAGAGACTCATTAATTCAGTCTTTGGCAACACAGCTAGAATTGGATGGCTTTGAGCGTGGACCATTCAGTGAAAGACAGATTAAAAATTTTCACAAACTAGTGAGAGAGAGACAAGAAAGGGAAACAGAAACTGCCAACCAACTGATGGTAAATATTTTGAAATACAGTGTTTGCTGTTTTCTTTTGTATCAGATTTATTAATTGAATTGTTTAATTTTTGGATGAACCCTATTTTGGAATATTTTTAGATTAGTGTTAAATTAGAATCTGCTATAAAGTAGAAAAAAAACCTTTATAGATGCAAATTTTTAAAAATTTATAGGGATAAAACTATGAATAAAATATAGGCCCACATTTTTTTATTTGCTGTTAAGTAAAATCTCTTAAGGTTAATTGCTAAAAAATGTTTTTCATAATTAATGATGGTTATTTCTGGGTGATGCTTTTTACATTTTTAAAACACTTTTCTGTATTTTCTTCAGTGTACATATGTTATTTTGCATAAAAGAAACTGAAAGTTTTTTATGAAAAAAAAATAATGCACATTCTTCATGTATTTATTTAGAATGACTTTGCAGAAAAAGAAACTCTGAAACAGAGACAGATAGATGAGATAAGGGATAAGAAGACTGGACTGGGAAGAATAATTGAGCTAAAATCAGAAATCCTAAGTAAGAAGCAAAATGAGCTGAAAAATGTGAAATATGAATTACAGCAGTTGGAAGGATCATCAGACAGGATTCTTGAACTGGACCAGGAGCTCAAAAAAGCTGTAAGATATTTAAGTAATCTAATAATCTCAATGTACAAGACATTTAGAATCTTGTATTCTGAGGCATTTTATCTAATCTTTGTTTAAGATTATGGCATGTTAATGAAAATGTCAGCCTTTGCTGACAAGTAAAATTTATCTGAATATTTTCATCACTCAGCTCTTTGGTTCTGGAACCAGGTGAGTTGAAAATTAGAATCACCTAGGGAGTTTGTTAAGGATACCTGAGTTCTTCTTTTTTTTTTTTAAATTTTTTTATTATTTTTAAAAATTTGAATTAGTTATACATGATAGTAGAATGCATTTTGACACATTGTATACAAATGGAGCACAACTCCTCCTTCCTCTGGCTGTACTTGGTGCAAGTCATAAGGGTAGTGTAATCATATATGTATTTAGGGTAATGTCTGTCTTATTCCACCATCCTTCCTGTCCTCACACCCGCTCCCCTCCCCTCACTCCCTTCTGCACAATTCAAAGTTCCTTCATTCTTCTCCATCCCTCCCCCCATTATGAAAAAGTCTTTGCTTACCAGAAAGAACATTTGTCCTTTGGTTTTTGGGTTTTGGCTTATTTGCTTAGCATGATATTCTCCGGCTTCATCTATTTATCTGCAGATGCCATAATTTCATTCTTCTTTAAGGCTGATATCTGTGTTCTTAAAGCTTAAAACCTTCCAAATCAATGTAATTTTGAGAGTGAAGCATGAAAATGAATGTTCCAAACAACAGGACTGATTGTTATGAACATCTTGGTTAAAAACCACTTATCTAAGTAAAAAAGCAAGTAAAGTATTTTTCTTCTAGTTTCCATACACTGCAATTTTATATGACCTTTACCTTTTTCTCACTTTTTTTTCTGTAATGAAAACTTTCTAAGAGCCATTCTAAGAATTTCCAAGTATTCTTCCTTGCTTCTAACCTGCCCCCTTCTTTTATATTTATCACCAAAGTCAGCATCCTAAAGATTCCAAATTCTTTTTTGATAATTTAAACATTATTTTTCTCCTTAACTCACCATCATAGCATATATTTTTTTATTTTGGCACATATCACAGCATTCTCTTCTTGGGGTAAGGAATGACCAGTCAGGGTCTACATCACACTATTTTTGTAGTTTCCAAATGCCAAATGATATTTACATGGGACTTAATTGTTGACTGAAGAGTTATTAATCTACATATTTCTCCTAATTTTGCTCTAATTCTCATTTTCCCTTTATCTTTGACTCTTCTAGGTTTATTTACTAATTCTTTACCATTCATAACCTAATAAGGTAATTCTAATAAGATTTTCCCTAAGGCATATATAGCCAGATTTTTTTTTTTCTCTCTTGTTGGATACTAGCAAACAGTAATACTTTGGCTATTCTTTTTTTTTTTTTTTTTTTAGTACTGGGGATTGAACTCAGGGGTATTTGACCACTTAGCCACATCCCCAGCCCTATTTTGTATTTTATTTAGAGACAGGGTCTCACTGAGTTATTTAGTGCCTCGCTTTTGCTGAGGCTAGCTTTGAACTTGTGATTCTTCTGCATCAGCCTCCCAAGCTGCTGGGATTACAGGTGTGCGCCACAGCACCCGGCCTATTCTGAGGAGTAATTTTCTATACACTTTGTCATTATATTAATTCTATACAAAATGTATAAACTTGTGCATTTGTTTGAATTATTGCTTAGGAACGTGAACTAAGCAAGGCTGAGAAAAATTGCAATGTAGAGACCCTAAAAACAGAAGTAATAAACCTTCAAAATGAGAAAGTAGACCTAGACAGGACCTTGCGTAAATTGGACCAGGAGATGGAGCAGTTAAATCATCATACAACAACCCGCACCCAGATGGAGATGCTGACCAAGGACAAAGTATGATTTTTTTTTTTTTTTCTGTTCTCACTATACAGTCTGGTATTTAAAATGGCTTATCTTGCATTCATAATTGATAGACTATAAAGTGTTAATTTGGTGTTGGCATTCTATTTAGAGGATAAGTGAACTTAATACTCTGTAAAGTGAACTTTTAAGCTTAAAAGTTGTTTTTATTTATTTATTTTTAAACAGGCTCTTGCTATGTTACCTAGGTGGGCTGCAAACTCCTAGGCTCAAGTGATTCTTCTTGCCATGGCTTCTTGAGCAGCTAGGATTATGGGCATGCATCACTATGCCCAGCAAAATTTTATTTTTAATTGCAAAAAGTTAATAATACAAAAGTACATAACTAAACATATATATATATATATATATATATATATATATATACACACACATATATATATATATATTATTAACTTTTATTTTTTTTTTTGGCTATAAATTGGGCATTTTAATAAAATTTTTAGATATATTAACTCATTGGATCTTTTTTTTTTTTGAGATATTTATTTATTTTAATATTTGCTTTTACTTTTTTTTTTAATTTTTTATTGTTGGCTGTTCAAAACATTACATAGTTCTTCATATATCATATTTCACACTTTGATTCAAGTGGGTTATGAGCTCCCATTTTTACCCCATATACAGATTGCAGAATCACATCAGTTACACATCCATTGATTTACATATTGCCATACTAGTGTCTGTTGTGTTCTGCTGCCTTTCCTATCCTCTACTATCCCCCCTCCCCTCCCCTCCCCTCCCCTCTTCTCTCTCTGCCCCCTCTACTGACATTCATTTGTCCCCCTTGTATTATTTTTCCCTTTCCCCTCACTTCCTCTTGTATGTACTTTTGTATAACCCTGAGGGTCTCCTTCCATTTCCATGCAATTTCCCTTCTCTCTCCCTTTCCCTCCCACCTCTCATCCCTGTTTAATGTTAATCTTCTTCTCATGCTCTTCGACCCTACTCTGTTCTTAGTTACTCTCCTTATATCAAAGAAGACATTTGGCATTTGTTTTTTAGGGATTGGCTAGTTTAGAAGTACATAACTAAACATATATATATACATATATATATATATATTATTAACTTTTAACACACTAAAGTTTTTAATTTTTATTTTAGACTTATTACTCTTCTCTTATGGCTTAGCAAGACCATACCCAATCTAAGACTTCAAGAAATTTTATATTTCCTTTTTGCATTATTGTAGTTTTATTTTTTTTAAGTCAGTCTTATTTTGTTCTTGATATTAAGTGGAAATATAGACTTGATTTTTAAAAATTTTTGTTTTTTACCTATAGGCTGACAAAGATGAACAAATCAGAAAAATAAAATCTAGGCACAGTGAAGAACTAACTTCATTGTTGGGATATTTTCCCAACAAAAAGCAGCTCGAAGACTGGCTTCATAGTAAATCAAAAGAAATTAATCAGACTAGGGACAGACTTGCCAAATTGAAGTAAGTTTTTGGAACATTACCATTATAAAGAAATGTCTTTTCATGCTTTTATTTTTAATTGTTTGAAAAATAATTTATTGTTATGAAATGGTATTATGTCATATTAATTGACCTTATTTTTTGTAAGTTAAGTAAAATAGCAGTGGGTGGTGGTTTGGGCCTCTGGTCTCTTGAAAATTTGTAGGTCTAACTACAAATTTTAGATTAAAATTCTAAAATTCTCTTGGGATGGGGTTGTGTCTCAGTGATAGAGCGCTTGCCTAGCATGTGTGAGGCCCTGGGTTTGATCCTCAGTATCACATAAAGATAAATAAATAAAGGTATTGTATCCATCTACAACTAAAACATATATATTTTTTAAAGGCAAGAGCTCAAGAACCAAGATTTAATAAAGTTACTAATTAAATTGTTTTGAATTCTCTGTTCATTTCTGTAAATAAGCCATTATAAAAGTGATAGTTTTTCTTGGATCTTATCTTAGCTGGTGGTTGGATAAGAAGGTGAAACATTTCACATAAATTTTTGCAGGGTTACAAATTACATTTCCTGGGTAACACCAGCATTTAAAACTTGGCCAGTAGAGGAAGAGGAGCAAGGGAAGAAAATAGGGATATGCCCAGAGATCCAGGGGGGGAGCCAAGCAGGAATGGTATCTGGTGTGCCATGGGAAGATAATCCTCCAAGGAGAGGGTAACAGTGTTTGATGCTTCTTAGAAATAGATGAAAAATGCACTTGGCACTTAGATCATTGGTGACTTTGATGAGAAGTGCTTAGTGGAGCCTAAGATGGTGAAAGTATCATCTATATTATTTTTTCCACATTTTTACTATGACTCACAAGGATGTTATGATGAAGTGTGTGTACACTCGTTTATCTAAAGCAAATTATCAAAATAATACTTCTACATACTATTTATTACGTTCTTTTCTGTTTCATTTTTAAGAATATGCTGACTACAGTGCATTAAATTGATTATATGACTGCTGGTACATTATAACCTGTAAGTTGAAAAAAACAATATGTGTGAGCCTTGATTGGCCATGATTTAAGAATTGATGTAGAAGTAAATTATACTAGTAAGCAAAATCTCTTTTTAAAAACTTTTTAAGTTGTTGATGGACTTTTATTCATTTATTTAAATGTGGTACTGAGAATCGAACCCAGTGCCTCACACATGCTAGGTAAGTGCTCTACCACTGAGCCACAGTTCCAGTCCTAGTGAGCAAATCTTCGATGAATGAAAGGTAATAAGCAATTGAGAATAGGTAGATGATCACAACAAAGAGGAGACAAAGGAAAGGCTTTCATAGGAGATTAGAAAAGAAATATTTTAAAGGGACCCAAGGGAACTAGGAGATGCTTTCTTTTCCTTATTCCTTCCAGTAGGCAAAGTATCTTCAGCCTGCTGAGGCTCTTAACCTGGGATCTAAGACCATGACCCCTACTTCCCCAAATCAGGCAGAATTATGCCTATGTACATTTTTATGGGAGCAGATAATGACCAGGATTGGCAAATGAGTCTGTGTACTAGGGGGAGCATTAAAACAGAAATGAATTGTTGCCATGACTAGTATTTGGGATAGGGATGGAACACAGTGTAGAGCATGTGCTTACACGTGCTTCAGTCCCTAGCACCTAATAAATTAGATAGATTGGTTGGTAGGTAGGTAGGTACATAGATAGATAGATAAAAGGAAGGAAGATATTTTGGAAAAGTATTTGATCATACCAAACCCTTATAATGATTTATTGGCAGAATTTGTCTTCTGCCTTATCAAATTTTTCTCATGTTTATAATCCACATTTATTTTTATTTTAGCAAGGAACTAGCTTCAGCAGAGCAAAATAAAAATCATATAAATAATGAGCTGAGAAGAAAGGAGGAACAGTTGTCCAGTTATGAAGACAAGCTGTTTGATATTTGTGGTAGCCAGGATTTTGAAAGTGATTTAGACAAGCTTAAAGAGGAAATTGAAAAATCCTCAAAACAGAGAGGTAAGTTATCTATTTTATATTATCAAGGCATTTTGACACTTCTTTAATTTTATATGAATTTTTATTCATATTTAACTATTAAGAATGGGAAATTTTAAAATCTTGTTATGGAGTCAAATGGCTTCAACTTCAGTAAGGCTCTATAGCTTACTGTCTGACTTTGGTTAACTTACCTTCCTGAGTTTCAGTTTGATCATCTATAAAATAAAGACACAACTACCTACCATCTAGAGTAAAAGAGAAATAAGTGATATTATAAATGTAAAACCCTGAGAATAGTACCTGGCACTGTAGCTATCGCTCAATAAATGTTATTCTTTTTGTGTATTTCAAAAAAAGCTTGTACGTGTGTAATGTGTTATAAAGTAAGAGGAACAATCATACATTTATAGAAGAAGGTGGATATTTTTCTCACTGGAAATGTATTTATTTTCTTAAAATAGCCATGCTGGCTGGAGCCACAGCAGTTTACTCCCAATTCATTACTCAGCTAACAGATGAAAACCAGTCATGTTGCCCCGTCTGTCAGAGAGTTTTTCATACAGAGGCTGAATTACAAGAAGTTATCAGTGATTTGCAGTCTAAGCTGAGGCTTGCTCCAGATAAACTCAAGTCAACGGAATCAGAGCTGAAGAAAAAAGAAAGGCGGCGTGATGAAATGCTGGGGCTTGTGCCGATGAGGTGAGAATACGGTTTATCCTTATTGTATGTGTAGCATCTGCCCTGTAAGGCCTGGCATATGGTAGGTGCTTGGTAAGGATGTGTTGAAAAATTAGAAATCAAAGTCAGGATTCTGAGCCAGTCATACCTTACCTTGTGTTTTTTATATGATAGAAGAACCAATGATTTTGTTTAAAGTTAAGCTTGTTTTTAAAACTAGTCAAGAGAATAGATGTAGTCTTTACATTTGTGTGTAGGGGGTGTGTGGGTGTGGGTGGTATGTGTTAATTCCTGAGACATGATTTGAAGTTCTGAAAAATTCTCCCAAAAATCAAATTTTAAACAATGTTTTAAAAAAGGATGAATCATAGGTTGTTTCTGTTATTGTTTTCCTATACTTGCACAAGAAATTAATTAATTTTTCTCTTTCCACATTTTATTTATTGGTACGTTGTAGTTGTACATATGATGGATTTTTTTTTTTGTTACATACACAGAATATAATTTGGCCAGTGTCACTCCTCAGTACTTCCCCCTCCCTTTCCTCCTTCTACCTGCTCTGGTCCCTTTCCTCTGCTGATCTACTTTTGATTTTCATGAGATGCTCCTGCCACCTTTCTTTTTCTTTTTCCTCTCTAACTTCCACATTTGAGAGAAAACATATGACCCTTGACCTTCTGAGTTTGGCTTATTTTGCTTAACATAATGGACTCAAGTTCCATTCATTTTCCTGCAAATGGCGTAATGTCAATTTTTGTTTTATGGCTCATTGAAGCTCCATTATGTATATATACCATGTTTTATTTATTCATTCATCTGTTGAAGAGCACCTAGGCTGGTTCCATAGTTTGGCTGTTGTTAATTAAGCTGCTGTAAGCATGTATCACTGTAGTATGATGAATTTAATTCTTTAGGATAAATACTAAGGAGTGGAATAGCTGGGTTATATGGTGATTCCATGCCTAGACTTTTGAGGAATCTTCATACTGCTAATTTACAATCCTACCAACAGTTGCACAAGAAATTTAGATGATGGGTTTTTTTTAATATTTATTTTTTAGTTGTAGTTGGACACAATACAATTTATATTTATTTCACCCATCCATCTTTATGTGGTGCTGAGGATCGAACCCAGGATCCCTCATGCGAGGCGAGCACTCTACCGCTGAGCCACAACCCCAGCCCATAGATGATGGTTTTTGTTGTTGTTATTTGGTTTGGTTTGGTTTGGTATTAAGGATTGACATCTGGGCGTTCTACCACTGCTCTACATCCTTGGTCCTTTTAATTTATTTTTCATTTTTTGAAACAGGGATTCACTAAGTTTCTAGGACTGGCCTTGAAATTTCGATCCTCCTGCTTTAGCCTCCTGAATCTTGGGATAACAGGGATGTACCACCACACCTGGCTAAATGATAATTGTCTTTTTATAAATCAAATCAGATAATATATAATGATTGCCCTGATATCTCCCAGATCATAGAGTATAAGCCTGATCACAGAGACTAGTAAGACATGACCCACAAGGAACTAATGGTCTAATTAAAAAGAGGCAAGCTCTCAATATTAGATAAAAAGCTGGGCTTAATAATGTGCTTAAAAATGAACAAGTTTAAGAGAGAGAAGTCAGTGGATACAGAATGAGAAAAATTATTTTGAGAATGAGATAGGAAGAAGAATATGAAGAGTAGAGATTTTGGTATGACTTAGTTAAAAGAAGAAAAGGGAAAAGGGAAATCATAACCATGTATGCACAGGAAGAGCAGTAGGACCTATGCTGCAACTGAAATGTTATTTGATGTTTGGGAAATTATTTGTAGGAATTGATTCTCATAAGTTGGGAAGATAGGGCTACATTATATTCAGGCCTAGTTATAACATTGTTTCATAAGTTATAAAGAATTATCTTCAGGGATTTAATAAAATATATATTTTAGGGAAGTTGAGTGGCTTGGGATAAAAAATATCTGGAAGCAGAAAAACTAGGAGACTATACTGTCTAGGAAAATCAAGGAGAATTTCAGGAAAAAAGAGGAGGAGAGGTCTAAGAAGATGTGTTTTGTGGCAGCCAGCTGTTAAAGGTGGTCCCCAATGGACTCTGCTTCCTGGTATTCATGTGTCCTCTCCTCTCATGATGTTGCAGGTTTAATCTGTGTAACCAGTAAAATGAGACAGAAGTAATAGCATATCCCTTCCAAGATTAGGTTACCTAAGGTGTTATGGCTCCTGTTACCCCACCCTTTTCTGGGAGAAGGTAGTGGCCATGTTGTGAACATTTCCTGTGGAGAGGCCCATATGGCAAGAACCTACAGCCTTTGAACAAGTAAGTTTGGAAGCAGATTTTTGTAGCATTTAGTCCTTAGACGACTGCATCCTTGGCAGACAGCTTGACTATACTTTATGAAAGACCCTGTGTCAGAAGCATATTTCCTTATCCCATAGCTGTGAGAAATAATAAGTGTTTTATGCTGCTAAGTTTGAGGTTATTTTATTATGCAATAATAGGTAACTAGTATAAGCATCAGTTCAGTGATGCCACAGAAAAAATTTGATAAGGAGATAGAGCAGTAGTTCAAGACCCTTCTCAGAGTAAGGTACCTGTCTTATTCATTGTTTTGTCTGCACAATTCCTCATATGTTATAACTTTGATAACTGATAAGTGAAGAACTGTAGGATCTGTTCCACTTATTTATTGCTGCATAACAAACATCCTCAAAACTTAGAGCCTCACAGCAATGATTTTTTTAATGATTTTTCATGATTTTTGTGAAGTGCCCAGGCTCAGCTGAGTGGTTCTCACCTGGGGTCTTTCAGGTGGCTGCAGTCAGAGACTGGCCATACTCATCTCAAGGCTCAACAGGGCTGGACATTCAAGACAGTTCATTCCTGGCAGCAGTGATGCTGACTGCTGGCTGATGGCTACGAGCTCAGCTGGAGCTGTCAAACAGGATGCCTTCACGTGGCCTCCACATTGTGTCATTGAACTTTGGCAGCACAGTGGCTGGGCTACCAAAGGAAGTTTTCCAAGTGCAGGTATTCCAAGAGACAGGAAATAAAAGCTGCAAGTCTCAAGATCTGGGCCCCAAACCAACACAATGACAACTGCTACCATTTTCTATTGGTCAGGGTAACCAAAAGCCTGCCAAGATTAAATCATAGAAGATACTCTTCCTCTCAATGGGAGGAGAGTCAAAGAATTTGTGACTGACTTTAATCTACCTAGTAACCTTAGATCTATAGCAGCACCTTGTGCCATTCTGGTCACCACACAGTAAGAGAAGAAGCTGAGGCTGGGATTGTAGCTCAGTGGTAGAGCACTTGACTAGCATGTGTGAGGCACTGAGTTCACTTCTCACCACCTATATAAATAAATAAATAAATAAATAAATGTTCCTTGACAGCGTAAAAAAAAAAAGAACCTGAAGTAAGAAAAGTTCCAGAAGAAACACTAAAAAGAGACCAAGGTGTTACAGGGCTTCTAAGTGAAAACATGGTGAAACCATTTTTATTAAAAGTACTAAAACATGAAAACCAAAAGAGCAAGCTAATGTTTGCTCCTAGATTGTTTTCCTCCAGTGGGATGTCATCCTGGAGAATAATGGGATTAGTATCTATGAGAGAGGGCTTTCTCTCTCCAAGGAAATAACATTATGAAAGATCTGGGCCTTAATTTTCCCCATATAAAGTGAGGGGGTTGACTTAGATGACCATTAAGTTTTTTTCCAGCTCTCGTTGTATAGGATACTACTATTATATGCCTCCTGGGTCAGCATCATTTTTGAGATTGATTTGTCATTGTCACTTAGAGAGTTATTTATTGGTGAAATAGCATATAAAGTGAGGATAATTATTGATGTTGAAGTAATGAAATAACAAGAAAGGTTATATTTATCAGATACCATTTGTCAGCCAGTACATACTTAATAGATATTCTTCTGGGGCACTGGTAATGCAGCAGTAGACAAAGTAGACAAAGTCCCTGCCCTCATGGAGTTTATATGCTAGTAGGGAAAAGACAGTAAACAAATAAGTAAATATACAGTGTACTGGTGATGATCAGTGCCAGGAGAAAAGAACAGTAGGATAAGGGAATACCAAGTGGATAAAGGGTGATGGGAGGGAAGTTGCTGATGAAGGTAGCTTTTGAGTGGATACTTCAGAGAACTGAGGGAGCCAGGTACACATTTGCCCAGAGCAAGAACATTTCAAGCAGCATAAAATCTCTGCAGCATGCTTGACCTGATGGCTAAAGAAAGAGTAGTGAAAGATGAGCTTAGAAGGAGTAGTAGGAGACCAAATTATGCTTCTCTTCTTTGGGGAAAATAATATTTTCATTTAAAGCCCTACACTTAATTTGAGACTGCCATTGTGAATGAAATCTTAGCTGAAAATACATCTGTTTATCATTTTATCTAGTAATGACTCAGGTTCATTTATTATAGAGCCTCATTTAAATAAAAACTCATCTAACATTTTCCATTGCTTCCAAAGTTTTTTCCCCCGCTTTATTATCATACTTTTGTGGGCCCTTTTATGTACAATGCCTTTGGAACTGTCAAAAATAGGTGAATTGGGGCTGGGGATGTGGCTCAGGCGGTAGCGCGCTCGCCTGGCATGCATGCGGCCCGGGTTCGAACCTCAGCACCACATACAAACAAAGATGTTGTGTCCACCGATAACTAAAAAATAAATATTAAAAAAAAAATAAATAGGTGAATTGAGTTTCTGGGGAAAAAGAAAAAGAAAAAAAAAACCCCCACGGGGCTGGGGATGTGGCTCAAGCAGTAGCGCGCTCGCCTGGCATGCGTACGGCCCGGGTTCGATCCTCAGCACCACATACAAACAAAGATGTTGTGTCCGCCGAAAACTAAAAAAAAAAAAAAAAACAAAAACCCAAAATAAGTTTTAAATGTCTTACCATAAAAAATAATAGGCAAGGAGATAGATACGATAAATTGATTTAATCATTCTACCTTGTATGCCTATATGAAAACATTGCATAGCTCATAACTATGTGTATTAATTATTTGTTGAAATAATATTAATAAAAATTGTGAACCAGGAGAAAAATGAATAGCGGAAATAAAAAATTAAAAAATCATAAAAATGAAAATAACTCAAGAGAACCCTAACAGATCTCAGTAGTCCATTCTCCAGGGAAGTTTCTTTACTTTTTCTTAGAACAGTTATTTCAGCATCTTATATCTATTATCAAAAAAGAACAGACCAAGCAGAGTGGGGGGGGACACAATTGTAATCCCAGTGACTTAAGAAACTGAGACAGGAGGATCACAAGTTCAAGGCTAGCCTGGGAAACTTGGCAAGACCCTGTCTCAAAATTTTAAAACTAAGAGGAATAAGGATATATTGTAGCTCAGCAGTAGAGCACCCCTGGGTTCTGTCACCAGTACCAGCAGGGAAGAATTGGGACACCAAAATCTGCACCTCATTGATAAAGGGCTGTGTGTGTGTGTCTGTGTCAGTGTGTGTGTGTGTAAATATAAAAAATGTATGCCTATAGTTTTTCACAAAGACACCCCAGTTTTGTGAATGCTTGACCTTCATTAGGCTCTCTAGTTGTGTCAGTTTTCAGGTACTGAGAACATAATGTAGGACCAATTGGTCTGATAGCAATATTCTGTAAGTAATATAAGTGTGGAATTAATTGCTCCTCACCTGCATACCTTCATACTTACTTACATATAAAATAAGAATACTTAATATTTCTGTGATATTAAAAAAAAAGATCTGTTACCACATATCAATTCAGGTTCACATTTCTTGGTCATATCACAGTACACATTATTTTTTAACCATTGTATGATTACAGTATGTAAGAGCCAGCCCTTGAGTTTCTGGGTTTTCTTTTCCTTTATTAAGATTCCTGTTAGCAATTACTTTCTTATATCACTTTAACTTACTGTACTAATTTTAAATAAGAATTTGGAATTTTTCTGAAATAAACTTTATTTTTTAAAAAGATTTAATACAAGTTCTATTGCTTCAGAGGTGTTCACAAAAAATATGTATGGAGCCAGTACCTGTCTTAGAGGCAGCAGTTCATTAGTGACAATAAAAAGGGTTGACAGTTTTTATATCTTTAACCTTTGTAGTATTTGGCTGAATGGCTGGCTTCTTTCCTTCCTCTCTATAATTTTTTTAAAAATTTAAATTTTGAAATAATTTTCTACTTAATGGAAAACTTGTAAAAATGGTATGGAGAATTCACATAGACCCCTCGCCCAGCGTCTCCTGATATTAAAAATTTACGTAATCATAACACAGTTTCAAAATCAGGACTTTAATTTTACTAAATAACAAGTCATATTTGAATTTTTTTTTCTAGTACTCTTCTTTTTCTGATTCAGGATACAACCCAGGATCCTACATTGTATTTAGTTGTTATTTCTTCTAAGGTTTCAGCAGTCTATAATAGTTCATCAATCTTTCTTTGTCTTTTATGACCTTGACACTTTTTTTTTTTTTTTTTTTTTTTGGTACCAGGTATTGAACCCAGGGATCAGGGATGCTTGACCACTGAACCACATCCCAGCCCTTTTTATTTTTTATTTTGAGACAAGAGTCTCACTAAGCTGCTTAGGGCCATACTTAGTTGCTAAAGCTGGCTTTGAATTTGTGGTCCTCGTGCCTCTGCCTCCTGAGTCTCTGGGATTATAGGTGTGCGCCACTGCAACGAGCTGACCTTGATATTTTGATGAGTATGGTCAGTTAATTTGTAGGTTCTTTCTCGGTTTGGCAGGCAACCCTAGTAATAATTATTGCAAGTAAGATTGGTATTGGTAGTAATGGATACTAAAATCAGTGCACAGAAGTTTGAGAAGCAGGATAGTTACATATTCTCTTTATGACTATTATAAGATTTTTTATTTACAAAGAGAAAAATAGTAACTTTACAGTGGAGAAACCTGGCTGAGAACCACCTTAGCCAAGTGAATAAGATTAACATCACCAGTAATAAGACTTAGTGACATCAAGTAGCCATTGATATAATGCTTAGAAAAGGAACAACAACATTTGTATGGTATTCTTGCCAAAAATGCATAGCCTCAGTCTAACTACGAGAAAACTTCAGATAGATTGTTTTTAATTGTTTGTTTTCTGTTAAGGCAAAGCATAATTGATTTGAAGGAGAAGGAAATACCAGAATTAAGAAACAAACTACAGAATGTCAATAGAGACATACAGCGCCTAAAGAGTGACATAGAAGAACAGGAAACACTTTTAGGTACAATAATACCTGAAGAAGAAAGTGCTAAAGTATGTCTGACAGATGTTACAATTATGGAGAGGTTCCAGGTAAGTTTATTGTAGTATAAGGCAGAATAAAACTTATTTCTTAGTGACACAAATATGAAATGTAAGAGTGTTAAAAATAGTATCTAGTTTTCAGGTATATATATCATGTTTAGAATTCCAGGTAGCCTCAGGGAACATTTGATTGATTTATATTCTTTTTTTAAAAATTTTTATTTATTTTTTTTTAGTCATACATGACAGTAGAATGCATTTTGATATATAATACATACATGGAATGTACATACATCAATCATATTGTCTGTTCTATTCTGCTGCCCTTCCTATCCTCCATACTCCTCCCCTCCTCTCCCATCCTGTCTTGATTTATATTCTTGAGTTTAAATTTTTTATTCATAGATTATAAAAATTAAGACGTAATTCTGTGTTCTCATTTTTAGTTAACTTCCTTTTTTTACCTCGAGTTTCTAAAAATTAATTTCGCTTTTATACTATTAAACTCTGCTTAAAAGCTTTTGAAATACAATGCAATAAATTTCTTTAAGGAAATAACTATTTTGTTCTTAAGATGGAACTTAAAGATGTTGAAAGAAAAATTGCACAGCAAGCAGCTAAACTACAAGGAATAGACTTGGATCGAACTGTTCAACAAGTAAACCAGGAGAAACAAGAAAAACAACACAAATTAGACACAGGTAATATAGTCTATTTCCTCAACCATAAAGATTTCAATATTGCCAACATGTGATTTTATGGTGAATTTTATACCTGTTACATGGACAAATAACTTTCTTCCTTTTAGTCCAAAGTATGTCCATTCTCGTTTTTTGAAAGCATCACTTGTTTGTTCCCTTGCTTTTGAACAACAGATTCTGGGATGGAGGGGAGTGTTGAATGAACTGTACTCTTTCTCAATAACATCTACCCTGGGAGTTTTACCTGTGAATAGTCAGGAGAGGATAGCAAGCAGTTTTGGGAACTGCAGGGGTTCTTTTTATACTTTTGATGCAGTCACTGGAGCCCACAGAAATTCAGCCTTGGTGGATTCCACAGTACTATAAAAACTGAAAGGATGATGCCAATAGTATTTTGTGTGCCCTTTCACTAATCATCATGTCAATATGTTTTTGTGTAGTTTCCAGCAAGATCGAATTGAATCGTAAACTTATACAGGACCAGCAGGAACAAATTCAACACCTAAAAAGTACAACAAATGATCTTAAATCAGAGAAACTTCAGATATCCACTAACTTGCAGCGTCGTCAGCAACTAGAGGAGCAGACTGTAGAATTATCCACTGAAGTTCAGTCTTTATATAGAGAGATAAAGGTATAACAGTTCTTACATGTTTGTTTTTAAAATTAGTTCAAATATATCAAATCATATTTATTGACATAATGACCAGAACTGTAGTTGCCGTGAGGATCAAATGAAAATGTTACAATTTTGTGCTTCCTGAGTGACAGAATTTGTCCTAATAAGTAAAGCTTTCTGGAAAGAGGAGTTTGGCCATGGTAAGAAGTACCAGCTGCTTGGTTAAACAGTGAACTTCATGTTATTGGAAGTAGTCAGGTTGTGGCTAGATTAATCTATATAAAGGTTCCTTCCTGTGTGAGGTATTTGTGTTATCTGTGGATGCTATGTCCATTGTAGACACGTACCATCAGAGCAATGTTTCCATTTGATTCTAGATGTGGTCTCAGACTCCTTACCAATACAGTGTAACAGGCACTGAGTTACCACATGTACTGGAATGCATTTGCCATGCCTAATATAGATTATTCATATCTAAGACTTAACCTACTAAATTATGAACAGTCTAGAAACGTTAACCTAGGTTTTTTTATTTTTATTTTTTAAATATTAATATTATTTTCTTTTTTTGGTACTGGAATTTAATCCAGGGGCATTTAACCACTGATCTACATCCCCAGTCCTTTTTGTTTTTTTATTTTGAGATAGGGTCATGGTAGATTGCTTAGGGCCTTGCTTAGTTGCTGAGACTGGCCTTGCACTTGCAATCCTCCTGCCTTAGCCTCCTGAGTTGCTAGGATTACAGGTGTGCGCCACTGTACCCAGCAGTTTTCATAATTATACATGATCATTCAGTAAATACTGAATAAATTACTGAATCCATTTATCACTAATCACTATAAATGTTTTTTTAGTTCTTAAACAATTTTGAATACAGATTATCAGAGGCTTAGAATATAATGTAAAAATAGTATTACTTTGCATTTATTATTTTTTTACTCCTTATAAATCACTTTGATATTAAAACATTCAGTGTTTTAGCCACACTATTGAAACAGATGATTAAAGCTTCTTTTTGTAGTAAAAGAAATGGATATTTTCAAACGTTCCATGAGTTGCCCAAGTTTACGCACCTAATAGGAGGCAGCATTGATTTTCAGGTATGTCTTCTTATACTGAAGACATTTGACCTCCCACTACACCATACCACTTTTCACTATGAGAAAATACACCTACAGTGAAGTAATCCTAAATATTATGTCTGTCTTTATAGGTTTAGTAGATATTTCAGGATCATAAGGTGGTTGAGAGTCATTTTTTGAATAGTGGTTATTATATAAATATGTTGTACAGATGTTCCAAGGATAAATAATGGGGACTTCTGATCAGTAAAATAGTTTATTACTTGAAAACTCCCTTCCTTTCACATACCAACATGAGTATACTTTTATTACCATATAATAACCACTTAGCAGGCTTAAGTGTAAGGACAAAAGTGGTTTTGCCGTGATAGTCCCATGTATAAGAGAATCGTGAACCAAATGAGCTTTTTTTTTTTTCCTGTTTTCTGATCACACAGAGCTGACATCAGCCCCTATTAAACTCATGAAAATGCATGCCTGAAGCCACATAATAATAGAATGGGGAGCACACAGCCTCGACCAAGAATCAAGTCAGTGACTGAGGCAGTGTTGCATAGTGGTTAAGAGAATAAACTCTGTAGCTAGATTGGGTTAGAATCTTGGCTATATCATTTACTGTTTTAACCCTGGACACATTTTTCTCTGTGCCTGAAGTAAAGGGATGAAAATAGTGGTAACTTTCTCATAGGGTTGTCAAAAAGAGCAAATGAGTTGACTTTAAAGCCTGGCACATAAAAAGGGCATTTATTAAGATTTCTACTTTTTGTTTTTTTAGGATGCTAAAGAGCAGATAAATCCTTTGGAAACAACACTGGAAAAGTTCCAGCAGGAAAAAGAAGAATTAATCAACAAAAAACATACAAGCAACAAAATAGCACAGGATAAAGTAAGATTTCATTTATGTATTTATTTAAAAATATCTTTATTAAACTTAGATTTACAGCCCTATCATTTCATGTGAAATTAAATAGCTTGATAAGATTAATAGTATTTTCAGATTCATTATATATATGTATATTATTTTTAAGAGGAGGAGAGGTACTAGGGATTGAACCTAGGGCTTTGTACATGTTACGCAGGTCTGTACTATTGAGTTAAATCCACAAATAACATTGATATTAGAGATACTTGTTAGAATAAGAATTAAAATTTAAAATATTTTGCCTCTTGATCTAAAATAGAAGTTAAAAATTGAGACTATTTAATCCATTCCCATTGGTAATAAAAGGACTTACTTAAGATCATAAAATTTTATAGTAGTGGAAGTTGGAACTGAAGATTCCTACTTCCAAGCCACTGTTTCACTGTGCTACTTATTAAGTGTCCTGGTCCCAACTAGTATAAATTTAATAAATACTTTTCCACAGCTGAATGATATCAAAGAGAAGATTAAAAATATTCATGGTTACATGAAAGACATTGAGAATTATATTCAAGATGGAAAAGATGACTATAAGAAGGTAATTTAAAACTTAAAATTATTTATTTAGTTATTTTTGTTTCATGCACTTAAAAGTTTTTCTTTTTTTGTAGCAAAAAGAAACTGAACTTAATAAAGTCATAGCTCAACTAAGTGAATGTGACAAAAACAAAGAAAAGATAAATAAAGAAATGGGAATCATGAGACAAGATATTGATACACAGAAGGTAGGTCTTTTTTGCTGATGGTATCACGTAAACATTCTTTTCTCTAGTTTTATTATAATAGAAGATCCCATTGAGTATAAATACAAACAGAAGGCAATTGTAATTACATGTTCTTTTTGTTGTTCTTTATTTTTCATTTTTATTTTCAATAAAAGGCCCAACTGGTAAATTTTTAAACATGAAGACAGAAGATTAAGTGTCCTTCTCCTCCTAATTCCCAGTTTAATTTCTAGATGTCTTTATTGTTGCAATTTCTTATTTGCTCTTAAGTTTTTTATTCATATACCAGAGATAGAAGGATAGATAAGTTTAGATTTATTTATATGTATGTTTAAATTTACTTTGTAACAGATGGGATCATACCATTTATTTATTCTGTACCCTTTTTTAACTCACAGAATTTGATCTTCCATGTGAACTTACAGATATATCACTTTCTTTTTAATGATTAAAAAATGCCCCATTTTGTGTATGAACTGTAACTTGATGACTTTTTTCCTTATTTTAAACTGTATAGCAGTGAATATTCTTCTATGTGCATCTGTATGTTGTTGTTATTCTAACATATCTTTGGGTAGGATAAATTCAGAAAAGAGGGATTAAAGTCTAATATATTCCTTTTGGGGGCAGGGTACTGAGGATTGAACCCAGGAGTACTTTACCACTGAACTATATTCTGAGTCCTTTTTTATTTTGAGACAGGGTCTCATTAAGTTGCTGAGGGTCTAAGTTAGGGAGGCTGACCTCAAACTTGCAGTCCTCCTGCCTAGCCTTCTGAGTCACTGGGATTATAGGTGTGCACCACGATACCTGGCTTTAGTGTATTCTTTAAAGTTATTTGTAAGGGGGATTAGGACCTGCCTTTTTTAGGGTAATATAGAAGTCAGTATAGCTAAGAACCTTAGTTGGACAATCCCTGCTTTGTTATGGAGTTAGTGTGTTGAGCTCCATGTAGCTGTGAGGTGAAAATCCCGTAGTCAGAATCATCCATAACAGTCATATCCAATGATATTAAATATAGCTTAAGTCAGTGTCCAGTTTTATATTACTCTGCTCTGTTCATTCTGTGTTTCTATGTGGTGTCTTTTTTTCCCTTTTATTTCACAGGAAATTCATTAATAATTTCCTTGTTTCATTTCTTGAGTCAAAAAACTTAAGATCATTAATGTATTCTTTCTGAAGGATTCATTGTTATATGTGGTAACATAAGACTTCTGTCATGCATTCACTGCAGATCATGCAATACAATCACATGATTGATACCATAATTTGAATTGGCTTTTTAAATTTTATGCTCTGAGAGTGCTATTTCACTATATTGACAATATTTTGACTTAGTTACTATATTGAATTGCTTATACAGGTAAGGGAAGATGTTTGTGTACCATCTTGAACTATTGCAGTCCTAAGAAAAATATTGAATTTATGGTTTAACCTGGGGTAATTTTTACCCTTAAGAGTCCTTAGAAAACTCTGGCCTTAACATTCTGGTCTATGCATGGCCTAACATTTTTTACTTTTGTTCTCCTTAAGCACAGCTGAAATAAGCCACCATTTAAAAAAAAAAAAATACTAAGGGAGAATGATAAAAAATAATTTAAAAAATGAAAAATATATTACCAAGGGTTGCACATCCCTATCCAGTTTTGATTGATATGAACAGAATTAACATAGAGGGATTTTGCCTGTGTGTGAGATTTATTGGATTTACTTGGGCTAACTCAAGGGCTGGCACATATCTCTGGCAATTTAAATATCTGTTTTTCTCAAAACCCTCTATGCCTTTTGGTTTCTGCCCCCATAGACTTCCATCATTCACTCCTTCATACAAGGAGAATGAAAAATAAAAGATAAGTTTTGTGAGGACCAAAAAAAAGTTACCTGTGAGGGAAAATATTTATAATATTAAGTCATTTCACAATTGATTTCCTTTTTCACTTATTTCTCTATTAAGGAAATCAATTTCTACAACGTAATTAAAACCACATAGAGATACTATCTTCAACATGTCTTAGGCAGCCATGGTTGTTAATGTCATGGAAAACTGCATAATTTTTCTGTTCCCATATTTTAAACAAAATTTTCCATTTGACTGTTATAATCACTTGGTTATAAATGATTAAAAATCTTTGAAGATTATCCAGATCAGCTTTCTTCTGAATCTCTGACTATAACAGGAATTTCAAATACCAGTCAAAGGTAAATTGGTGACCTCATAAATGCCAAATACATTATATATTTATGAATTGTGTATTACAAAGAACTTAATTATCACTAGTTTATATATGGGTTGACTATATAAAATCACAATCTATACAGCTCCCTGCCTCTCTGTATGTATATACTTATATACAGACATATTCAAAAACTTAATATTTACCAATCTGTGATCTTTTTCAAATTGGTGGTCTGAGCTTAGTGAATCTGATGGCATCAGTTTTCTTTGTAACCTGCCTTATTAACAGAAATTATTTACAAACTTAGAAATAGTAGAGCATTGTCAAATACATATTCAGTTAAGGTGAAAACAAAGTGATATAAGGACAAGAAGGTAATGAAACCAGGAGAGAAGTGTATAAGTGTGTATAAAGTGTCTGTGTGTATTTATATATATAAATGAAGTCTGGCCAGACATGGTGGCACACACCTGTATCTCAGCAGCTCAGGAGGTCGAGACAGGAGGATTGTGAGTTCAAAGCCAGCCTCAACAACTTAGCAAGGCCCTAAACAACTCATCGAGACTCTGTCTCTAAATAAAACACACTTGGGGAAGGGGGGTGGGTTGGGATGTGGCTCAGTGGTTAAGTGCCCCTGGGTTCAATTTCTGGTACCAAAAAAAGAAAAAGAAAAAGTCTAATATGCTTGCTAAAGATTCTAGTAGTCCATTTAAGAGAGAAAGTCACAATTAGTTAAGATTTCACCTTTTATCAAAGCTAAGAGAAACAAGTTCCCTCGACTAAGATCAGAGAAAAATGTCTCTGTTCCTCTGAAAAGAGGACTCTGTGTAGACTAATAACAACTGTGTCTTTTAACAAACTTAATTGGGCTTTTATTTTAAACGTGTCAGCATCAGCTCTTGAGGAGGAGGTTCTAGAGAAAGTGATGTGATTGAAACTTAAAATAACATGTTACAGTGTTTTGAAAGCAGTGATTCTTAGCTAGGGCCACCCATCAAAATCATCTGGGTTCTTCCACTCTTAGGCATTGAATCAAGAAATTGAAAACATATGTTCCCATGAAACTGGTACAAGAAATGTTCTTAGCAGCATTATTCATAGCCATCAAAATGTGGAAGCGACCCAAATGACTATCAGCTGATGAATGGATAAACATAATGTAGTATATGACTGTAGAGGGAGATTTTTCAGTTATAAAAAGGAATGATGTATTAGTATCTTCCATGACATGAACCTTTAAAACATTATGCTAAGCAAAAGAAGCTAGTCTCAAAAGACTACATATTGTATAAATGTATTTATATATGAAATGCCCCAAATATGGCAACATTCCCTGCGGTGGTCAGCCAGCTACCTATTGGCAGTTTGATTATATTGGACCACTTCCAGCATGGAAGGGACAGTGCTTTGTCCTTACTAAAGTAGACATTCTGAATGTGGATTTGCTTTCCCTGCAAGTAACGCTTCTGTCAAGATTACCATCTACGGGCTTAGAGAATTCTTTATCCACCATCATGGTATTCTGCACAGTACTGCCTCTGACCAAGAAACTCATCTTACAACTAAAGAATTATAGCAGTGGGCTCCTGCTTATGGAATTCAGTGGTTTTTAACATGATCCTCATCATCCTGAAGCAGCTGACTTGATAGAACTTTGAAATAATCTTTGGAAGATGCATTTATAGTGCCAGCTAGGTGACTTTGCAGGATTGGGGCATGGTTCTCCAGAAGGCTGTCTGTGCTCTTAAAAAGGGAACAATTTATGGTACCATTTTTTTTTTTTTCTGTAGCCAGGATTCATAGGTCCAGGAATCAAGGGGTAGAAATGGAAGTAGCTGACCCTTATCCCTAGTGACCACTAGCAAAATTTTTGCTTCCTATTCTCCTGACTTAACGTTCTGCCAGAGAGAGGTATCCTGCTACCAGAAGACAGAACAGTCATTTCACTGCACAGGAAGTTAAGATGGCCACCCTGTCACTTTGGGCTCTTTATTTCTCTGAGTCAACATACACAGAAGAAAGTTACAGTACTGGCTGTGGTGATTGATCCTAATAAGGGGAAACTGGACTACTGTTCCATAGTGAGGGTAAGGAATAGGATGTCTGGAACACAGGAAATCCTTTTAGGGTATCTCTTAATCTTACCATGCCCTATGATTAAGGTCAAATGGAAAATTGCCACAACCCGTTTCACTCAGGACTATGAATGGCTCAGACTTTCAGGAATGTGAAGATTTTGGTCACCATACCAGGTAGAGAACCATGGTCAACTCTGAGCAAAAAGAATAAATAATGGTAAAAAGAATAAGAGAAGGAAGTTTTGAATGCCAACTATTACCATGTGACCAGTTACAGAACCAAGAACTCTAATTGTCATAAACATTTTCTTCCTATTTTGTTAATAATATGTTTGTATGTGTGTGTATATATATATATATATACACAGTCAAGCGTCACTGAATGATGGGGATAAATTCTGAGAAATGGGTCATTAGGCAATTTCATTTTTGTACATATATCATAGAACATATTTGCATGAACTGAGATAGCTACATCATTACAAGGCAATACAATCTTATCATATGTGGTCTATCATTGATCAAAAGGTTGTTATTTAATGTGAGAATATACTATTAATTTTACAACATAGGGCTGGGGACGTGGCTTAAGTGGTATAGCGCACTCGCCTGGCATGCGCAGACACTGGGTTCAATCCTCAACACCACATAAAAATATAATAAAGATATTGTGTCCATCTAAAACTAAAAAATAATAAAAAATATTTACATCATATTATTCAAGTTATGGGATATCAGGACAGGAATAATATTACCCAAAGACTTTACCTCCTTGTAAAGTCTCTGGGGAATAGATTTAGTGAGTTTTCAACTGAATATAGGATAGTTGTGCCTTGTTAGGCAGAACTATAATCTTGTTGTCTTTATTTGGAGCTATGAAAGTATAGTTTAAGGAGATATGTTTGGATGCCAAGTTGAGAAGGGGTGGGGTTCTGATGGTTAATTTTAGGTGTCAGTATGACTGAATTAAGGAATACCTAGAGAACTGGCAAAATGTTACCCCTGAGTATGTTTGAAGGTGTTTCCAGAGTTGATTGGTCTGTGAGTCAGTGGACTGAGTATGGAAGATCTGCTCTTAGTGTGGATGGACACAATCCAATTAGCTAGAGACCTGAGGAGAACAACAGCAACAAAAAAAAATCCTCTTTCTTTCTCTGGAGCTAGGCTACTCTTCTTCTTCTGCCATTGAATATGAACTCTGGGCTCTCTGGCCTTAGGACTCTGGTTGTAGACCAATGGCCCCCTGGGTTTTCAGACCTTTGGCCTCCCACTGAGAATTATACCATTGGCTATTCCATTGAGCTCCCTGGTTCTGAGGCTTTACTCTTCAACTATGCCATCTTCCGGCATCCCAGGGTCTCCAGCTTGGTATCATGAGATTCCTCACCCTTCATGACTACACAAGCCAATTGCCCTAATAAATCTCTTCTCATGTATCTATTCCTATATATCCTATTAGTTCTGTCTTTGGAAAGACCTAATACAGCAAACTGCCTGCATAATGTATCATCTGAGCTAACTGATTAGGGTTGCTATTTTTTTAATGTTATTTTATTTTTTACACCTTTATTTTATTTATTTATTTTTATGTGGTACTGAGGATCAAACCCTGTACCTCACGCATGTGAGGCAAGTGTTCTACCACTGAACTATAACTGCAGTAGAGTTGCTGTTTAAGAACTGGGAAAACTAATAATATTTGTTTACATGCTTATTTAAGCCCTACTAAATTTAATCCTAAGAATAAAATTATTTGAAAACTAGTAATCTGCCTCCCTTATTTTTCAAATGAAGGGCAATATCAAAGGGCATGAGGTGATCTGACTTGACCAAGGGTACACAAGTAGCAACAGATTTAGAACTTGACTGTACATTGTCAAATTTCTAGTGTAGTGAAAAACAGTACTGGTGTACTATCACTGTATCTGGTTTTCTTTCCTCCCTTTCTCTGATATTTTATAAGATATAATTGGAATTTTCACAGCTTAGAGTTAAAAGGATAAATTTGACCCAGAAGGCTTTTACTCTCAATTATTGAGCCAAGCACTGTACTGATTACAGACACTAACTTAAGTAACCTTCGCAATAGCTCATTACATGTTACAAGCAAACTGAGGTTCAGAAAAGTTAAACTAATCTGTCCAAAATTATTGTGTTTAAAAGTTATAGTACCAAAATTGGAGCCTAAGTATACCTGACTTCAAAGCCTATGCTTTTGGGGAGTGGGAGCGGTGGGCACTGGGGATTGAATTTAGGATCACTCAACAACTACCCATATCCGCAGCCCTATTTTGTATTTTATTTAGAGACGGTCTCACTAAGGTGCTTAGCGCCTCGCCCTTGCTGAGGCTGGCTTTGTGCTGGGGATCCTCCTGTCTCAGCCTCCTGAGCTGGGATTACAGGCCTGCACCACCATGCCCAGCAAAGCCTCTGCTTTTTAACTACTGAACTATATACTGTCTTTCAAAGCTAAATAGTAATAGAAGCTGACCTAAAAGAAAGAAATGCCTGCTTTCCTGGTGATCATGCAGGTAAATAGACCACAAACATCATTTTTTTGCCAAAAATCAGTCTTACCTAACATGTGATAGCACTTTAACCCCAAGAGTCCTTTCATGTAGTTATGAAAGCAGATTTAGGTATTACATAGTATCAGATGAAAACAGGCATCGAGGCATTGGGACATTTTCTTTTTCCTAATGAGGAAATGTAGTATAGTTTCCCATGGAAGGAAGAGCTTTGAGGAGGTGTAGCAGCTAATTACAGTGCTATAGCAGCTACCTATAACTACATATGGTGGTTGTCTCAGCCTCAGAGAACTTTTAAAACCATGTCATTCTAGCTACCTTTGCTTATAATATTGCCATTAGCAAAATTGTGTCTATTTATAATATTTTCAGGAAAGTTGAAAGTAGCCTTAAATTTTTGAAAGTTTTTAAAAAACATAAAAATGGTGATTTCTAGATAGTCAAGGCTGGACATGAACATTGAGCATGTGAGAGAAATCCTTAACTTCCCTTCTTGCTCCTACCTGCCTTTCTCCCTGACCTTCATTGTTGGCAGTAAGGTATTACCAAAAATCTGACCTTCCCTCCTTGGCTTCCTGCATCACTGAGTTTTACTCAGCTGCAAGGGCTATTATTAGATATCCCACTTTAATATTTGAGAAGTTCTGACTGCAAACTCAGGTTAAATTTTACACATGTGGATTATGGGGGCCAGACCACCATTGTTTCTGCAAGATTTTTTTTTTTTTAATTCCAAAGAGTCAAGTTATAAATTCCTTACTAGTGTTTATCTCTTGACAATATAATTCATTATATACACACCAGGAAAGCTACTGGGAAAATTTTTTTTTGCTGCCATTACTAAGGGATTATCCTTTTTAAGGAGTAGTAGCAGGTAGTTTTTACAAATTCAATTCAATAGCCAGGAATATATCAAGAAGTTTGTAGACAAACACTACTTTTATGGCACCTCTTACTGCTTGTATGACCATTATAAATTGAGAGTCTCATTTAAAGCACATGAGACCAGAAATATATCAGATCTCAGTCTTTTGGATTTGCGATGTTTGCATAGACTTATTTGTTGAGCAGCCCTAATCCAAAAAATCTGAAATGCTCCAAATTCATGGTACATGCTTACACTGTTTTTGTAAACTTGAAAGCAGAGGTTGTATCTGACATATACTTATAGAAGCTAATAGTCTTGGCACATGATAAGTATAGGGAGATTTCAGCAGTAGCAGTGATCTCTTGTGATTTTTTAAAATTAGACTTATTTTTAACTGATACCATAGAGACACTAAAATTGTACATATTGATGAGTCTTACTATCTTTTAGATCAACAGGTTCCATCATAGAGTTTCTGGACATGATGTGATTCACTGGAATGTAGATATTAACTGTGTAATTTTTTATTTCATCATATTAAATTCCTGTTTTATATATGTTTTGATGAACATATTCAATAGCATTTTTAACCAAATACTTCATAAGTAAACAAGTACACAAAGATATATGCTCATATCATTTGTTATGGGACCACCCAGTCAAACAGGAAAATAACTTTACATCATGGTCAGGAAAGGGCAGTAAAATCTACATTACAGATGTCCCTCCTGTGACTGTTAGCCATCTAGATTAGTATAGGCCTAGAGATAACTTCACACTGGTTAGTTCTCCCTTTGTCCAATTTAACATGATTCTAAGTAAGGCCGAATTAGCACTACCTGTTGGCATGTTTCTGTTATGTATCTCCTGTTCATAACTTGATTATTTTCATTAACTGACTTAATATTTATATTTAGATACAAGAAAGATGGCTACAGGACAACCTCACTTTAAGAAAAAGAAATGAGGAACTAAAAGAAGTTGAAGAAGAAAGAAAACAACATTTGAAGGAAATGGGTCAAATGCAGGTTTTACAAATGAAAAAGTGGGTTTTTTAAAATAGTTCTTAGTTTAAATAGAGGTCTTTATTATTGTAATGTAAGGAAATTAAATAACTATTTTGTGGAAGAATTTAAGCCTCAGCTTAATATTCTTGGAGACTTAAAGGAAGGTGGACACGGTTTTTATATCTCATAGCCTTAAAAATTGAATTACTGAAAAGTAATATAAAATTGATAATCATACTGCGGGAAGGGACAGTAATTAGTATTATCCCAGGTCCCCAGACTTCTGCTGACCTACTGCACAGACTAGTGGTACTGAGCACACAGAATAT
This sequence comes from Marmota marmota marmota, assembly GCF_001458135.2. Taxonomy (NCBI): domain Eukaryota; kingdom Metazoa; phylum Chordata; class Mammalia; order Rodentia; family Sciuridae; genus Marmota; species Marmota marmota. The sequence goes on from NW_025999869.1 coordinate 23,585,587, forward strand.
ACAACTATGGGCCCTACCTGGCTTATAACTTGTACAGTCCATGATATTGCCAGTGGAGTTATTTCCAGAGCAATTTGCCAATGGAGACTTATGTCCTGGTTATAATTTTGTGCCCATTAGAACATTTTGAGTGTATGTGAAAGAGAGGGAGAGAGAGAGAGAGAGATTAGCCAGACTCTTCCTTCATTTGGTATTATTGGTATTTATTGTGGGTGCTTCCTTCCTGGTACAACAGAAAAGATTTTGTTCCTTCCTTCCCTGCATTAAAGTTAACTTAAGAATTCTCAAAGAAGCTGTTTGATTCTAAAATACTAGGAAGGTGTAAAAGATTGTACTTGCCATTTTTAACCTCCTCAACAGCTTTAATCGAGGTCTCATTTATTTATTCAGTTCTTCCTTGTTCATTTTCAGAAATCTGAATCAAAGAATGCTTAGGATTTTCTAAAGGATATAGTAAAAGTGAAGTTTTAATTTAATTTATACAATCTAACAAGTGGTTAAGTACTTGGTTTATCTATTCAAAATTTCTTTGAGATAGCGAAGACCATACTGGAAGAGCTTATTATCTTCGGCTTCTTCATTTTTTATGGATTTGGACACCAAGACTCAGAAAAGTGACAGAAAAAATTATGATGAAAACCAAGAATATGACCCCAACATCCCTTTAGCTCTCAAACCTCAGCTCTAACACAGTGATATTAGTGCTTTCTCTGACAAGTTGGAAAAGGAAAGCTTTTAGAAGGAACTTTAAATGAAATAATTTATTCTTTACTACTAAAGACCCAAACCAGATATTTTAAAAATTTCTGTGATTAGTACTTAATAATGCCTTTTACATTCACTCAGATTTCAAATTCATCTGTTCTTTTTCAAACCTTTCTTCAACTAGGATACAACAGAAATGTCAACAGAATGTACAATCAGGCCAGCTTTCAGATGTCTATAAACTTGAGAGCAATGTGTAGCTCCTAAGAGGATGTTTAATAAATAAACAATTGTTAAATAAATAAAAAATTTTTAAAGTATACATTGAAGCCTGTGTAACCTGCTAGATTATCATAAGATTTTGATTATTTTACTTCTTTTTGGTCAGTGTTTCAGTTTTTATACTTGGGTGCAAGAGTAATTTTTTTTTAATAGAGAAGTCTAGCTTTTTAATAAAAATTACTGTAGAAAATTGTTTATTTCAGATAAAACTAGACTGTCTTGGACATATTGTGAACAAAAAAAATTTTCCCTTTTACAGTGAACATCAGAAGTTGGAAGAGAACATAGACAATATAAAAAGAAATCACAGTTTGGCATTGGGGCGACAGAAAGGTTATGAGGAAGAAATTATTCATTTTAAGAAAGAACTTCGAGAACCTCAGTTTCGAGATGCTGAGGAAAAGTATAGAGAAATGATGATTGTTATGAGAACAACAGAGCTGGTAAACAAAGATCTGGACATTTATTATAAGACTCTTGACCAGTAAGTATTAGGCTGGAGATTTTGTTTCCATTGCCATGAATATCAGCTAGCATATTTTAGTCATCTTTCTTCTTTTTAAAATTTATTTTATGTATGTCATAGAATAGAAGAATATATGTATGTATGTATACACATATTTACCTAAATTATGAAGTTAAATTATAAAGCATATTAGTATTAAGATGGAATTTTCTACCTCTCCCAACCAATCCAACAACTCTATCATTATCACCAACTGGCCTCCACTTAGATGCACTTCTCTTATCATAACCTTCAATCATCTCCACTTCCTGTAACCAGTGACAAAGATTTTTGCTTTCTCTGCTTTTTAAAAGCTAGGTTTATCATAGGTGTGTTAATTTTTAAGCTTTGTAAAAATGGCATTATATTCTCAGTACTCACTGGGGATTTGTTTTATTATTTTGTTCTGCTTGTATTTATCCATGTTGCTTATAGCTGTAGCTCATTCATTTGCACTGATGTTCAGAATTTTACTATGAAAATATACCACTGTGTATCTATTCTCCTATAGGGTTTTTCCAGTTCTTTACTAATACAAACTTTGCTGCTTAGAACATTCTTGTCATATCTTTTGGAACAGAGGCATAGTAAAGTTATAAATGTGGCAGTGGGTTGTAGGGTTTGCTCACCTTTATAGTCTCAAATTGTTTCCCAAAATGGTTTTGCTAATTTACACCACTAGCAGTATATAATGCTTTTCATTAATGCATTCTCTTTTATTAGTTTTGTAAATTTCTTAATATTTGCCAATCTGATGGCTAATAAATCACCGTGGTCTTCATTTGCAATCCCCTTATTTATTAATATGTAGTAATTGTACATATTAGTGGGGTTAGTATGATATTTCTGTATATGCATAGAGCGTGCACTAATCAAATCATACATTTTCATGGGGTTAGTGTGATATTTCCATCTATGCATATAGAGCGTGTAGTAATCAAATCCATCCCCCCTTTTCCAACCACTCCCCCTAACTATATCTTTCCCATCTCAAGTAATCACTGTTCTTTTAAGGTCCGCGTTTTTATGCTTCCACGTATGAAAGACATATGGTACTTGTCTTTTTGTATCTGGCTTTTTTCACTTAACATAAAGTCCTCCAGTTCAATTCATTTTGCTGCAATGACAGGATTCCATTCTGTGGCTAGTTATATTCCCTTGTGTATACATCCACATATTTTTTTTTATCCATTCATCTGTTGATGGGCACATAGACTAATTCTTAGCTCTTGTAAATAGTGTCACAATAAACTTGGGCATGCAGGTATTTAGTGAATATGCTGGTTTCATTTCCTCTGGATATATACCTAGAAGTGGAATAACTGGGTCATTTGATAAATCTATTTTTAATTTTTTGAAGAATCTTTGTACTGTTCTTCATAATGGCTATACTAATTTTCATTCCCTCCAAGAGTATACAAACTCCTTTTTCTCCTTGTCCTTGCCAGCATTTTTTTTTAAGAGAGAGAGAGAGAGAGAATTTTTTTTAATATTTATTTATTTTTTTTGTTAGTTTTCGGCAGACATAACATCTTTGTGTGTATGTGGTGCTGGGGATCGAACCCGGGCCGCACACATGCCAGGCGAGCACGCTACTGCTTGAGCCACATCCCCAGCCCACCAGCATTTTTTTAATAATAGCCATTCTGTGGTATTATAATAGCCACTGAAAGGTATCTTATTATAGTTCTGATTTGTATTTATCTTACAGCTAATGCAATTAAGCATTTTTTCATATATTTTTTGGTTATTTGTGTTTCTTTTGAGAAGTGTCTCTTCAAATCATTTGCCCATTTTTAAAATGGATTGCCTGTTTTTTGTTTTTTGAGTTCTTTATGTATTCTGGATATTGATCCTCTGTCAGTCAGATATTTTCTCCATTCTGAGGGTTGTCTCTTCACTCCATTGATTATTACTTTGCTATGTAGAAAACAGAAAGATATTTACTTTTATTTTTATTTGTGTGTGGCAGGGTACTACGGATGGAACCCTGTAATACTGTACCACTGAGCTACATGTTCAGCCTTATTTATTTATTTATTTTAATTTTGCTAAATTGCTGAGGCTGGCCTCAAACTTGCAGTCCTCCTGCTGTAGTTTCCCAAGTCTCTAGGATTGTAGGCATGTACTACTGTGCCTGACAAAGAAGCCTTTTAGTTTGATGTGATAATCTTAATCAGTTTTTGCTTTTGTTTCCTGTGCTTTTGGGGTCCTTTCCTGAAAACCATTACCTGAACTAATGTTTTGAAGTTTTCCCCCCATGTTTTCTTCTAATAGTTTCAGAATTTCAAGTCTAACATTTTATTCTTTGATCTGTTTTGAGTTGATCCTTGAACATGGTGAGAGAGAAGGTCAAGTTTCTGTCTTTGCAGGTAGATATCCAGTTTTCCTACTGCCCTTTAATGAAGAGGCTTTCCTTTCTCCAGGGTGTGTTTCTGGCACTTTTCTTGAGAATAAGGAGGCATTAGATATGGGGGGATGGGTATTTCTGTATGTCTGCTGTTCTTTGCTCCATTTATATGCCAATATGATGCTATTTTGATTATCATATGTATAGTATTTTTGAAATCATTCATTACGATGTTTCCAGCTTAGGTCTTTCTGCCTGTGATCACTTCAGCTATTCACAATTTTTGCGCTTCCATGTTAATTTTGAAATTGTTTTTTCTAGTCCTGTTAGGATGTCTGGGATATTTTGATTGGGATTGTTTTGCATCTGTATATCACTTTGGGTAGTGTGGTCGTTTTAACAATATCAAGTCTTCTAATCCATGAATGTAAGAGGTCTCCAGTGTGTGTGTGTGTGTGTGTGTCTATGTCTGTGTCTGTCTGCCTGCCTGCCTGTCTTCAATTTACTTTATTGGTGGTTTTTTTTTTTTTTTTTTTAATTGTAGAGGTTTTTAGTTCCTTGGATACGTTTTATTCCTAGGGAGTTTTGTTGTTGTTTGTTATTTCATAGTTATTGTGAATGAGAGTATTTTCATGATTTCTTTCTCAGCAAATTCATTATTGGTATATAGAAAAGTTACTGATGTGTGTGGGGGGGGTGTGTTTATCCTCCTACTTTACTGAATTTGTACATCAGTTTTTATAGTCTTTTGGTGGAGCTTTTAGTTTTTCTGCATATATAATTGTCTGCAAATGGATAATTTGACTTCCTCCCTTCCTAATTATATCCCTTTTCTTTCTTTCTCTTGCCTGATTTTCTGGCTAAAACTTCTAGTAAGCAGTGATAGTGGACAGCTGTGTTCTTGTTCCTGATCTCAGAGGTACTGCTTTCAGCTTTGCCTCATTCAGTATGATGTTAGCTGTGGGTTTGTCATATACAGCCTGTATTATGTTAAGGTACAATCCTGTACCTATTTTATGTAGAGCTTTTATCATGAAGTCTTGCTGAATTTTATCAAATACTTTTTCTGCATCTATTGAGATGACCATATGATTTTTATTCTTTTTGATGTTATATACTATGTTTATTCATTTGCATATGTTGAATCATCCTTGGATCATATCTAATTTGATTATGGTGATTGACCTTTTTTTTTATTATGCTGCTGAACTTGATTTGCTAGTTTTTTTTTTTTTTTACACTTGCCTGTTGTACATCTTTATTGTTTCTAGTTGAGCTCATTACAAATAAATCATCCATGAACATTTGTATGAACATATATATTTCATTTTCTTTGGGGTAAATATTGAGAAATAGAGTAGCTAGATAATGTGATAGGCATTAATTTAAAATATTAATAAACAATTGAAGTATTTTTCAAATTAGTTGAAGCATTTTACATTCTCATCAGCAATGTAGTTCCAATCTTCCAAATTGATTTGCTAGTATTTTTTAAATTTTTTGTAGTTGTAGATGGACAGCAGGCCTTTTTTTTTTTTTTAGTTATTGCTGGACCTTTGTATTATTTATTTATATGCAGTGCTAAGAATCAAACCCAGTGCCTCAAAAATGCTAAGCATACATTTTCCACTGAACCACAACCCCCGCCCCTTATTTGTTTATTTTTATGTGGTGCTAAGGATCAAACCCAGTGCCTTACACGTGCTAGGCAAACACTCTTTGACACTGAGCTACATCCCCAATCCCTATCTGCTACTATATTGTTGAAAATTTTTGTATCTATATACATGAGAGGTATTAGCTGATAATTTTGTTGTTGTTGTTGTGTTGTTTTGGCATCCTTTTCTGGTTTGAATAACAAGGTAATGCTATCTCCTAAGATGAGTTTGGAAGAGTTCCCTCCCTTTCAGTTCTGTGAAATACTTAGAAAAGAATTGGCATTAGTTCTTTTAAAAGTTTGATAAAGTATAATCCCAGCTATTCAGTAGGCTGAAGCAAGAGGATCACAAGTTTAGGGCCAGCCTTGGCAACATAACAAGACCTCTCCACACCACTAGCACCCTCCCACACACAAATAAATGTTTGATAAAATTCAGCAATAAAGTTATCTGGTCCTGGGCTTTTCTTTGTTGGGAAACTTTATTACTAATTCAGTCTCATTACTTATTATTGGTCTAGTCATGTTTTTTTTCCGGTCCTCATGATTAAATTTTGGTAGGACATAATGTCCAGATATATGTCCATTTCTTTTAGGGTTTCCACTTTCTGACATGTAAATTTTCGTAGTCCTAATGATCCTTTGTATTTCTGTAGCATAAGTTGTAATGTCTTCCTTTTAATCTTTAGTTTTGAGTCTTCTCTCTTTTTTCTTGGATAGTGTAGATAAAAGTTTGTCAGTTTTATTCATCTTTTTCAAAGAACCTACTCTTTGTTTCATGAATCTTTTGGTTTTTAATTTTTTTCTCTATTTTACTTATTTCTGCTCTGATCTTTGTTAATTTCTTTTCTTCTAAAATTTGCAATTTGGTTTATTTTTGCTGTTCACAATCCTTGAGGTGCATCATTAAGTTGATTGAAATATGTATTTTTTAATATAGGCATTCAATGTGTAGACTTCCCTTGTAGTACTTATCCTGCTTTTGCTACATTCTACATTTTTGAATGTTGACTTTTTGTTTTCATTTTTTTTCAAGAAATTTTAAAATTTCCCTTTTGACTTCCTCAGTTCAAAAATCCATTGTTCAGCGAGTGGATGCTTTGCGTGCGTGAGGTCAAGTGTTCAATCTCCAGCACTGGAAAAATTAAGTGTTGTTAATTTCAATACATTTGTGTAATTTCTAAATTTTCTTTTGTTGTTGACTTTTGGTTTCTGACCACAAAATACACAGGATATGATCATTTTTTAAAATTTGTTAAAACTTGTTTTTGAACCAATACATGTTGTAGAGAATGTTTCATGTGCTCATAAAATAATTTGTGTTTTGTACTTGTTGGGTAGAATGTTGTGTAAATGTCTGTTCAGTCCAATTGATCTATGATAGTATAGATTCTCTGTTTCTTTGTTGATTTTGTTGTTGTTGTTGTTTTTGGTTAGGGTGATCAGTTCATTGATGATAGTGGGATGTTGAAATCCCCCACTTTTGTTGGAGCCTGTCGCTCCCCTTAGGTCTAATACTTTATTTATAAAATTGGGTGCTTGGGGAATGAAATTGACAAAATTATATTGTTCTATTGTGTGCATGTATGAATATGAAATAATGAATCCCATTATTATGTATGATTACAGTGTACCAATGTACCAATTAAAAAAGGAAATAAAAATAAACTTTTAAAAATCGGATGCTCCAACATTAGCTGCACATAGACTTATAAACGTTCTTCTTGTTGAACTTATCCCTTCATCATTTTATAGTGACCTTTGTTTCTTTCAGTTTTTGTCTTAAAATCTATTTTGTCAGATATAAGTATAGCTATCCTGCTTGCTTTAGGTTTCCATTTGCTTGGAACATCATTTTCCATACTTTTACTTCTAGTCTATGTGTTTCCTTGCTGGTGAAGCAAGTGACTTATAGGCAGCATCTTGTTGGGTCTTATTTTTTATCCATTCATCCAATTAACAACACTTAATTTTTCCAATATCGTTCAATTGGAGAATATTTAGTCTGTTTACATTTAAGAATATTATGGATATGTAAAAATTTATTCTCATCATTTTATTGACTTTCTTCTAATTGTTTTGAATATTTTTTTGTTCTTCCTCTCTGCCCTTCTTTTTGGTTTGGTGGTTTACTGTATTGCCAATGTTTGATTCTTTTCTATTTCTCCTTTTTGTATGTATTCTTCTAGTGGGATTTACAATTTCACTTGCTTTCAGAATGATTTCTTTATCTTTCCTTTCTGAGTGTAGGACTCCCTTAAACATCTTTTTCGTGGTAGACATGAATTCCCTCAGTTTTCAATTATCTTAGAACATTTTTATTTCTGAAGGATAGCCTTGCTGATATAGTAAGTTAGGTTGGGAATTATTTTGATTCACGACTTGGAATATATCATTCCATTCCCTCCTTATCTATAATGTTTTTGCTGAGAAATCTGTTGGTCTAATGGGGATCCTGTAAATGTGATTTGGTGCTTTTCCCTTGAAGATTTTTTAATTATTTCTTTAACTTACACTTCTGACAGTTTGACTATATGCTGTGAATATCTTTTCTGACTGTGTCTTTTGGCAGCCCCATAAGCTTTCTGTACATGGATATCTATGTTTTTTCCCCCAAGATTAGGGAAGTTTTCTATACCTTAACTTTTTTCTCCTTGCCTTTGCTTATTCCAAAAATAAATACAGGTGTTTATACATTTAAAGTGTCTCATAGGAATGAATGTGGCATAATTTTCCTGTGTACTATATGAAAACACCACAGTGAATCCCACCATTACATCCATAAGAATGGGACTCTAACTAGAATAAGATGTATTCCATGCTTGTATAATTATATGAAAATGGATTCTGCTGTCATGTATAACTAAAAAGAACCAATAAATAAAAATAAAGTATGTCATAGATCTTGAATAATATTCCCTCCGTTTCTTCATTTTTCTTTTCTTTCTTTTTCTTTTTTCTTTTTTTTTTGTTTGACTCAAGATACTTCTAATGACCTGTCTTCAAGATTCAAGTTCAAACATTTTTTTTTCCACTTGGTATAGTTTGTTGTTGAGACTTTGGCAGGTATTTTTTTTGTTTGTTTTCAACCTGTTGAACTCTTCGTTTCCAGGATTTCTGTTTGATTCTTTTTCAGAATCTCTCTTTGCTGAATTTTTCACATATATCTTACATTGTCTTCCTAATTGTATTTATTTGTCTATATTCTCATGGATCCCTTTTAGCTTATAATTGTAACTTAATTTGTAGGAATTTTATTTATTTCTACTTTTGGGGAATCTATTTCTTTGAAAGCTGCTACTAAAAAGGATACCCTATTAAAAGTGGTAGAGTTAACAATCTACCAGAATCTTAGTGTAGGAGCACAAGAAGTATGGAAAAATAAGGTCATGTGAAGCCTCCAAAAGAACACAAATTATTTTTATTATTCTTAGTAGCAGTTTTCTCCTGAAGATATGTCTTGGGGTATGGGTTTGTTATACAGTGTTGGCTTTTTTTTAAGACATGAATATATTTATTAATATGGTTTTGTTAATTAATTTTTTGTTTTTTGTTTTTTTTTAATTTTTTATTGTTGGTTGTTCAAAACATTACATAGATCTTGATATATCATATTTCACACTTTGATTCAAGTGGGTTATGAACTCCCATTTTTACCCCATATACAGATTGCAGAATCACATCAGTTACACATCCATTGATTTACATATTGCCATACTAGTGTCTGTTGTATTCTGCTGCCTTTCCTATCCTCTACTATCCCCCCTCCCCTCCCCTCCCCTCCTCTCTTCTCTCTCTACCCCCTCTACTGTCATTCATTTCTCCCCCTTGTATTATTTTTCCCTTTCCCCTCACTTCCTCTTGTATATACTTTTGTATAACCCTGAGGGTCTCCTTCCATTTCCATGCAATTTCCCTTCTCTCTCCCTTTCCCTCCCACCTCTCATCCCTGTTTAATGTAATTTTTTGTTTTAATTAGTTACACATGACAGTAGAATGCATTTATGTACTTTGATATATCATACATAGATGGGATATAATTTCTCATTTTTCTGAGTGTACATGTTGCAGAATCATATTGGTCGTGTAGTCACATATATACATAAAGTAATAATGTCTGTTCATTCTACTATCTTTCCTATCCCCATATCCCCTCCCTTCCTTCACATCTTTCCACCTAATCTAAGGTAACGCTATTCTTCTCTAGTGCCCCATACCTTATTATGAATTAGCATCATCATCCTCATACTAGAGAAAACACTAGGCCTTTGGATTTTGGGGAATTGGCTTATTTTGCTTAGCATGATATTTTCCAACTCTATCCATTTACTGGCAAATGCCATAATTTTACTCTTCTTTAAAGCTGAATAACATTTAATTGAGTATATATCACTTTTTTTTTTTTTTATCATTTATCTACTGAAGGACACCTAGGTTGGTTCCACAGTTTAGCTATTGTGAATTGAGCTGCTATAAACATTGGCTTGGCTGAATTACTGAAATATGCTGATTGTAAGTCTTTGGGTATAAACTGAGGAGTGGGATAGCTAGGTCAAATGGTGGTTCCATTCCCAGTTTTCTGAGGACTCTCCATACTGCTTTCCATAGTAGTTGCACCAATTTTCAGTCCCACCAGCAATGTATGAGTGTACCTTTTTCCCCACATCCTCACCAATATTTATCGTTTTCTGTATTCTTGATGATTGCTATTCTGACTGGTGTGAAATGAAATCTTAGAGTAGTTTTGATTTGCATTTCTCTAGTTACTAGAGATGTTGAATACTTTTTCATATGTTTGTTGATTGATTGTATTTCTTCTGTGAAATGTCTGTTCAGTTCCTTAGCCCATTTATTGATTGGGTTATTTGGTTTTTGTGTGTGTGCTTTATTGGAGGTGCATGTGGTAAAGATTTTCTCCCAATCTGTAGGCTCTCTCTTTACATTACTGATTATTTCCTTTACTGAGAAGAAGCTTTTTAATTGGAATCCATCCCATTTATTGATTCTTGATTTTACTTCTTGCACTTTAAGAGTCTTGTTAAGGAAGTCAGATCCTATGCTGACATGATGAAGATTTGGGCCTATTTTTTTCTTCTATTAGGTTCAGGGTCTCTGTTCTAGTGCCTAAGTCTTCGATCCACTTTGAGTTGATTTTGTACAGGGTGAGAGAGAGAGGTTTAATTTCATTTTGCTACATATAGATTTCCAGATCTGCCAGCATGATTTGTTGAATAGGCTATCTTTTCTCCAGGGAATGTTTTTAGCACCTGTGACATAACTGTATTTATGTGGGTTTGTCTCTGTGTCCTCTGTTTTATACTATTAGTCTACAAGTGTATTTTGGTGCCAATACCATTCTGTTTTTGTTACTGTAGCTCTATAGTTTAAGGTCTGATATTGTGATGCCTCCTGCTTCACTTTTCTTGCTAAGGATTGCTTTAACTATTCTGGGTCTCTTATTTTTCCAAATGAATTTCATGAGTGCTTTTTTGAGTTCTATGAATAATGTCATTGGGATTTTAATAGGAATTGCATTAAATCTGTGTAACACTTTTGGTAGTATGGCCATTTTGACAATATTAATTCTGCCTATCCAGAAACATGGGAGATATTTCCATTTTCTGAGGTTTTGTTTTTTGTTTTTTTTTTCAGTTTCTTTCTTTAGTGTTTGGTAGTTTTCATTGTAGAGGTCTTTCACCTCTTTTGTTAGATTGATTCCCAAGTTTTGTTTTTGTTTTTGTTTTTGTTTTTGTTTTTTGAGGCTATTGTGAATGGAGTAGTTTTCCTAATTTCTCTTTCAGTGAATTTAATGCTGAAAATGTATAGGAATGCGTTTGATTTATGGGTATTGATTTTCTGTCCTGCCACTTTGCTGAATTCATTTATTCTAGAAGTTCTCTGGTGGAATTTTTTGGAACTTCTAGATATAGAATCATGTTGTCAGCAAATAGTGATAGTTTGAGTTCTTCTTTACCCATTTGTATCCCTTTGATTTCTTTCTTTTGTCTAATTGCTCTGGCTAGAGTTTCAAGGACTATGTTGAATAGAAGTAGTGAAAGAGGACATCCTTGACTTGTTCCAGTTTTTAGAGGGAATGCTTTAAATATTTCTCCATTTAAAATGATGCTGGGGGCTGGGGATGTGGCTCAAGTGGTAGCACGCTCGTCTGGCATGCGTGCGGCCCGGGTTCGATCCTCAGCACCACATGCCAACAAAGATGTTGTGTCTGCCAATAACTAAAAAAATAAATAAATAAATAAATATGTTAAAAAATAAATAAATAAATAAAAAATAAAATGATGCTGGCCTTGGGTTTAGCATATATAGCTTTTATAATATTTAGGTATGTTCCTTCTATCCCTAGTTTTTCTAGTGTTTTGAACATGAGGTGTGCTGTATTTTGTCAAATGCTTTTTCTGCATCTATTGAGATGGACATATGATTTTTGTTTTTAAGTCCATTAATATGAATTACATTTCTTGATTTCCAAAGTACCTTATTAGAAGAGCCCACAAAGCCATACACAATAAAAACAGACTTAACCAAGTCACATTTGTGTGAAATTTAAGAATAATCAGTACAGATAAAAGATCCTGAGTTTCCATAAAGAAAAAAATTCAAGCTGGATGTGGTGGCCCATGCCTGTAATCTTAGAGGCAGGGGGCGTTAAGAAAGGAGGATCGAGAGTTCAAAGCCAGCCTCAGCAAAAGCAAAGTGCTAAGCATCTCAGTGAAACCCATATGTTGAACCAACCCTACATCCCTGGGATGAACCCCACTTGGTCATGGTGCACTATCTTTTTAATATGATTTTGTGTGCGATTTGCCATAATCTTATTGAGAATTTTTGCATCTATGTTTATCAGGCATATTGGTCTGAAGTTTTCTTTCCTTGATGTGTCTTTGTCTGATTTGGTGTCAGGGTGATATTAGCCTCATAGAATGAGTTTGGAAGGGTTCTCTCCTTTTCTGTTTCATGAAAATTTCATGGAATACTTTGAGGAGTACTGATGTTAATTCTTTGAAAGTCTTGTAGAATTTGGCTGAGAATCCATCTGGTCCTGGGCTTTTCTTGGTTGGTAGGGTTTCGATGGCATTTTCTATTTCTTTACTTGAAATTAATCTGTTTAAATTATGTATTACCTCCTCATTCAGTTTGGGTAGGTCATATGTCTCTAGAAATTTGTCAATGTCTTCAATATTTTCTATTTTATTGGAATGTAAATTTTCAAAATAGTTTCTAATTATCTTCTGTATTTCAGACATGTCTGTTGTAATATTTCCTTCTTCATCTTGTATTTTAGTAATTTGAGTTTTCTCTCTTTTTCTCTTCATTAGCATGGTCAAGGATTTATCTATTTTTTTAAAAAAACAACTTTTTGTTTTATCAGTTTTTAAAATTGTTTCTTTTTTTATTTTGTTGACTTCAGCTCTGATTTTAATTATTTACTGTCTTCTACTGCTTTTGGTATAGCTTTCTTCTTCTTTTTCTGGGGCTTTGAGATGCAGTGTTAGGTCATTTATTTTTGACTGTTTATTCTTTTAATGAATGTACTCAATGCAATAAACTTTCCTTTTAGTACTGCCTTCATAGTGTCCAGGAGCTTTTGATATGTCATTATCAGTGTTCTTATTTACCTCTAAGAATTTTTTTATTTCATCCTTGATTTCTTCTATTATCCATTTATCATTTATTTAGTCTCCATTTGTTATAGTAGCTTGTATTTTTTTTATCTTATCGTTGATTTCTAATTTCATTCCATTGTGGTCTGATAGAATGCAGGGTATTATCTCTGTTTTTTTTGTACTTACTAAGAGTTGCTTTGTGGGATAAGATATGGTCTATTTTAGAGAAGGTGCCATGTGCTGCTGGGAAGAAAGTATATTTGCTCAATGATGGATGAAAAGTTCTAAATGTGTCTGTTAAGTCTAAATTATTGATTGTATTATTTAGTTCTATAATTTTCTTATTTAGTTTTTGTTTGGAAGATCTGTCCAGTGCTGAGAGAGGTGTGTTAAAGTCACCCAGTATTATTGTATTGTGGTCTATTTGACTCTTGAAATTGAGAAGGGTTTGCCTGATGTACATAGATGGTCCATTGTTTGGGGCATAAGTATTTATAATCATTATATCCTGCTTATATATACTTCCCTTAAGAAGTATAAAATGTCCCTTTTTGTCTCTTCTGATTAACTTTGGTTTGAAGCCTACATTATCTGAAATGAGAATGGAAATCCTGCTTGTTTATACAATCCATATGACTGGTAAGTTTTTTCCCATCCTTTCACCTTTAGCCTGTGGATGTTTTTGCCCATGAGGTGAGTCTCTTATAGACAGTATATTGTTGGATCTTGCTTTTTAATCCAGTCTGACAATCTGTGTCTTTTGATTGATGAGTTTAGGCGGTTAACATTAAAGGTTATTATTGAGATATGATTTGTATTCCCTGTTGTTTTGATTTATTTCTAGTTTTTGATTTGTCTTAGTTTCTCATTTGGTTGAATGTCCCTTTAATGTAGCTCCTCCCTTTCCTAGTTTTCACTTTTTTCCCCCCACTTCATCCTCATGGAATATTTTGTTCAGAATGCTCTGTAATATAGATTTAGTAGTTGTGAATTCTTTTAATTTTTGTTTATTGTAAAAGGTTTTAATTTCATTGTCAAATCTGAAACTTAATTTTGGTGGATATAAAATTCTTGGTTGGCATCCATTTTCTTTCAGAGCTTGAAATATATTATTCCAGGACCTCCTAGCTTTGATGGTCTGGGTTGAGATCTGAATTGGTTTCCCCCTATACATAATTTGATTTTTTTTTTTCTCTCACAGCCTTTGAGATTTTATTCTGTGTGTAAGTCATTCTCATTATAATGTGTCTTGGTGTGGGTTTGCTATAATTTTTGTACACTTGGGGTCCTGTAAGCCTCTTGTATTTGATATTCCATTCCATTCTTTAGGTTTGGGAAATTTTCTGCTATGTTGTCATTGAAAAAACTGTGCATTCCTTTGTTTTGTATCTCTATTCCTTCATCTATTCTGATAATTCTTAAAATTGGTCTTTTCATGTTATCCCATAATTCTTAGATGTTCTGTTCATGATTTCTTACCATCTTCTCTGCATGATCAACTCTCTTTCAAGATTATATGTTTTGTCTTCATTGTCTGAAGTCTGTCTTCCAAGTGGTCTAGTCTGTTGGTGATGCTTTCTATTGAATTTATAATTTGGTTTACTGATTCCTTCATTTTGAGGATTTCTGCTTTTTTTTTTCATGATCTCTAACTCTTTATTGAAGTGGTTTTTCATTTCCTGTATTTCTTCGATTTTACTCCTTATATATCCTTTACTTCACATACCAATTTAACTATGTACAATCTGAACTCCTTCTTAGACGTTTCTTCTACTGTATTATCAGTGGCTTCTGTTGTTGAGGCATCTTGGTTTGTTTGGGGCGCTTTATTCCCTTGTTTTTTTCATGTTAGTGTGTTTTCCCATCTAGATGTATGGATGTAAGGGAGCATAAATTTTACCCTGAAGGTTTCTAGCACTTTTCCTTTAATGGTGAGACCAATATCAACAGCACCCAGTGTATACAATATATAGCCTTAAACTTAACAGCTCCCACTAAGGTGTTTACTGCTTTCTCGCATTAAATCAGAATGATGAGTTCAACAACTATCTATAGTACAAACAGAAAATTTGTTAAAACAGTATACAATTTCAAATGGTGGATGAGAGAACAGACGTGGTGTAGTATGCAATATTCGCAAGGAAGGAAGAGAAGCTAGAAGTAAAAATTCACAGGAAGAGTGGAAAAGGAGCAGAAAGAGAATGGCTGTGGGTTGGAGAAAAGTTGGAAAGAAAATCCAAGAAAATAGACAAGAGAGGAAGAATATGAACAAACAGAAAAAAATAAAGACATAAGAATACAACAGAAATGCAAAACACCATTCATATATCATTGTCCTCCATACACTGAGGCATAAAAAACATCCTGTTCCAAATATGATAGAGAGATTAGTGAATTGAAAAATAAAATAAATCTTGCTGGAAAGTCGAACTGTCTCTATCAGTGTTCATCAGTTTCTTAGCCCTGTCTCTGTCGTCTTTTGGGATCACCAAACCCAGATCGGCCCTCGCAAACCCAGTCTCTGTCCCACCGATCTGGGCTTTAGATACCTCAGCCTCAGCCAGGCTGCAGTCCCAAGATCTCAATGCTGCTCTTACTTGCAGACAGATCTCTAGGGATAGACTCATGCAAAGGAGCAACCCCAAGATGCAGCAGCAAGACAAGGGCCACCAGCACCCTCAGCAGGAAGACCCCAGGCTTCTCCAAACCCATAGGCACCCCCACACTGGACCTGCAGTTCCTGGGTAGAGTCCCCAGATAGAGGCTTTAATGGTGATAAACCTGCTGGCACCCAACTTTTCTCCATCCCACAGCCATTCTCTCTCTGGTGCTCTTCCACTCTTCCTGGCCGTGGTGGTAGCAGTAGTGGTGGTGGTTGTTGGCAGCAGGCATTGGGTTAGCAGCATCAGTGGCTGTAGCAGCTGCTACAATTGCAGCTATGGGGGCAGCGTCACCAGGCGATCTCCAGGGATCAGCAGCAGTGTCGGCTTCAGTTGCATCCAGAGCAGCAGTGTCTTCCGTGGCAGCAGCACCCAGAAAAAACTTCAGGCTGGCAACAGCAGAATCAATTCCTGGTACCAAATAAATAAATAATAAACAATTATATATATTACAAATATCTATTCAAGCTTTGTACTTTTACTTTTTACTTGTCTTTTGATGACACTTGATTTTAAGCTAATTGAATTTATCTGTTAGCTCTTTGTTGTTTTTTTTTTTTTTATTGGTTGTTCAAAACCTTACAAAGCTCATGACATATCATCTTTCATACATTTGATTCAAGTGGGTTATGAACTCCCATTTTTGCCCCAAATACAAGTTGCAGAATCACATCGGTTACACATCCACATTTTTATATAATACCATATTAATGACTGCTATATTCTGCTACCTTTCCTATCCCCTACTATCCCCCCTCCCCTTCCCTCTCATCTTCCCTCTCTACCCCATCTGCTGTTGTTTAATTCTCTCCCTTGTTTTTTTTTTTTTTCCCTTTCCCCTCATAAACTCTTATATATAATTTTGTGTAACAATGAGGGTCTCCTTCCATTTCCATACAGTTTCCCTTCTCTCTCCCTTTCTCTCCCCCCACTCGTCTCTGTTTAATGTTAATCTTTTCCTCATGCTCTTCTTCCCTGTTCTGTTCTTAGTTGCTCTCTTTATATCAAAGAAGACATTTGGCATTTGTTTTTTAAGGATTGGCTAGCTTCACTTAGCATAATCTGCTCTAATGCCATCCATTTCCCTG